>NC_091290.1:81995110-82336753 GCF_032444005.1 Ranitomeya imitator
TGAACATACTGCTTTTTTACCGCGATGCGTTTTTTTCGTGGAAAAAATGCATCATGTGCACAAAAATTGCAGAATGCATTCTAAATGATGGGATGCATAATGTATGCATTTTTTCGCGCCTTTATAGTGTTTTTATTGCGAAAAAAATGCAAAGAAACGCAAAATATCTGCAACGTGTGCACACAGCCTTAATGTGGATAAATATAAGATTATACACCTGAGCACTAATAATCTGTGGCTACCATATGTTCTAGGGGGAGTAAAACTAGAGGAGTCACTTGTAGAAAAGGATCTGGATATACTTGTAGATTTCGTACTGGATAACAGCAGGCAATGTCAATCGGCAACTTCTGAGGCCAGCAGGATATTGGTACATAGTAAAAGAAGCATGGACTTGTGAGACAAGAACACAATACTATTACTTTACAGATCAGTAGGGCAACCCCATATGGAATATGCAGATCAGCTCGGGGCACCATTCATAGAAGGGATGCCCTGGGATTTGAAAAGGGCCACTACAAAGCTGATAAGTGACATGGAGAATCTTAGGTATGAGGAATGATTAAAAGAATTACATTTATTTAGTCTTGAAAAAATGCATCTAAAGTGACATGATTAACTAGTACAAGTAGATAAGTATATACAGTAAGTGGCCAATGCACAAAGTAGATGTTTCATGTAAATCTCCCTCAGAATGCAATACGAAAGGTTCAATATCTATCTCTAGAGGAGACAAGACATTACCATGAGAACTATTAATCTGAACTTCTCTCATAATCTGCACATTTTATATTCCCATGTACATTTTTTAATCCATTGTACATCTGTCAATACATTTTGCAGAAATTTGAATGGGGGGTTTGAAAATTGACAATACACAACGCCACTCTAGTCCATTGGTTGTGTCTGGTATTGCACCTCTGCTTCTTTCAAGTGCATGGAGATGAGCTGCAATGTCAGAAACAGCCTTTGGAGTGTCACTGTCTCTAGAAAACAAAGGTGCAAATCCTTTTGTTTCCTAATTTGTACAACCCCTTTAATTTTTCCTCTCTAGAAATTGTACTACTCATACAAAACTCTTATTGTCATCGTTTACTACTGAGATGATAGAACATTTATCAATTGACTCCACTTGAGTCCAAACTTGAACACGAAGCACTCAATTGAGATACATTGTCACCAAGCTTTCTTTTGTGAAATCATACATATCATGAAGTTAATTAAAGCTTTGTGCTCTGAGCAAAGGAATGTTCCATTTCGTAAATTTAGAAACAGCCGGTTAGTTTCATCTATTACTTTTTCTGCTACCATCAGTTGAGTCTATTCATGTTTCTCTTTTTATGAAGCTGTACTCTCCATACTACCTGATAGCTACTAATTGCTGCTACTAGATTTCTGAATTGCAAATTTTCTGCACTGATAAAAACTTTGATTGCCTGTCAGCTACACATAGGGAAAAGATCGCCCGTGCTAAATGAGGTGTTCCACGCTTGGATTATAATGCCTAATGAATTATTCAGAGTAGAATGCATGAGTGGAACAAACAATTTGAAGGGTTACTAGCAGCCGTAACAGTTCAACAACCAAAAGAACAAAAGTATCAGCTGAAAATTAGACTAATGATTAAAAAATGTGTATTAATTCTACATTTGGAAGGAAAAAAAAGAAATGCCACTCTGATTTTAAAGGTTAATCATTAGTTTTTGACTAATGATCTTATCTTTCTGAAACACTTAAAATATTATGAACTAATATTTAGGAATGTTTTACACTTGGGAATTATAATAGATTTAATGTTTTATATGTAAAATGAAAAAACTTCATAAGGCAACTCTTAGAAAAAATATAAACCTGTGATTACTACACTAAGTATTTGCATCTCTCTAAGGGCTTGAATGGGTACGCCATAGGCAGCGAATATCAGTTGGTGTGCACCAATACAAATTTATGTGTGCACGCAAAACATAGGACCGCAATCGAATGTCATCTGATTTCAGTCCGATATACACCCACTCACAGAATGGAGACGATGGAGTAATTAATATCTCCATCTTCATCGCACCTGTGAACCAATTCTTGCATGTGAGAGAATTGGATCACAGTAAAATGACACATGGCTCACGCTTGCAGTTTGAGCTGAGGGTCATTTGTATATAGCATCTGATTCTCTCGCATGGGAGAATCATCGGAAGCTACTTGCCAGTGTGAGCAAGCCCAAACTCTTCCACTTCTGAACTTCAAAGTCTGTAACATTATGACATCACCTGCCAATGGTTTGGCCTCTTCACTTTCTGCACAATTTCTGTCCCAAGCTCTTCACATAGTACACAGAATATAATGTACCACACAAATGAAGCAAGACATATCACTTGAAGCAAGGATTACCAAGCTATGACTTGCCTACTTTGGACACATCATGCATCAAGAGAGCAATCACTGGAGAACATCCTGGTCAAAAGAATAGAAGGAGCAAGGTGAAGAGGAAGACCAGCAGCCCAATGGCTTGATACAATCAATATAATGGTGGAGAAGACCCCGGTGGGCCTATCTAGGCTTGCACAAGATCAATCTTCCTACAGAGCGTTCATCCATCAAGTCGCCATGGCTCGAGATCGAGCTGAAGGCCTGTAAATAATAAATAATCTACATCGTACTGTTCTAATCTTCAGGAACTCTGCCAGGTCCCCGATATGCATCCTTTTAGACACACTGGATTCAGAGTTCTGTTACTTAACAATAACCTTTCATTTGTTTCAGCAAATAAAACTGGCCACATCATGAAATTTGTAATTTCTCCTCTTTATTGAGGAGATACTAGCTAGTAAATTTTAGGTTATAATTTATGATAAGCACAATTGGGTGTTACCAGAGATTTGTACTTCTTCCTTTGCATGACTTATGATCAATCATACACTTGAAATGTCAGGCAGATAGAAAAAAACCACTCCCTACAAAAGGTCAGACCAGGGTATCTCTGTGTGAGACTTGTAAGGAGTTTGACACAAAGCCCTGTTCTGACTTCGCTTACTACAGAGCTGTGTGTGATTACAAGTTCAGATAATAGAAAAAAAATGAGTTTGATAACTAAAACGTATTCAGCTTTCATCTTACAGCCAGTGTTGGGGGGGAGCAGTACAGCTGAGCTGAGCGATGTCACATTATAAACACTTCCAGCAGCTCTCCTCTCACAATGCTGTGAGCTCTGCTGTATCATCTCTTCCTACACTGGCTGCTGTGATAAGAAAGCTGAAAACATATTTGTAAGGACTAAGCACTAGAGGACAGGTACCAAGATAATTATGGGCTCCAAATGTCCAGTGGAAGAGAGCCCATTCTAAGAGGTGATTTTGTGTCTTAGTTGTTATGGAATGATTCACAAATAACCTACTCAACCCAAAAGATATGTTCTCTCTGCAACGAGAACAATAAATATTAAAGTGCATATAAAAGAGGATTTGTACATATTTTATCCTTTGGTGGGCCCAATTAAACCCTCTCTTCCACTCCGAATATTACACACAGCATCAAAATTATCATATACAGTAGCTCCATGCTATGCACTGTGACTTAAAAACCATAACCTATCCTCCTCAATGCTTGTTTGAGGAAGCCATAGGGGAATTTTCCTTCATGCCTTCCTTTCCGGTTCTTTACTTTATCCTTTTCTAAGCTTCTATTGAGCACTACAAAAAACAGACTTCAAAATCTTAGTGTCACATCCAGGCATCCTTTCGGTAAATTTCAAGTGCAATTAGCCACAAGCAAAAGATCAGGTCACTCAATGCTATTTTTTTCTCTTACCCTAGAAATATATGTACCATAAATAACTTTGAACTTTCCTAAAACCAATCCTAAGGACAAGATAATGTTAACCGTCTCAAAGTAGATTTTTTCAATCTGAAACCAAGTCATCATCTCAAGTTCCACTGATGGAACACAGCAGTTTATAAAGCCTTTGGTATCAGTCTCCAATTAGTAAATTTATTATAAAGATGTTCAATGTCAGGATAGCAAGTCTTGTTCCTGGCATTGACACTAAATGGTGGGCACAAGAAATGACTTCGGGAAAACATCACTGACCATCTGCTCAGACTCACTCATGCACTGATAAATAATCCTCTCCCTCGAGGTCAGTATATCCATTTGCTTCACTTGCTGTCTGTTTGATGTCACAAATTGAGGTTGATAAACAGATTGAAGTTACTATTAAAAAGGAGAAAAATGCAACCACACTCTCAGTGTAACTGACCAGTCAAGTAGACGATTTGGGTGCAAGAAATCGTTGTTACACATTGCATTGTAAGTAATCTTTGTAATTATACCATGGCTGGAGAAATCTTCTTGGCTTTGTATCATAAAGCACTATTTTTCCCAATGAATTTTAGGGAACACTGGGATTCTACCAAGGATTCTCATACATTCCACAATATGTGAATGAGTCATTGCAAACAAATAGGTCTGGGGTGTGACAGCACTATTTTGCCCATTGTACATCCCTGTAAACCCCAATGCTCCAGCGATTAACCTACAAGCTAGACAGTGTTTCATTAAAACCTACAAAAGTTCCAAAGTTAGATAATTATTGATCTTTATACTAAAATTGTGGGTCAAGATGACCAACTAATAGGTGTTGGAACAAACAAGTCATAATCTAAAGCCACCATCTTAATCTGTGATGCAGCATCATACTCTAGCTGTACAATCAGATGCATGTGTCTACTCGTTATTAGTATGCAAATGTGCTTTCCTCCAGAATGAATAGATCTGCTTCTCTAGTGCCACCTATAGATACTTACCCTGTAGAATAATGTATAATCCAGCTGTAAAAAATGACTAGGGCATACTAGAGCTTGACTAATATCCCAAATTATGTTTCAAGGATTTTAATAGGTAGAACATTGACTTATATGTGTCCCTAGAGAGACCTTTTTTTGTCCTTCTAGGAGATGTAGTTTTCTGATGAAGGCTCTATTTCAGTGCAGAAACACATTGCACTATTACATGTTTTTACCAGACTTAAAAGCATAAATCATTACCCTTTTAACCTAATCTCTGAAGTTTGGATTTTGTACATTGGATGAGAGTCTCATAAGATTGGCTCCATTCTTTCCATTCTTCAGATCCAGCAGTGTCATCTTATTGGGAACCTGCTCCTATCAGTAAAGGTGAGAAGACACCTGTAAGCTGGCTTGCCTGAATCAAAATCCTGTTTATGTAACCTTGCACATGACAGCATTTTTATTTCTTTTATTATTCTGCTTCCAGAGAAGAGAGCTTTTTTGCTTATTTTCTTCTGGAGTACATTCCCTCTAAGACACCTTTACTAGCTGGGTCTCTGTAAAACCAGTACCTTAAGGAACTGTCACATTTAGCGACGCTGCAGCAATATAGACAACGAGCCGATCGCTGCAGCGTCGCTGTTTAGGTCGCTAGGAGACGTCAAACACCGGCAACAGCTGAGCGATGCAGGAGCGATCCAGTGACGTACTTATCATTCTCGCTGGTTGTTCGCTCCATTGAAAACCATTGCAGGCATCGTTGCTTTTGCTGTCAAACATGACGAATCACGCCGACCTGATGACCAAATAAAGTTCCGGACTTTCAGCGACGACCAGCGATGTGACAGCAGGATCCTGATCGCTGCTGCGTGTCAAACACGAGATCGCTATCCAGGACGCTGCAATGTCACGGATCGCTGTCATTCTCGTTGCAAAGTTGTTCAGTGTGACGGTACCTTTAGCTGTATTATACATGGTATTATCATACAGATAATACTTCTAAATGAACACACATATTTCAGCGTGTGTTGTTTTCATGTCAAGCATTCTGTGATGATTCATTTCTTAAAGAGAATCTGTCCCATTAGAAAAACATTGAGTTAAAGTGAACCTGTCACTTGGTTTGGCCGATAAGAGATACAGCATCACCTTTCAGGGCTGATATACAGCATTCTATAATGCTGTATATTTGCCCCGAAACCAACATGTAAGAGAAGAAAAACTCTTATTATACTCACCTGCAGGGCGGTCCGATCCGAGGGGTGTCGCTGGTCTTGGTCCGGAGTCTCCCATCTTCTTACGATCCCCGCCCTCCTGCTTGCTTCATGTGGATAATGCGTCCCTTCGTCATCCACACAGTCTCCTCAGCACTGCGCTCCTGCGCAGGCGTACATCTCTGCCCTTTCAGAGGCAGAACAAAATACTGCAGTGCACATGGGTCGAGGCTCTTTGACCTTTCCCGGCGCCTGCGCACTGCAGTACTTTGCTCTGCCCTCAACAGGGCAGAGACCTGAGCCTGCGCAGGAGCACGGTGCTGAGGAGATGTCATCCACAACAAATAAGCAGGAGGGCAGCATCGCAAAAAGAAGAGAGGTGCCGGACCAAGACCAGCAACACCCCTCAGACCAGACCACCCCGCAAGTGAGTATAAAAAAGTTATTTTTCTTCTCTTACAAGTCAGGTTGGGGACAGATATACAGCAATATAGATTTCTGTATATCAGCCCTGAGAGGTGATGGCCGCATCTCATATCGGCCAAACCTGGTGACAAGTTCCCTTTAACCCCTTAACGACCGGTGACACGCCTAGTATGTAGTTAAGGGTACTTAAACCACAGCGCCGTTAAGCTGTGGAAAAAGTGTAAAGCGCCCCCCAGAGTCAGATTTTCTCCGGAGTCTCGGCTGCCAGGGGTAGCTAGACCCCAGAGAACATGATTCGGGTAGTTTTTTACCGACCCCGGGTTGCGATCGCCGTTATTGACCATATAACAATGACTGCAAAAAAAGAAAAAAGCGCGATTTGCCATTTCATCTCTCTGTCCTCTAATGTGATCGCACATTAGAGGACAGAGAAATAAGGTCTCCTGTTGTGAATTCTGTGGCTGAATTCACTCCTGTGGTCACAAGTGGTACTGCAGCTTCTGAGCTTCCTCCCTCAGGTGTTCTGGTGAGCTCGTTAACTGCTTCATTACTTAACTCCGCCTGATGCTGCTATCCTTGCTCCTTGTCAATGTTTCAGTGTTGGATCTGAGCTTCTCCTGATTGTTCCTGTGACCTGCTGCTCTGTATAGCTAAGTGCTTTTTGCTTTTTTGTTGCTTTTTTTCTGTCCAGCTTGTCTTTTGTTTTGCTGGAAGCTCTGAGACGCAAAGGGTGTACCGCCGTGCCGTTAGTTCGGCACGGTGGGTTTTTTTTGCCCCCTTTGCGTGGTTTTGCTTTAGGGTTTTTTGTAGACTGCAAAGTTCGCTTTACTGTCCTCGCTCTGTCCTAGAATATCGGGCCCCACTTTGCTGAATCTATTTCATCCCTACGTTTTGTCTTTTCATCTTACTCACAGTCATTATATGTGGGGGGCTGCCTTTTCCTTTGGGGAATTTCTCTGGGGCAAGTCAGGCCTATTTTTCTATCTTCAGGCTAGCTAGTTTCTTAGGCTGTGCCGAGTTGCCTAGGTAGTTGTTAGGCGCAATCCTCAGCCGCTTTTAGTTGTGTTTAGGATAGGATCAGGTGTGCAGTCTACAGAGTTTCCACGTCTCAGAGCTCGTTCTTGTATTTTTGGGTATTTGTCAGATCACTGTGTGCGCTCTGATCGCTAAGCACACTGTGTTTCTGGATTGCCTTCATAACACCTGTCATTAGCAAACATAACAGTCTCCCATCGCCCCCCGATACTTACCAGTGTCTCCCGGTGTCCCTGGATCCTCCTGCTTCCCTCCATGGCTGCTGGTGTCTTCTTCCGGTAAGAAAATGGCTGGAGCATACGTAGTGCGACCGCCGAGATCTACCGTCCGGCACCCAGCAACAATAGGAAGATTTTTCCTATTGGTTCATTTTGGTCACTGTGATGGCTTCTATCACAGTGATCAAAATAAAAAAAATAGTAAATAAACCCACCCTTTATCACCCCCTTAGTTAGGAAAAAATAATAAAATAAAGAAAATGTATTTATTTCAGATTTCCCATTAGGGTTTAGAGTTGGGCTAAAGATAGGGTTAGGGTTAGTACTCAGGCTAAAATTAGGGTTAGGGTTAAAGTTGGAATTAGGGTTAGGATTAGGATTAGGGTTAGGATTAGGGTTAGAGTTAGGGTTTGGATTAGGGTTGGGATTAAGATTAGGGTTGAGATTAGGGTTAGGTTTGTGGTTAGGGTTATGGTTAAGGTTGGAATTAGGGTTAGGGGTGTGTTGGGGTTAGGGTTGTGATTAGGGTTATGGTTTGGACTCGGGGTATGTTGGGGTTAGGGTTGGGATTAGGGTTATCGTTAGGGTTGGGATTAAGGTTAGGGTGTGTTGGGGTTAAGTACATTAGGGAGTCTCCAAACGCGACATGGTGCCACCATTCATTCCAGCCAATTTTGCGTTCAAAAAGTCAAATGGTGCTCCCTCTCTTTAGAGCTCTGCTGTGCGCCCAAACAGTGGTTTACTCCCACATATGGCGCATCAGCGCATTCAGGACAAATTGGACAACAACTTTTGCAGTCCAATATCTCCTGTTACTCTTGAGAAAACAATAAATTGGGGGCGAAAATAATAATTTTTGTGGGAAAAAAATGATTTTTTATTTTCATGGCTCTGGGTTATAGACCTCTGTGAAGTTCACCACACATCTAGATAAGCTCATTGGGGGGTGGTCTAGTTTCCATAAGGGGTCACTTGTGGGGGGTTTCTACTGTTTAGGCACATCAAAGACTCTGCAAATGCAACATGATGCCATTTTATCAAAGTCTGCATTTCAAAACATCACTACTTCCCCTCCGAGGCACGACATGTGCCCAAACAGTAGTTTTCTCCCACATATGGGGTATCAGCATACTCAGGACAAATTGGACAACAACTTTTGGGGTCCAATTTCTCCTGTTACCCTTAGGAAAAAAAAATGGGGGCTAAAAAAGAATTTTTGTGAAAAAAAAAAATGATTTTTTATTTTCACGGCTCTGCGTTATAAACTTCTGTGAAGCACTTGGGTATTCAAAGTGATCCCATCACATCTAGATAGGGTCCTTGGGGGTCTACTTTCCAAAATGGGGTCACTTGTGGAGGGTTTCAACTGTTTAGGCACATCAAGGGCTCTGCAAATGCAACATGACGCCTGCAGACAATTCCATCAAAGTCTGCATTCCAAAACATCCTTACTTCCCTCCTGAGCCCCAATGTGTGCCCCAACAGTATTTTACTCCCACATATGGGGTATCAGCGTACTAGGGAAAAAATTAGACAAGAACTTTTAGGGTCCAATTTCTTCTGTTACCATTGGAAAAATAAAATATTGCGGGCTAAATAAATGATTTTTGTGGAAAAAAAATATTTTTTTCTTTTCACGGCTCAGCATTATAAACTTTAGTGAAACACTTGGGGGTTCAAAGTTCACACATCACATCTAGATAAGTTTCTTGGGGGGTCTAGTTTTCAAAATCGGGTCACCAGACCATTTTTCTAAAGTCTGCATTCCAAAACGGTGCTCCTTCCCTTCTGAGCTCTGCCATGCACCCAAACAGTAGTCCACAGCACATATGGGGTAGGAGAGTACTCAGGACTTGCACAACAACTATGGTGGTCCAATTTCTACTTTTACCCTTGTGAAGATAAAAAAAATTGCGTGCTAAAAAAATCATTTTTGAGGAAAAAAAAGATTTTTTATTTTCACGCCTCTGCGTTATAAATTTCTGTGAAGCATTTGGGGGTTCAAAGTGCTCACCACTAGGGTTGAGCGAAACGGGTCGGCCATTTTCAGAAGTCGCCGACTTTTGACAAAGTCGGGTTTCATGAAACCCGACCCGACCCCTGTGTGGGGTCGGCCATGAAGTCGGCGATCTTCTGAATCTGGTATCGGAATTCCGATCCCGAGTTCCGATATGTTTGCAATATCGGAAATCGGTATCGGAATCCATATTTAAGTGTAAAATAAAGAATTAAAATAAAAAATATCGCTATACTTACCCTCTGACGCGCCCTGGTACTAACCGGCAGCCTTTCTTCCTTTGAATCAGCGCTTGCAGGACCTTGCAGTGACGTCGCGGCTTGTGATTGGTCGCGCGACCGCCCATGTGACCGCTCGCGCGACCAATCACAAGCCGCGACGTCACCGGAAGGTCCTGCAAGCGCTGATTCTTAGGAAGGAAGGCTGCCGGAAAGAAGCAGGGCGCGTCCGAGGGTGAGTATATACCTCATAGGAATATACTCACCCTCGGACTTGCCCTGCTTCTTTCCGGCAGGCTTCCTTCCTAAGAATCAGCGCTTGCAGGACCTTGCGGTGACGTCGCGGCTTGTGATTGGTCGCACGAGCGGTCACATGGGCTGTCGCGCGACCAATCACCGCGACGTCACCGCAAGGTCCTGCAAGCGCTGATTCGAAGGAAGGAAGGTTCCCGGTTAGTACCAGGGCGCGTCCGAGGGTGAGTATAGCGATATTTTTTATTTTAATTCTTTATTTTACACTTAAATATGGATCGCAGGGCCTGAAGGAGAGTTTCCTCTCCTTCAGACCCTGGGAACCATTGGAAACCCAATGCACTGCATTGGGTTTCAAGTTTCGGCCGACCCCGACCCCAACTTTTTTATAGGATCGGCCGATTTCACTCGACCCGACTTTTGAAAAAGTCGGGTTTCGTGAAACTCGACCCGATCCTATAAAAGTAAAAGTCGCTCAACCCTACTCACCACACATCTGGATAAGCTCTTTGGGGGTCTATTTTCCAAAATGGTGTCACTTGTGGGGGGTTTCTACTGTTTAGGCACATCAGGGGCTCTGCAAACGCAACATGACGCCCACAGACCGTTCTATCAAAGACTGCATTCCAAAACAATGCTTCTTCCATTCCGAGCTCTACCATGCTCCCAAACAAATTGCACAACAGCTTTTGGTGTCTAATTTCTCCTCTTACACTCATCAAAATAAAAATTTTGGGGCAAAAAGATCATTTTTGTGGAAAAATTACAAATTTTTATTTTCACGGCTGTACGTTATAAACTTCTGTGAAACACTTGGGGGTTCAAAGTGCTCACCACACATCTAGATAAGTTTCTGAAGGTGTCTAGTCTTCAAAATGGTGTCACTTGTGGGGGGTTTCCACTGTTTAGGCACATCAGGGGCTCTCCAAATGCGACATAGCGTCCGATGTCAATTCCAGCCAATTCTGCATTGAAAAAGTCAAACAGTGCTCCTTTCCTTCCAAGATCTGCCGTGCGCTCAAACAGTGGTTTACCCCCACATATGGGTTAATGGCATACTCAGGACAAATTGCACAACAACTTTTCGGGTCTAATTTCTCCTGTTACTCTTGTGAAAATAAACATTTTGGGGCGAAAACATAATTTTTGTGGAAAAAATACGATTTTTTTATTTTCATTGTTCTACGTTATAAACTTCTGTGAAGCACTTGGGGGTTCAAAGTGTTCACCACCCATCTCAATAAGTTCTTTAAGGGGTCTAGTTTCCAAAATGGTGTCACTTGCCTGGGTTTCCACTGTTTAGGCACATCAGTGGCTTTCCAAACGCGACATGGCGTCCGATCTCAATTCCAGCCAATTCTGCATTGAAAAAGTCAAACGGCTCTCCTTCCCTTCAGAGCTCTGCTCTGTGCACAAACAGTAGTTTACCCCCACATATGGGGTATTGACGTACTCAGGAGAAATTGTACAACAACTTTTGTGGTTCATTTTCTCTTTTTTACAATTGGAAAAATAAAAAAAATTGGCTCTGAAGTAAAATGTTTGTAAAAAAAATGTTAAATGTTAATTTTTTCCTTCCACATTGCTTAAGTTCTGTGAAGCACATAAAGGGTTGCTAAACTTATTGAATGTGGTTTTGAGCACCTTAAGGGGTGCAGTTTTTAGAATGGTGTCACTTTGGGTGTTTTCTGTCACGTACAACCCTCAAAGTGACTTTAAATGTGAGATGGCCCCTAAAAAAATGGTTTTGTAAATTTTGTTGTAAAAATGAGAAATCGCCGGTCAACTTTTAACTCTTACAACTTCGTAACAAAAAAAAAATGTTGCTTCAAAAATTGTGCTGTTGTAACGTACACATGTGGGAAATGTTATTTATTAACTATTTTTTGTGACATATCTCCCTGATTTAAGGACATAGAAATTCAAAGTTTGAAAATTGCAACATTTTAAAAATTTTCGCCATATTTTCATTTTTTTCATAAATAAATGCAAGTAATATCGAAGAAATTTTACCACTATCATGAAGTACAATATGTCACAAAAAAACAGTCTTATGCTGCCGTCACACTGGCAATATTTGGTCAGTATTTTACATCAGTATTTGAAAGCCAAATCCAGGAGTGGGTGATAAATGCAGAAGTAGTGAAGTGTTTCTATTATACTTTTCATCTAATTGTTCCACTCCTGGTTTTGGCTTACAAATACTGATGTAAAATACTGACCAAATACTGCTAGTGTGACGGCAGCCATAGAATCAACAGGATCCGTTAAAGCTCTCCAGAGTTATAACCTCATAAAGTGACAGTGGTCAGAATTGTAAAAATTGGCCCGGTCATTAAGCTGCAAATTGGCTCTGTCACTAAGGAGTTAAATAAAATACTTGAGCTCCTTTTATTCTGACCTTTTTTTCTGATTTGGCCTGCATAGATATCCATATTTATTTCTTCTGGAGTACACTTTGTGAAATATCTCCTTGTAGTCCAACTGGGCATTTCTTCACAGTCTTCTCCAGGGGCGTACACTATCAAACCCTCTGCAGACACAGCGAATCACTGCTCAGCAGCTGATTTAGCAGTATATCAGTCTCAGATGCTTCTGATTTGTGATTTGGCAGCATATTTGAGGGTGGTGTTAAAGAGTGCACACCCTCAGAGAAGACTCTGAAGAAATGCCCATCTGGACTGCCAAAAAAGAATTCACATAGTGCAGTCAGACGAAACAAAGGTGAATATCTGTACAATGGTGCAACACAGCACAAAATGGAAAAGAGCGTCAGAAACAAGGGAGCTTGCGGATTTTTGACAGGCAAGTAACTCCCTTTTTTAGCAATTTATAGGTCTCTTTTAGTATTATTACAATACTTATACCGTATATACATTTATTCAAAAGCATAAAGATAAAGAGCAATCGTCATTTTATTTTTTTATGTTCAGATATCAATAGTACGCATGAAAATAAAAAACTGTGAACTGAAAAAAATTCCATCAGTGTATTTTTTAAGGTTTGCTTTCACAGCATTAATTCTGTGGTAAAAAATATAACCTGGAAACACAATTCTCCAAGTCAGTACAATTACGGCGTGGCAAAACATGCATGGATTTTTTATTTAATTTTATTCAATTAGTGAAAAAAAGTTCAAAAGTTTGCAGAAAAATTAAATATTTGGTGTTTATGTCCCAACTAGATGGTGGCCCGATTCTAATGCATTGGGTATTCTAGAATATGCATGTCCACGTAGTATATTGCACAGCCCACGTAGTATATTGCCCAGCCACGTAGTATATTGCCCAACCACGTAGTATATTGCCCAGTCACGTACTATATTGCCCAGTCACGTAGTATATTGCCCAGCCATATAGTACATTGCCCAGCCATGTAGTATAGTAGTATAATGCCCAATCACGTACTATATTGCCCAGTCACATACTATATTGCCCAGCCACATAGTATATTGCCCAGCCACATAGTATATTGCCCAACCACGTATAATATTGCCCAGCCACGTAGTATAATGCCCAGTCACGTAGTATATTGCCCAGTCACATACTATATTGCCCAGCCACATAGTATATTGCCCAGCCACGTAGTATATTGCCCAGCCACATAGTATATTGCCCAGTCCCGTACTATATTGCCCAGTCACATACTATATTGCCCAGTCACATAGTATATTGCCCAGCCACATAGTATATTGCCCAGTCATGTACTATATTGCCAATCCACATAGTCTATTTCCCAGCCACATAGTATATTGCCCAGCCACGTAGTATATTGCCCAGTCACGTAGTATATTGCCCAGTCATGCAGTATATTGCCCAGTCACGCAGTTTATTTTATAGCCCGCATAGGATATTGCACAGCCCACGTAGTATATTGCACAGCCCATGTAGTATATTGCCCAGCCCACGTAGTATATTGCCCAGCCCATGTAGTATATTGCTCAGCCCGTGTAGTATATTGTACAGCCCACGTAGTATATTGCACAGCCCATGTAGTATATTTCCCAGCCCACGTAGTATATTGCCCAGCCCACGTAGTATATTGCCCAGCCCACGTAGTATATTGCCCAGCCCGCATAGTATATTGCACAGCCCACATAGTATATTGCCCAGCCCGCATAGTATATTGCACAGCCCACGTAGTATATTGCCCAGCACTCGTAGTATATTGCACAGTCATGCAGTATATTGCCCAGTCACGCAGTTTATTTTACAGCCCGTATAGTATATTGCACAGCCCGCGTAGTATATTGCACAGCCCATGTAGTATATTGCCAAGCCCGCGTAGTATATTGCCCAACCCACGTAGTATATTGCCCAGCCCACGTAGTATATTGCCCAGCCTGCGTAGTATATTGCCCAGCCCGTGTAGTATATTGCACAGCCCACATAGTATATTGCCCAGCCCGCGTAGTATATTACACAGCCCACGTAGTATATAGCAATGTGGGCATCATATCCCTGTTAAAAAAGAGAATTAAAATAAAAAATAGTTATTTACTCACCTTCCGTTGGCCCCTGGATCCAGGAAGTGTTTACCGATGCTCCTCGCGCGCTCCGGTCTCAAGAGTGCATTGCGCAATGCATGGACCGGTCACTGGAGCGTCACGAGGAGCGGGAAAGGTGCCGGAAGGTGAGCATATGTTGATTTTTTATTTTTTTTATTATTTTTAACATTAGATCTTTTTACTATTGATGCTACATAGGAAGAATCAATAGTAAAAATGTTGGTTACACAGGGTTAATAGCAGCGTTAATAGAGTGTGTTACACCGCGGCATAACGCGGTCCATTAGCGCTGCCATTAACCCTGTGTGAGCGATGACTGGAGGGGAGTATGGAGCGGGCACTGACTGCGGAGAGGAAGGAGCGGCCATGTTGCTGCCGGACTGCGCCCGTTGTTGATTGGTCGTGGCAATGGTCGTGGCATTTTGCCACGACCAATCAGCGACTTAGATTTCCATAACAGACAGAGGCCGCGACCAATGAATATCCATGACAGAAAGACAGAAAAACAGACAGACGGAAGTCACCCTTAGACAATTATATAGTAGACTAGATGGTGGCCCAATTCTAACGCATTGGGTATTCTAGAATATGCATGTCCACGTAGTATATTGCCCAGCCATGTAGTATATTGCCCAGCCACGTAGTACATTGCCCAGTCACGTAGTATATGCCACGTAGTATATTGCCCAGCCACGTAGTATATTGCCCAGCCACGTAGTATATTTCCCAGCCATGTAGTATATTGCCCAGCTACGTAGTATATTGCCCAGCCACGTAGTATATTGCCCAGCCACGAAGTATATTGCCCAGTCACGTAGTATATTGCACAGCGACGGAGTATACAGCACAGAGCCATGTAGTATACAGACTTAAAATAAACATATACTCACCCTCCAATGAAGTCCTGGCCCTGCGTGCGGTGCACCCGGCAGCTTCCGGTCCCAGGGTTGGTATGGGCGCAGGACCTGTGATGACGTCGCGGTCACATGACCTTGACATCATGGCAGATCCTTGTCGCATACCATCTTTGCCACCGGAACCTGCCGCTTGCATGGACTGGTCACCGTAGCATCGCGAGGAGCGGGAAAGGCACCAGAATGTAAGTATATGATGAATTTTTATTTTTTTTATTATTTTTAACATTAGATCTTTTTACTATTGAGGCTGCATAGGCAGCAGAAATAGTAAAAAAGTTGGTCACACAGGGTTAGTAGCAGCGTTAATGGCATAACACAGTCCATTAGCACTGCCATTAACCCTTTGTGAGCGCTGACTGGAAGGGAGTACGGAGCGGGCACTGACTGCGGGGAGGAAGGAGCGGCCATGTTGCCGCCGGACTGCGCCCATCGCTGATTGGTCGTGGCAATGGTCATGGGCGTTTTGCCACAACCAATCAGCGACTTGGATTCCATGACAGACAGAGGCCGCGACCAATGAATATCCGTGACAGACAGAAGGACAGACATAATGATGGAAGTGACCCTTAGACAATTATATAGTAGATTTTCCAAGACCTGTAATGTTTTTACTTTTCTCTCGACTGAGCTGTAATAAGACTTATTTTTTGCATGACAAGATAACAGTTTTATTTATACCAATTTGGGGTACATATAACATTTTGATGGCTTTTTGTTGTTTTTTTAGAGGGTGTGGTGACCAAAGAAATCACAGCTCTGGTGTTTCTATTTTTTTTTTCTAGTTATGGCTTTTATTGTATAATCTATTATTTTAGAATTTTACCGAATATGATTATTTTTGCATTGTTTTACTTTCTTTATTTTTAATGGGGGGGGGGGTGATTTTAATTTTTATATTTTATTACATTTTTTTATTTTTATATTTTGTAAGACGTATTTATTTTTTAGCTGACATGAACCTGCGATCATTTGATCAGTTATACTACATATAGCAATATTATTGCAGCATATAGTGAAAAACAATTAGGGTATGTGCACATGATGCGGATTTTGCTGCAGATCCACAGCGTTTCCACAACTGCGGATCCGCAGTAGTTTCCCATGAGTTTACAGTTCAATGTAAACCTATGGGAAACCAAAAACACTGTGCACATGCTGCAGAAAAAAACACGCGGGAACGCAGAGGTTTACATTCCGCAGCATGTCACTTCTTTCTGCGGATTCCACAGCGGTTTTACAACTGCTCCAGTAGAAATCTGCAGTTGTAAAACCGCAGTGAAATCCGCAGAAAAACCACAGAAAAAATGCGGTAAATCCGCGATAAATCCGCAGCGGTTTTGCACTGCTGATTTATCAAATCCACTGCAGAAAAATCCGCAGTGGACCAGAATACGTGCACGCATAGCCTTACTTATTTGAAGCAATAAGATGGCAGTTAGGCCAAATGCATACATTGAGTATTTGGTGAGTTTTTTACCCCAGTATTTGTATGCCAAAACCAGGAGTGGGTGATAAATGCAGCAGGGGTGCAAATGTTTCTATTATACTTTTGCACTAACCGTTCCACTCCTGGTTTTGGCTTACAAATACTGGGGTAAAAAACTCACCAAATACTCAATGTGTGCACATGGCCTTATGCATTCAGCAGGTTAACTCAGGGCTGCCACTAGAAATTTTGGGGCCCCATACTGGCAAAATTTTCGGGGCCCTCCACCCAAGCCCCGCCTCCAGGCTCCACCCCACGAACTGTCCACAGTCCCACCGCTCTGTCTTGGAAAATCTCCACTTCTCACCTATCACACATTGACAGTTCCCATCACCAGATCACACATATAGCCGGCAGCTTTTGTTTTGGCCAAAAGATTTTTTAAGCCGCCACCATAACACGGTAGACACTTTTGGCCGGGCCCTACTCTACTGTAACCTACTAAATATTTGTTAAAATATGCAATACAATTTAGGTATATTTTTATTTATTTTTCAATTTTTAAAATGACCTATAATACTACATACAAGTAACAAATACCACAGCACTATGACCAGATGACATATTACCACCACAGTGATCGAATAATATAGAATACAAGGAACAAATACCACTACACCATGACCAGACCGCATATTACCACCAATGACTGAATACTACAATACTGATCAGTAATTAAAAAAAACCCACAATACTATCACCATCAGTGCCATTATGCACAGGAGATCTGTAATTAGTAAGCAGTGTCTGTGTACAGGTAATACAGTGATCACCAGTGACATTACACACAGGAGCTCTGTATATAATGTATAGGTAATACAGTGATCACTGGTGACATTGTACACAGGACCTCTGTATATAGTATACAGTGTATAGTGTCAGTGTATAGGTAACACTGACTCACCAGTGACGTCTCTAGGTGAAGTCCTTCATCTTTCATCCAGCACAGACCACCATCACTTCATCCAGCCAGGACTCGTCTCTGCAGGAAATAAAACAGTTATCTCGAGTTCCGCTTGTAGAACACATTACTTAATTTTCCCAACTTCTGCATTACACCACATGAAGAAGGCAACATAGTATCACTCTACACAGTAACAGGACCGCCCCCCATTTAAAACAGTATACTCAAAAAATAAAATAAATACATCACTGCAATAATAATATCCCTTAATTAGCCCCTATGGTAATTGTTGTGAATTCTGCGGCAGAGCTCCCTCCTGTGGTCATAAGTGGTACTTCGGCTGATTCTCTCTGTGAGCTTCTGTTGGTGGAGGGAAGTGGTACTGCGGCTTCTGAGTTTCCTCCCTCAGGTGATCTGGTGAGGTCGTTAGGTGCTTCTCTACTTAACTCCACCTGATGCTTTGATCCTGGCTTCCTGTCAATGTTCCAGTGTTGGACTTGCTTTTCCCTGGATCATTCCTGTGGCCTGCTGCTCTGCATAGCTAAGTTCTTCTTTGCTATTTGTTTGCTATTTTTTCTGTCCAGCTTGTCTAATTTGTTGCTGGAAGCTCTGGGACGCAAAGGGTGTACCTCCGTGCCGTTAGTTCGGTACGGAGGGTCTTTTTGCCTCCTTTGCGTGGTTTTCTTTAGGGTTTTGTGTGGACCGCAAAGTTGCCTTTTCTATCCTCGCTCTGTTAAGAAAGTCGGGCCTCACTTTGCTGAATCTATTTCATCTCTACGTTTGTCTTTCATCTTAACTCACAGTCATTATATGTGGGGGGCTGCCTTTTCCTTTGGGGTTTTTCTCTGAGGCAAGGTAGGCTTATTTTCTATCTTCAGGCTAGTTAGTTTCTCAGGCTGTGCCGAGTTGCATAGGCAGAGTTAGGCGCAATCCACGGCTGCCTCTAGTGTTGTTTGGAGAGGATTAGGGATTGCGGTCTGCAGAGTTCCCACGTCTCAGAGCCCGTTCTATGATTTTGGGTTATTGTCAGATCACTGTATGTGCTCTGACCGCTATGTCCATTGTGGTACTGAATTGCCTTTCATAACAGTACAGGAAGCCAAATGTACTAATGATTCTCAATAGAGGGAAAGGAGAAGTTCTGAGACCATTTTTTTTTCTTTGCACTGTGTTTTGCCTTTTTTTTCCCCTAGACATTTGGGTGGTTCAGTACACAGGTGAAGCGATGGACATTAGAAGTCTGTCTTCATTTGTGGATCAGCTCTCGGCAAGAGTACAAAAGATTCAAGACACTATTGATCAGAAATCTATGTTAGAACCAAGAATTCCTATTCCTGATTTGTTTTTTGGAGATAGAACTAAGTTTTTGAGTTTCAAAAATAATTGTAAATTATTTCTGGCCTTGAAACCTCGCTCCTCTGGTGATCCAGTTCAACAGGTTTTGATTGTTATTTCTTTTTTGCGCGGCGACCCTCAGGACTTGGCATGTTCTCTTGCGCCAGGAGATCCTGCATTGAGTAATATCGATGCGTTTTTCCTGGCACTCGGATTGCTGTACAATGAACCTAATTCAGTGGATCAGGCAGAGAAAAATTTGCTGGCTCTTTGTCAGCGTCAGGATGAGATAGAGGTATATTGTCAGAAATTTAGAAAGTGGTCCGTGCTCACTCAATGGAATGAATCTGCGCTGGCAGCTATGTTCAGAAAGGGTCTCTCTGAAGCCCTTAAGGATGTCATGGTGGGATTTCCTATGCCTGCTGGTTTGAATGAGTCTATGTCTTTGGCCATTCAGATCGGTCGACGCTTGCGTGAGCGTAAATCTGTGCACCATTTGGCGGTATTACCTGAGCTTAAACCTGAGCCTATGCAGTGCGATAGGACTTTGACCAGAGTTGAACGGCAAGAACACAGACGTCTGAATGGGCTGTGTTTCTACTGTGGTGATTCCACTCATGCGATCTCTGATTGTCCTAAGCGCACTAAGCGGTTCGCTAGGTCTGCCACCATTGGTACAGTACAGTCAAAATTTCTTCTGTCCGTTACCTTGATCTGTTCTTTGTCATCGTATTCTGTCATGGCATTTGTGGATTCAGGCGCTGCCCTGAATTTGATGGACTTGGAGTATGCTAAGCGTTGTGGGTTTCTCTTAGAGCCCTTGCAGTGTCCTATTCCATTGAGAGGAATTGATGCCACGCCTTTGGCCAAGAATAAGCCTCAATACTGGACCCAGCTGACCATGTGCATGGCTCCTGCACATCAGGAGGTTATTCGCTTTCTGGTGTTGCATAATCTGCATGATGTGGTCGTGTTGGGGTTGCCATGGCTACAAGCCCATGATCCAGTATTAGATTGGAAATCCATGTTGGTGTCCAGCTGGGGTTGTCAGGGGGTACATGGTGATGTTCCATTTCTGTCAATTTCGTCATCCACCCCTTCTGAGGTTCCAAAGTTCTTGTCTGATTACCGGGATGTATTTGATGAGCCCAAGTCCGATGCCCTACCTCCGCATAGGGATTGTGATTGTGCTATCAATTTGATTCCTGGTAGTAAATTCCCAAAAGGTCGACTGTTTAATTTATCCGTGCCTGAGCACGCCGCTATGCGCAGTTATGTGAAGGAATCCCTGGAGAAGGGGCATATTCGCCCGTCATCGTCACCATTAGGAGCAGGGTTCTTTTTTGTAGCCAAGAAGGATGGTTCGCTGAGACCTTGTATAGATTACCGCCTTCTAAATAAGATCACGGTTAAATTTCAGTACCCCTTGCCATTGTTATCTGATTTGTTTGCTCGGATTAAGGGGGCTTGTTGGTTCACCAAGATAGATCTTCGTGGTGCGTATAATCTGGGGCGAATCAGGCGAGGAGATGAATGGAAAACTGCATTTAATGCGCCCGAGGGTCATTTTGAGTATCTAGTGATGCCATTCGGACTTGCCAATGCTCCATCAGTGTTTCAGTCCTTTATGCATGACATCTTCCGAGAGTACCTGGATAAATTCCTGATTGTTTACTTGGATGACATTTTGATCTTCTCAGATGATTGGGAGTCTCATGTGAAGCAGGTCAGAACAGTTTTTCAGGTCCTGCGTGCTAATTCTTTGTTTGTGAATGGATCAAAGTGTCTCTTTGGTGTGCAGAAGGTTTCATTTTTGGGGTTCATCTTTCCCCCTTCTACTATCGAGATGGATCCTGTTAAGGTCCAAGCCATCCATGATTGGACTCAGCCGACATCTCTGAAAAGTCTGCAAAAGTTCCTGGGCTTTGCTAATTTTTATCATCGCTTCATCTGCAATTTTTCTAGTATTGCCAAACCATTGACCGATTTGACCAAGAAGGGTGCTGATTTGGTCAATTGGTCTTCTGCTGCTGTGGAAGCTTTTCAAGAGTTGAAGCGTCGTTTTTCTTCTGCCCCTGTGTTGTGTCAACCAGATGTTTCTCTTCCGTTCCAGGTCGAGGTTGATGCTTCTGAGATTGGAGCAGGGGCTGTTTTGTCGCAGAGAGGTTCTGATTGCTCAGTGATGAAACCATGCGCTTTTTTTTCCAGGAAGTTTTCGCCTGCTGAGCGAAATTATGATGTGGGCAACCGAGAGTTGCTGGCCATGAAGTGGGCATTCGAGGAGTGGCGTCATTGGCTTGAAGGAGCTAAGCATCGCGTGGTGGTATTGACTGATCTTAAGAACTTGACTTATCTTGAGTCTGCTAAGCGGTTGAATCCTAGACAGGCTCGTTGGTCGCTGTTTTTTGCCCGTTTTGACTTTGTGATTTCGTACCTTCCGGGCTCTAAAAATGTGAAGGCGGATGCTCTGTCTAGGAGTTTTGTGCCCGACTTTGTCTGAGCCGGCGGGTATCCTCAAGGAAGGAGTAATTGTGTCTGCCATCTCCCCTGATGTGCGGCGGGTGCTGCAAAAATTTCAGGCTAATAAACCTGATCGTTGTCCAGCGGAGAGACTGTTTGTCCCTGATAGGTGGACCAATAAAGTTATCTCTGAGGTTCATTGTTCGGTGTTGGCTGGTCATCCTGGAATCTTTGGTACCAGAGAGTTAGTGGCTAGATCCTTTTGGTGGCCGTCTCTGTCGCGGGATGTGCGTGCTTTTGTGCAGTCCTGTGGGATTTGTGCTCGGGCTAAGCCCTGCTGTTCTCGTGCCAGTGGGTTGCTTTTGCCCTTGCCGGTCCCGAAGAGGCCTTGGACACATATCTCTATGGATTTTATTTCTGATCTTCCCGTTTCTCAAAAGATGTCAGTCATTTGGGTGGTCTGTGATCGCTTTTCTAAGATGGTCCATCTGGTACCCTTGTCTAAATTGCCTTCCTCCTCTGATTTGGTGCCATTGTTCTTCCAGCATGTGGTTCGTTTACATGGCATTCCAGAGAATATCGTTTCTGACAGAGGTTCCCAGTTTGTTTCAAGGTTTTGGCGAGCCTTTTGTGGTAGGATGGGCATTGACTTGTCTTTTTCCTCGGCTTTCCATCCTCAGACTAATGGCCAGACCGAACGAACCAATCAGACCTTGGAAACATATCTGAGATGCTTTGTTTCTGCCGATCAGGATGACTGGGTGTCCTTTTTGCCTTTGGCTGAGTTCGCCCTTAATAATCGGGCCAGCTCGGCTACCTTAGTTTCGCCATTTTTCTGCAATTCTGGGTTCCATCCTCGTTTCTCTTCAGGACAGGTTGAGTCTTCGGACTGTCCTGGTGTGGATACTGTGGTGGACAGGTTGCAGCAGATTTGGACTCATGTAGTGGACAATTTGACCTTGTCCCAGGAGAAGGCTCAACGTTTCGCTAATCGCAGACGCCGTGTGGGTCCCCGACTTCGTGTTGGGGATCTGGTTTGGTTATCTTCTCGTCATATTCCTATGAAGGTTTCCTCTCCTAAGTTTAAACATCGTTTCATTGGTCTGTATAGGATTTCTGAGGTTCTTAATCCTGTGTCTTTTCATCTGACCCTTCCAGATTCTTTTTCCATACATAACGTATTCCATAGGTCATTGTTGTGGAGATACGTGGCACCTATGGTTCCATCTGTTGATCCTCCTGCCCTGGTTTTGGTGGAGGGGGAATTAAAGTATATTGTGGAGAAGATTTTGGATTCTCGTGTTTCTAGACGGAAACTCCAGTATCTGGTTAAATGGAAGGGTTATGCTCAGGAAGATAATTCCTGGGTTTTTGCCTCTGATGTCCATGCTCCCGATCTTGTTCGTGCCTTTCATGTGGCTCATCCTGGTCGGCCTGGGGGCTCTGGTGAGGGTTCGGTGACCCCTCCTCAAGGGGGGCTACTGTTGTGAATTCTGTGGCAGAGCTCCCTCCTGTGGTCATAAGTGGTACTTCGGCTGATTCTCTCTGTGAGCTTCTGTTGGTGGAGGGAAGTGGTACTGCGGCTTCTGAGTTTCCTCCCTCAGGTGATCTGGTGAGGTCGTTACGTGCTTCTCTACTTAACTCCACCTGATGCTTTGATCCTGGCTTCCTGTCAATGTTCCAGTGTTGGACTTGCTTTTCCCTGGATCATTCCTGTGGCCTGCTGCTCTGCATAGCTAAGTTCTTCTTTGCTATTTGTTTGCTATTTTTTCTGTCCAGCTTGTCTAATTTGTTGCTGGAAGCTCTGGGACGCAAAGGGTGTACCTCCGTGCCGTTAGTTCGGTACGGAGGGTCTTTTTGCCCCTTTGCGTGGTTTTCTTTAGGGTTTTGTGTGGACCGCAAAGTTGCCTTTTCTATCCTCGCTCTGTTAAGAAAGTCGGGCCTCACTTTGCTGAATCTATTTCATCTCTACGTTTGTCTTTCATCTTAACTCACAGTCATTATATGTGGGGGGCTGCCTTTTCCTTTGGGGTTTTTCTCTGAGGCAAGGTAGGCTTATTTTCTATCTTCAGGCTAGTTAGTTTCTCAGGCTGTGCCGAGTTGCATAGGCAGAGTTAGGCGCAATCCACGGCTGCCTCTAGTGTTGTTTGGAGAGGATTAGGGATTGCGGTCTGCAGAGTTCCCACGTCTCAGAGCTCATTCTATGATTATGGGTTATTGTCAGATCACTGTATGTGCTCTGACCGCTATGTCCATTGTGGTACTGAATTGCCTTTCATAACAGGTAATATTCGCCATCCTAGCCCCCATGTGTCTCATTCCAGGCTCCAGCCATATGTTCTCCCATCCTGCCCTCATGAGTATCCAATCTGCCCCACATGATCTCCCCATACTGCCCCATCTGTCTCCAATCTTGCCCCATCTGTCTCCATTCTGCCCCATCTGTGTCCAGCACTCTGCCCCATCTGTGTCCAGCACTCTGCCCCATCTGTGTCCAGCACTCTGCCCCATCTGTGTCCAGCACTCTGCCCCATCTGTGTCCAGCACTCTGCCCCATCTGTGTCCAGCACTCTGCTCCATCTGTGTCCAGCACTCTGCCCCATCTGTGTCCAATCCTGCCCCATCTGTGTCCAGCACTCTGCCCCATCTGTGTCCAATCCTGCCCCATCTGTGTCCAGCACTGTGCCCCATCTGTGTCCAGCACTCTGCCCCATCTGTCTCCAATCTTGCCCCATCTGTCTCCATTCTGCCCCATCTGTTTCCAATCCTGCCCCATCTGTGTCCAGCACTCTGCCCCATCTGTGTCCAGCACTCTGCCCCATCTGTGTCCAGCACTCTGCCCCATCTGTGTTCAGCACTCTGCCCCATCTGTGTCCAGCACTCTGCCCCATCTGTGTCCAGCAGTCTGCCCCATCTGTGTCCAGCAGTCTGCCCCATCTGTGTCCAATCCTGCCCCATCTGTGTCCAGCACTCTGCCCCATCTGTGTCCAATCCTGCCCCATCTGTGTCCAGCACTCTGCCCCATCTGTGTCCAATCCTGCCCCATCTGTGTCCAGTACTCTGCCCCGTCTGCGTCCAATCCTGCCCCATCTGTGTCCAGCACTCTGCCCCATCTGTTTCCAATCCTGCCCCATCTCTGTCCAGCACTTTGCCCCATCTCTGTCCAACCCTGCCCCATCTGTGTCCAGCACTCTGCCCCATCTGTGTCCAATCCTGCCCCTTCTGTGTCCAGTACTCTGCCCCGTCTGCGTCCAATCCTGCCCCATCTGTGTCCAGCACTCTGCCCCATCTGTTTCCAATCCTGCCCCATCTCTGTCCAGCACTCTGCCCCATCTCTGTCCAGCACTCTGCCCCGTCTGTGTCCAATCCTGCCCCATCTGTGTCCAGCACTCTGCCCCATCTGTTTTCAATCCTGCCCCATCTCTGTCCAGCACTCTGCCCCATCTCTGTCCAGCAGTCTGCCCCATCTCTGTTCAGCACTCTGCCCCATCTCTGTCCAGCACTCTGCCCCATCTCTGTCCAGCACTCTGCCCCATCTCTGTCCAATCCTGCCCCATCTGTGTCCAGCACTCTGCCCCATCTGTGTCCAATCCTGCCCCATCTGTGTCCAGCACTCTGCCCCATCAGTGTCCAGCACTCTGCCCCATCAGTGTCCAGCACTCTGCCCCATCTCTGTCCAGCACTCTGCCCCATCTCTGTCCAGCACTCTGCCCCATCTCTGTCCAGCACTCTGCCCCATCTCTGTCCAGCACTCTGCCCCATCTCTGTCCAGCACTCTGCCCCATCTATGTCTAGCACTCTGCCCCATCTGTGTCCAGCACTTTGCCCCATCTCTGTCCAGCACTCTGCCCCCTCTCTGTCCAGCACTCTGCCCCATCTCTGTCAAGCACTCTGCCCCATCTCTGTCCAGCACTCTGCCCCATCTCTGTCCAGCACTCTGCCCCATGTCTGTCCAGCACTCTGCCCCCTCTCTGTCCAGCACTCTGCCCCATCTCTGTCCAGCACTCTGCCCCATCTCTGTCCAGCACTCTGCCCCCTCTCTGTCCAGCACTCTGCCCCATGTCTGTCCAGCACTCTGCCCCATCTCTGTCCAGCACTCTGCCCCCTCTCTGTCCAGCACTCTGCCCCACCTCTGTCCAGCACTCTGCCCCGTTTCTGTCCAGCACTCTGCCCCCTCTCTGTCCAGCACTCTGCCCCCTCTCTGTCCAGCACTCTGCCCCATCTCTGTCCAGCACTCTGCCCCCTTTGTGTCCAGCTTTCTGCCCCCCCTGTGTCCAGCTTTCTGCCCCCCCTGTGTCCAGCTTTACTGCCCTGGCCCCCCCCCCCCCGGGCTCGCCGCTCTCAATAAAAAAAAAAAAAAGAAGTTCTGCTTACCTACCGCGCTCCTACTCTCTCCACGCAGCTGCAGCTTGCACTCGCCGGCGACTGACAATGACGTCAGACGCCGGCGACCTGCACGCTGCGGCTGGCGGCTGGAGTTAACTATTGACGTGTGGGCACGGCCCCGCACGTCAATAGCGTTAAACAGCTGTAGCGCCGGCCGCCGCTAAGGGTCCGGTTCAGCGGTTCAGCCTGCGGCCCGATGCGGGCCCCCTCTGCTCACCGGACCCCATACGCCAGTCACGGCTGTAATGCCCTGATGGCGGCCCTGGGTTAACTCTTGCCAAAATAACCTATTGGTGCACTGACACCACATCAAACCGATGTCAGAGAGATCAGTTTTCAAGTGGAGTCACACTAGAGATTTTAAAATCGGTCTGATTTTATTCCTGCAACGTTGGACTAGTGTAATGCAAGTGTCATATGAGTGTCATGCATTTTTCATGCAAGTACAATCCAATTTCTCACACGATCTCTCACGCGATTTTAACATTAGCTTTTTCATAGGCAGAAGAAAATACTGCAGTGCACATGGGCCGAGGCTCTTTGACCTTTCCCGGCGCCTGCGCACTGCAGTACTTTGCTCTGCCCTCAACACGGCAGAGACCTGAGCCTGCGCAGGGGCACGGTGCTGAGGAGATGTCATCCACAACAAACAAGCAGGAGGGCAGCATTGCAAAAAGAAGAGAGGTGCCGGACCAAGACCAGCAACACCCCTCAGACCAGACCACCCCGCAAGTGAGTATAAAAAAGTTATTTTTCTTCTCTTACAGGTCAGGTTGGGGACAGATATACAGCAATATAGATTTCTGTATATCAGCCCTGAGAGGTGATGGCCGCATCTCATATCGGCCAAACCTGGTGACAAGTTCCCTTTAACCCCTTAACGACCGGTGACACGCCTAGTACGTAGTTAAGGGTACTTAAACCACAGCGCCATTAAGCTGTGGAAAAAGTGTAAAGCGCCCCCCAGAGTCAGATTTTCTCCGGAGTCTCGGCTACCGGGGGTAGCTAGACTCCAGAGAACATGATTCGGGTAGTTTTTTACCGACCCCGGGTTGCGATCGCCGTTATTGACCATATAACAATGACTGCAAAAAAAGAAAAAAGCGCGATTTGCCATTTCATCTCTCTGTCCTCTGATGTGATCGCACATTAGAGGACAGAGAAATAAGGTCTCCCATCGCCCCCCGATACTTACCAGTGTCTCCCGGTGTCCCTGGATCCTCCTGCTTCCCTCCACGGCTGCTGGTGTCTTCTTCCGGTAAGAAAATGGCTGGAGCATACGTAGTGCGACCGCCGAGATCTACCGTCCGGCACCCAGCAACAATAGGAAGATTTTTCCTATTGGTTCATTTTGGTCACTGTGATGGCTTCTATCACAGTGATCAAAATAAAAAAAATAGTAAATAAACCCACCCTTTATCACCCCCTTAGTTAGGAAAAAATAATAAAATAAAGAAAATGTATTTATTTCAGTTTTCCCATTAGGGTTAGAGTTGGGCTAAAGATAGGGTTAGGGTTAGTACTCAGGCTAAAATTAGGGTTAGGGTTAAAGTTGGAATTAGGGTTAGGATTAGGATTAGGGTTAGGATTAGGGTTAGAGTTAGGGTTTGGATTAGGGTTGGGATTAAGATTAGAGTTGAGATTAGGGTTAGGTTTGTGGTTAGGGTTATGGTTAAGGTTGGAATTAGGGTTAGGGGTGTGTTGGGGTTAGGGTTGTGATTAGGGTTATGGTTTGGACTCGGGGTATGCTGGGGTTAGGGTTGGGATTAGGGTTATCGTTAGGGTTGGGATTAAGGTTAGGGTGTGTTGGGGTTAAGTACATTAGGGAGTCTCCAAACGCGACATGGTGCCACCATTCATTCCAGCCAATTTTGCGTTCAAAAAGTCAAATAGTGCTCCCTCTCTTTAGAGCTCTGCTGTGCGCCCAAACAGTGGTTTAGGCTACGTTCACATTAGCGTTACGCTAATGTGCGTCGCTGTTGCGTCGGCGACGCAGCGGCGACGCAGCGGCGACGCGCCCCTATGTTTAACATAGGGGACGCGTGCGTCTTTTTGCACGCGTTTTCCGACACGTGCGTCGTTTTAGACGCTAGCGTCGGACGCAAGAAAACGCTACAAGTTGCATTTTTCTTGCGTCCGATTTCGGCAAAAAACGACGCACGCGTCGCAAAACGCGCGCGTTTTTGCGCACGTTTGCGCGCGTTTTTCCGTGCGTCGCCGACGCAACGGCGACGCGACGCTAATGTGAACGTAGACTTACTCCCACATATGGCGCATCAGCGCATTCAGGACAAATTGGACAACAACTTTTGCGGTCCAATATCTCCTGTTACTCTTGAGAAAACAAAAAATTGGGGGCGAAAATAATAATTTTTGTGGGAAAAAAATGATTTTTTATTTTCATGGCTCTGGGTTATAGACCTCTGTGAAGTTCACCACACATCTAGATAAGCTCCTTGGGGGGGGTCTAGTTTCCATAAGGGGTCACTTGTGGTGGGTTTCTACTGTTTAGGCACATCAAAGACTCTGCGAATGCAACATGATGCCATTCCATCAAAGTCTGCATTTCAAAACATCACTACTTCCCCTCCGAGGCACGACATGTGCCCAAACAGTAGTTTTCTCCCACATATGGGGTATCAGCATACTCAGGACAAATTGGACAACAACTTTTGGGGTCCAATTTCTCCTGTTACCCTTAGGGAAAAAAAATGGGGGCTAAAAAAGAATTTTTGTGAAAAAAAAATGATTTTTTATTTTCACGGCTCTGCGTTATAAACTTCTGTGAAGCACTTGGGTATTCAAAGTGATCCCATCACATCTAGATAGGGTCCATGGGGGTCTACTTTCCAAAATGGGGTCACTTGTGGAGGGTTTCAACTGTTTAGGCACATCAAGGGCTCTGCAAATGCAACATGACGCCTGCAGACAATTCCATCAAAGTCTGCATTCCAAAACATCCTTACTTCCCTCCTGAGCCCCAATGTGTGCCCCAACAGTAGTTTACTCCCACATATGGGGTATCAGCGTACTAGGGAAAAAATTAGACAAGAACTTTTAGGGTCCAATTTCTTCTGTTACCATTGGAAAAATAAAATATTGCGGGCTAAATAAATGATTTTTGTGGAAAAAAAATATTTTTTTCTTTTCACGGCTCAGCATTATAAACTTTAGTGAAACACTTGGGGGTTCAAAGTTCACACATCACATCTAGATAAGTTTCTTGGGGGGTCTAGTTTTCAAAATCGGGTCACCAGACCATTTTTCTAAAGTCTGCATTCCAAAACGGTGCTCCTTCCCTTCTGAGCTCTGCCATGCACCCAAACAGTAGTCCACGGCACATATGGGGTAGGAGAGTACTCAGGACTTGCACAACAACTATGGTGGTCCAATTTCTACTTTTACCCTTGTGAAGATAAAAAAAATTGCGTGCTAAAAAAATCATTTTTGAGGAAAAAAAAGATTTTTTATTTTCACGGCTCTGCGTTATAAATTTCTGTGAAGCATTTGGGGGTTCAAAGTGCTCACCACTAGGGTTGAGCGAAACGGGTCGGCCATTTTCAGAAGTCGCCGACTTTTGGCAAAGTCAGGTTTCATGAAACCCGACCCGACCCCTGTGTGGGGTCGGCCATGAAGTCTGCGATCTTCTGAATCTGGTATAGGAATTCCGATCCCGAGTTCCGATATGTTTGCAATATCGGAAATCGGTATCGGAATCCATATTTAAGTGTAAAATAAAGAATTAAAATAAAAAATATCGCTATACTTACCCTCTGACGCGTCCTGGTACTAACCGGCAGCCTTTCTTCCTTCGAATCAGCGCTTGCAGGACCTTGCGGTGACGTCGCGGCTTGTGATTGGTCGCGCGACCGCCCATGTGACCGCTCGCGCGACCATTTACAAGCCGCGACGTCACCGGAAGGTCCTGCAAGCGCTGATTCGAAGGAAGGAAGGCTGCCGGAAAGAAGCAGGGCGCGTCCGAGGGTGAGTATATACCTCATAGGAATATACTCACCCTCGGACGCGCCCTGCTTCTTTCCGGCAGGCTTCCTTCCTAAGAATCAGTGCTTGCAGGACCTTGCGGTGACGTCGCGTCTTGTGATTGGTCGCGCGAGCGGTCACATGGGCTGTCGCGCGACCAATCACAAGCCGCGACGTCACCGCAAGGTCCTGCAAGCGCTGATTCGAAGGAAGGAAGGTTCCCGGTTAGTACCAGGGCGCGTCCGAGGGTGAGTATAGCGATATTTTTTATTTTAATTCTTTATTTTACACTTAAATATGGATCGCAGGGCCTGAAGGAGAGTTTCCTCTCCTTCAGACCCTGGGAACCATTGGAAACCCAATGCACTGCATTGGGTTTCAAGTTTCGGCCGACCCCGACCCCAACTTTTTTATAGGATCGGCCGATTTCACTCGACCCGACTTTTGAAAAAGTCGGGTTTCGTGAAACTCGACCCGATCCTATAAAAATAAAAGTCGCTCAACCCTACTCACCACACATCTGGATAAGCTCTTTGGGGGTCTATTTTCCAAAATGGTGTCACTTGTGGGGGGTTTCTACTGTTTAGGCACATCAGGGGCTCTGCAAACGCAACATGACGCCCACAGACCGTTCTATCAAAGACTGCATTCCAAAACAATGCTTCTTCCATTCCGAGCTCTACCATGCTCCCAAACAAATTGCACAACAGCTTTTGGTGTCTAATTTCTCCTGTTACACTCATCAAAATAAAAATTTTGGGGCAAAAAGATCATTTTTGTGGAAAAATTACAAATTTTTATTTTCACGGCTGTACGTTATAAACTTCTGTGAAACACTTGGGGGTTCAAAGTGCTCACCACACATCTAGATAAGTTTCTGAAGGTGTCTAGTCTCCAAAATGGTGTCACTTGTGGGGGGTTTCCACTGTTTAGGCACATCAGGGGCTCTCCAAATGCGACATAGCGTCCGATGTCAATTCCAGCCAATTCTGCATTGAAAAAGTCAAACAGTGCTCCTTTCCTTCCAAGATCTGCCGTGCGCTCAAACAGTGGTTTACCCCCACATATGGGTTAATGGCATACTCAGGACAAATTGCACAACAACTTTTCGGGTCTAATTTCTCCTGTTACTCTTGTGAAAATAAACATTTTGGGGCGAAAACATAATTTTTGTGGAAAAAATACGATTTTTTTATTTTCATTGTTCTACGTTATAAACTTCTGTGAAGCACTTGGGGGTTCAAAGTGTTCACCACACATCTCAATAAGTTCTTTAAGGGGTCTAGTTTCCAAAATGGTGTCACTTGCCTGGGTTTCCACTGTTTAGGCACATCAGTGGCTTTCCAAACGCGACATGGCGTCCGATCTCAATTCCAGCCAATTCTGCACTGAAAAAGTCAAACGGCTCTCCTTCCCTTCAGAGCTCTGCTCTGTGCACAAACAGTAGTTTACCCCCACATATGGGGTAGTGACGTACTCAGGAGAAATTGTACAACAACTTTTGTGGTTCATTTTCTCTTTTTTACAATTGGAAAAATAAAAAAAATTGGCTCTGAAGTAAAATGTTTGTAAAAAAAAAGTTAAATGTTAATGTTTTCCTTCCACATTGCTTAAGTTCTGTGAAGCACATAAAGGGTTGCTAAACTTATTGAATGTGGTTTTGAGCACCTTAAGGGGTGCAGTTTTTAGAATGGTGTCACTTTGGGTGTTTTCTGTCACGTACAACCCTCAAAGTGACTTTAAATGTGAGATGGCCCCTAAAAAAATGGTTTTGTAAATTTTGTTGTAAAAATGAGAAATCGCCGGTCAACTTTTAACTCTTACAACTTCGTAACAAAAAAAAAATGTTGCTTCAAAAATTGTGCTGTTGTAACGTACACATGTGGGAAATGTTATTTATTAACTATTTTTTGTGACATATCTCCCTGATTTAAGGACATAGAAATTCAAAGTTTGAAAATTGCAACATTTTAAAAATTTTCGCCATATTTTCATTTTTTTCATAAATAAATGCAAGTAATATCGAAGAAATTTTACCACTATCATGAAGTACAATATGTCACAAAAAAACAGTCTTATGCTGCCGTCACACTGGCAGTATTTGGTCAGTATTTTACATCAGTATTTGAAAGCCAAATCCAGGAGTGGGTGATAAATGCAGAAGTGGTGAAGTGTTTCTATTATACTTTTCATCTAATTGTTCCACTCCTGGTTTTGGCTTACAAATACTGATGTAAAATACTGACCAAATACTGCTAGTGTGACGGCAGCCATAGAATCAACAGGATCCGTTAATGCTCTCCAGAGTTATAACCTCATAAAGTGACAGTGGTCAGAATTGTAAAAATTGGCCCGGTCATTAAGCTGCAAATTGGCTCTGTCACTAAGGAGTTAAATAAAATACTTGAGCTCCTTTTATTCTGACCTTTTTTTCTGATTTGGCCTGCATAGATATCCATATTTATTTCTTCTGGAGTACACTTTGTGAAATATCTCCTTGTAGTCCAACTGGGCATTTCTTCACAGTCTTCTCCAGGGGCGTACACTATCAAACCCTCTGCAGACACAGCGAATCACTGCTCAGCAGCTGATTTAGCAGTATATCAGTCTCAGATGCTTCTGATTTGTGATTTGGCAGCATATTTGAGGGTGGTGTTAAAGAGTGCACACCCTCAGAGAAGACTCTGAAGAAATGCCCATCTGGACTGCCAAAAAAGAATTCACATAGTGCAGTCAGACGAAACAAAGGTGAATATCTGTACAATGGTGCAACACAGCACAAAATGGAAAAGAGCGTCAGAAACAAGGGAGCTCGCGGATTTTTGACAGGCAAGTAACTCCCTTTTTTAGCAATTTATAGGTCTCTTTTAGTATTATTACAATACTTATATATACATTTATTCAAAAGCATAAAGATAAAGAGCAATCGTCATTTTATTTTTTTATGTTCAGATATCAATAGTACGCATGAAAATAAAAAACTGTGAACTGAAAAAAATTCCATCAGTGTATTTTTTAAGGTTTGCTTTCACAGCATTAATTCTGTGGTAAAAAATATAACCTGGAAACACAATTCTCCAAGTCAGTACAATTACGGCGTGGCAAAACATGCATGGATTTTTTATTTAATTTTATTCAATTAGTGAAAAAAAGTTCAAAAGTTTGCAGAAAAATTAAATATTTGGTGTTTATGTCCCAACTAGATGGTGGCCCGATTCTAATGCATTGGGTATTCTAGAATATGCATGTCCACGTAGTATATTGCACAGCCCACGTAGTATATTGCCCAGCCACGTAGTATATTGCCCAACCACGTAGTATATTGCCCAGCCACGTAGTATATTAGCGAAGGAAATGAGGATGTCGAGTCCATATGGGTCGAAATTCATGGAGGGAAAAATGGTAACAAAATTCTCATTGGGGTCTGTTACAAACCCCCAAATATAACAGAAACCATGGAAAGTCTACTTCTAAAGCAGATAGATGAAGCTGCAACCCATAATGAGGTCCTGGTTATGGGGGACTTTAACTACCCGGATATTAACTGGGAAACAGAAACCTGTGAAACCCATAAAGGCAACAGGTTTCTGCTAATAACCAAGAAAAATTATCTTTCACAATTGCTGCAGAATCCAACCAGAGGAGCAGCACTTTTAGACCTAATACTATCTAATAGACCTGACAGAATAACAAATCTGCAGGTGGTCGGGCATCTAGGAAATAGCGACCACAATATTGTACAGTTTCACCTGTCTTTCACTAGGGGGATTTGTCAGGGAGTCACAAAAACACTGAACTTTAGGAAGGCAATGTTTGACCAGCTTAGAGATGCCCTTAATCTGGTAGACTGGGACAATATCCTCAGAAATAAGAATACAGATACTAAATGGAAAATGTTTAAGAACATCCTAAATAGGCAGTGTAAGCGGTTTATACCTTGTGGGAATAAAAGGACTAGAAATAGGAAAAACCCAATGTGGCAAAACAAAGAAGTAAGACAGGCAATTAACAGTAAAAAGAAAGCATTTGCACTACTAAAGCAGGATGGCACCATTGAAGCTCTAAAAAACTATAGGGAGAAAAATACTTTATCTAAAAAACTAATTAAAGCTGCCAAAAAGGAAACAGAGAAGCACATTGCTAAGGAGAGTAAAACTAATCCCAAACTGTTCTTCAACTATATCAATAGTAAAAGAATAAAAACTGAAAATGTAGGCCCCTTAAAAAATAGTGAGGAAAGAATGGTTGTAGATGACGAGGAAAAAGCTAACATATTAAACACCTTCTTCTCCACGGTATTCACGGCGGAAAATGAAATGCTAGGGGAAATCCCAAGAAACAATGAAAACCCTATATTAAAGGTCACCAATCTAACCCAAGAAGAGGTGCGAAACCGGCTAAATAAGATCAAAATAGATAAATCTCCGGGTCCGGATGGCATACACCCACAAGTACTAAGAGAACTAAGTAATGTAATAGATAAACCATTATTTCTTATTTTTAGGGACTCTATAGCGACAGGGTCTGTTCCGCAGGATTGGCGCATAGCAAATGTGGTGCCAATATTCAAAAAGGGCTCTAAAAGTGAACCTGGAAATTATAGGCCAGTAAGTCTAACCTCTATTGTTGGTAAAATATTTGAAGGGTTTCTGAGGGATGTTATTCTGGATTATCTCAATGAGAATAACTGTTTAACTCCATATCAGCATGGGTTTATGAGAAATCGCTCCTGTCAAACCAATCTAATCAGTTTTTATGAAGAGGTAAGCTATAGGCTGGACAACGGTGAGTCATTGGACGTGGTATATCTCGATTTTTCCAAAGCGTTTGATACCGTGCCGCACAAGAGGTTGGTACACAAAATGAGAATGCTTGGTCTGGGGGAAAATGTGTGTAAATGGGTTAGTAACTGGCTTAGTGATAGAAAGCAGAGGGTGGTTATAAATGGTATAGTCTCTAACTGGGTTGCTGTGACCAGTGGGGTACCGCAGGGGTCAGTATTGGGACCTGTTCTCTTCAACATATTCATTAATGATCTGGTAGAAGGTTTACACAGTAAAATATCGATATTTGCAGATGATACAAAACTATGTAAAGCAGTTAATACAAGAGAAGATAGTATTCTGCTACAGATGGATCTGGATAGGTTGGAAACTTGGGCTGAAAGGTGGCAGATGAGGTTTAACAATGATAAATGTAAGGTTATACACATGGGAAGAAGGAATCAATATCACCATTACACACTGAACGGGAAACCACTGGGTAAATCTTACATGGAGAAGGACTTGGGGATCCTAGTTAATGATAAACTTACCTGGAGCAGCCAGTGCCAGGCAGTAGCTGCCAAGGCAAACAGGATCATGGGGTGCATTAAAAGAGGTCTGGATACACATGATGAGAGCATTATACTGCCTCTGTACAAATCCCTAGTTAGACCGCACATGGAGTACTGTGTCCAGTTTTGGGCACCGGTGCTCAGGAAGGATATAGAGAGAGTACAAAGGAGGGCAACAAAATTAATAAAGGGGATGGGAGAACTACAATACCTAGATAGATTAGCGAAATTAGGATTATTTAGTCTAGAAAAAAGACGACTGAGGGGCGATCTAATAACCATGTATAAGTATATAAGGGGACAATACAAATATCGCGCTGAGGATTTGTTTATACCAAGGAAGGTGACGGGCACAAGGGGGCATTCTTTGCGTCTGGAGGAGAGAAGGTTTTTCCACCAACATAGAAGAGGATTCTTTACTGTTAGGGCAGTGAGAATCTGGAATTGCTTGCCTGAGGAGGTGGTGATGGCGAACTCAGTCGAGGGGTTCAAGAGAGGCCTGGATGTCTTCCTGGAGCAGAACAATATTGTATCATACAATTATTAGGTTCTGTAGAAGGACTTAAATCTGGGGATGTATTATGATGGAATATAGGCTGAACTGGATGGACAAATGTCTTTTTGCGGCCTTACTAACTATGTTACTATGTTACTATGTTACTATATTGCCCAACCACGTAGTATATTGCCCAGTCACGTACTATATTGCCCAGTCACGTAGTATATTGCCCAGCCACATAGTACATTGCCCAGCCATGTAGTATAGTAGTATATTGCCCAATCACGTACTATATTGCCCAGTCACATAGTATGTTGCCCAGCCACATAGTATATTGCCCAGCCACATAGTATATTGCCCAGCCATGTAGTATATTGCCCAGCCACGTAGTATATTGCCCAGCCACGTAGTATATTGCCCAGCCACGTAGTATATTGCCCAGCCACATAGTATATTGCCCAGCCACGTAGTATATTGCCCAGTCACATAGTATATTGCCCAGTCACATACTATATTGCCCAGCCACATAGTATATTGCCCAGCCACGTAGTATATTGCCCAGCCACATTGTATATTGCCCAGTCCCGTACTATATTGCCCAGTCACGTACTATATTGCCCAGCCACATAGTATATTGCCCAGCCACATAGTATATTGCCTAGTCATGTACTATATTGCCAAGCAAACATAGTATATTGCCCAGCCACATAGTATATTGCCCAGCCACGTAGTATATTCCCAGTCACGTAGTATATTGCCCAGTCATGCAGTATATTGCCCAGTCACGCAGTTTATTTTACAGCCCGCATAGGATATTGCACAGCCCACGTAGTATATTGCACAGCCCATGTAGTATATTGCCCAGCCCACGTAGTATATTGCCCAGCCCACGTAGTATATTGCCCAGCCCGTGTAGTATATTGTACAGCCCACGTAGTATATTGCACAGCCCATGTAGTATATTGCCCAGCCTGCGTAGTATATTGCCCAGCCCACGTAGTATATTGCCCAGCCCACGTAGTATATTGCCCAGCCCACGTAGTATATTGCACAGCCCACATAGTATATTGCCCAGCCCGCATAGTATATTGCACAGCCCACGTAGTATATTGCCCAGCACGCATAGTATATTGCACAGTCATGCAGTATATTGCCCAGTCAAGCAGTTTATTTTACAGCCCGCGTAGTATATTGCACAGCCCGCATAGTATATTGCACAGCCCATGTAGTATATTGCCCAGCCCGCGTAGTATATTGCTCAGCCCACATAGTATATTGCCAAGCCCACGTAGTATATTGCCCAGCCTGCGTAGTATATTGCCCAGCCCGTGAAGTATATTGCACAGCCCACATAGTATATTGCCCAGCCCGCGTAGTATATTGCACAGCCCACGTAGTATATAGCAATGTGGGCATCATATCCCTGTTAAAAAAGAGAATTAAATAAAAAATAGTTATTTACTCACCTTCCGTTGGCCCCTGGATCCAGGAAGTGTTTATCGATGCTCCTCGCGCGCTCCGGTCTCAAGAGTGCATTGCGGTCTCACAAGATGATGACATAGCAGTCTCGCGAGACCGCTACGTCATCATCTCGCGAGATCGCAATGCATGGACCTGTAACTGGAGCGTCATGAGGAGCGGGAAAGATGCCGGAAGGTGAGTATATGATGATTTTTTATTTTTTCTATTATTTTTAACATTAGATCTTTTTACTATTGATGCTACATAGTCACATGGTCACACAGGGTTAATAGCAGCGTTAATAGAGTGTGTTACACCGCGGCATAACGCGGTCCATTAGCGCTGCCATTAACCCTGTGTGAGCGCTGACTAGAGGGGAGTATGGAGCGGGCACTGACTGCGGGGAGGAAGGAGCGGCCATGTTGCCGCCGGACTGCGCCCGTTGTTGATTGGTCGTGGCAATGGTCGTGGGCATTTTGCCACGACCAATCAGTGACTTGGATTTCCATGACAGACAGAGTCCGCGACCAATGAATATCCATGACAGAAAGACAGAAAGACAGACAGACGGAAGTGACCCTTAGACAATTATATAGTAGACTAGATGGTGGCCCGATTCTGATGCATTGGGTATTCTAGAATATGCATGTCCACGTAGTATATTGCCCAGCCATGTAGTATATTGCCCAGCCACGTAGTACATTGCCCAGTCACGTAGTATATGCCACGTAGTATATTGCCCAGCCACGTAGTATATTGCCCAACTACGTAGTATATTGCCCAGCTACATAGTATATTGCCCAGTCACGTAGTATATTGACCAGCCACATAGTATATTGCCCAGCCACGTAGTATATTGCCCAGTTACGTAGTATATCGCCCAGCCACATAGCATATTGCCCAGCCACATAGTATATTTCCCAGCCACGTAGTATATTGCCCAGCTACGTAGTATATTGCCCAGCCACGTAGTATATTGCCCAGCCACGAAGTATATTGCCCAGTCACATAGTATATTGCCCAGCCACGTAGTATATTGCACAGCGACGGAGTATACAGCACAGAGCCATGTAGTATACAGACTTAAAATAAAAAATAAACATATACTCACCCTCCAATGAAGTCCTGGCCCTGCGTGCGGTGCACCCGGCAGCTTCCGGTGTCAGGGTTGGTATGGGCGCAGGACCTGTGATGACGTTGCGGTCACATGTCCGTGACATTATGGCAGGTCTTTCTTGCAGGACCTGTGATGACGTCGCGGTCACATGACCTTGACATCATGGCAGGTCCTTGTCGCATACCATCTTTGCCACCGGAACCTGCCGCTTGCATGGACTGGTCACTGTAGCATCGCGAGGAGCGGGAAAGGCGCCGGAATGGGAGTATATGATGAATTTTTATTTTTTTTATTATTTTTAACATTAGATCTTTTTACTATTGAGGCTGCATAGGCAGCAGCAATAGTAAAAAAGTTGGTCACACAGGGTTAGTAGCCGCGTTAATGGAGTGCGTTACAACGCGGCATAACACAGTCCATTAGCGCTGCCATTAACCCTGTGTGAGCGCTGACTGGAAGGGAGTACTGAGCGGGCACTGACTGTGGGGAAGAAGGAGCGGCCATGTTGCCGCCGGACTGCGCCCATCGCTGATTGGTCGTGGCAATGGTCGTGGGCGTTTTGCCACGACCAATCAGCGACTTGGATTCCATGACAGACAGAGGCCGCGACCAATGAATATCCGTGACAGACAGAAGGACAGACATAAAGACGGTAGTGACCCTTAGACAATTATATAGTAGATTTTCCAAGACCTGTAATGTTTTTACTTTTCTCTCGACTGAGCTGTGAGAAGACTTATTTTTTGCATGACAAGATAACAGTTTTATTTATACCAATTTGGGGTACATATAAAATTTTGATGGCTTTTTGTTGTTTTTTTAGAGGGTGTGGTGACCAAAGAAATCACAGCTCTGGTGTTTCTATTTTTTTTTCTAGTTATGGCTTTTATTGTATAATCTATTATTTTAGAATTTTACCGAATATGATTATTTTTGCATTGTTTTACTTTCTTTATTTTTAATGGGGGGGGCGTGATTTTAATTTTTATATTTTATTACATTTTTTTATTTTTATATTTTGTAAGACGCATTTATTTTTTAGCTGACATGAACCTGCGATCATTTGATCAGTTATACTACATATAGCAATATTATTGCAGCATATAGGGTAAAACAATTAGGGTATGTGCACATGATGCGGATTTTGCTGCAGATGCACAGCGTTTCCACAGCTGCGGATCCGCAGTAGTTTCCCATGAGTTTACAGTTCAATGTAAACCTATGGGAAACCAAAAGCGCTGTGCACATGCTGCGGAAAAAAACGCGCGGAAACGCAGCGGTTTACATTCCGCAGCATGTCACTTCTTTCTGCGGATTCCACAGCGGTTTTACAACTGCTCCAGTAGAAATCTGCAGTTGTAAAACTGCAGTGAAATCCGCAGAAAAACCACAGAAAAAACGCGGTAAATCCGCAATAAATCCGCAGCGGTTTTGCACTGCTGATTTATCAAATCCACTGCAGAAAAATCTGCAGTGGACCAGAATACGTGCACGCATAGCCTTACTTATTTGAAGCAATAAGATGGCAGTTAGGCCAAATGCATACATTGAGTATTTGGTGAGTTTTTTACCCCAGTATTTGTATGCCAAAACCAGGAGTGGGTGATAAATGCAGCAGGGGTGCAAATGTTTCTATTATACTTTTGCACTAACCGTTCCACTCCTGATTTTGGCTTACAAATACTGGGGTAAAAAACTCACCAAATACTCAATGTGTGCACATGGCCTTATGCATTCAGCAGGTTAACTCTTGCCAAAATAACCTATTGGTGCACTGACACCACATCATACCGATGTCAGAGAGATCAGTTTTCAAGTGGAGTCACACTAGCGATTTTAAAATCGGTCTGATTTTATTCCTGCAACGTTGGACTAGTGTAATGCAAGTGTCATGTGAGGGTCATGCATTTTTCATGCAAGTACAATCCGATTTCTCACATGATCTCTCACGCGATTTTAACATTAGCTTTTTCATAGAGAAAGTCTCTAAGTCATTTACACATTGTTTTCAAAGGAAATAATGTATATATATATATATATATATATATATATATATATGATAGATAGATAGATAGAAGAAAAGCTGGCAATTCATCTGCAGTGTAATGTAAAATCACTGAGGGAGCAAATTGGATACAATAGATGGATTACATCCAGTATATACACATAGAATAGGTAGATATATAAATGTCAGTGACATATACAATTAGTACAGTGTGTGAGCAGCTTACTGTACATGTATTTAATTATTAAAAGATTATTTTCCTGAAAAAAATGGCATGGGCTACCGTGTAATTTTCTTAACCAGCAGAGGGAAAGCATACAGCTGGGGCAGATGTTTATAGCCTAGGAAGGGAGAAATATGCATGGTGTTTCACAGGGTATTAATATCGGCTCACAACTGTATACTTAGACTTTACTGGCTATTAAAATGGGAGACCCCCCCAAAAATGACGCAAGGTCCCCCTATAATTAATACCCAGCAATGGCTATGCAGACAGTTGTGGGCTGATATTAATAGCCTAGGAAGAGGCCATCATTGCTGCCTCCAGGCTAAAAACATCAGCTCTCAGCTGCCCCAGAAAAGGCACATCTCAAAGATGTGCCAATTCTGGCTCTTAGCCTCGCTCCTCCCATTTGTCCTGTAGCAGTTGCAAGTGGGGTGATAGTTGGGTTGTTTATGTAACCTTTGTATTGTCAGGTGACATCAAGTCCCAAGGTTAGTAATGTACAGGCATCAATAAGACAACCCCATTACTAACCCCATAGTCATATTGTATAAAAACACATATACCCTGATTAAAGTCCTTTAATTGAAGATTATCGTGCATGATAAGAATGATAATCTTCCAGTGTATAAATGGACCTTTAGGAATTAGGCATACTTGGCGGCTATGTAACATAACCAGAATCTATTGCCTAAGAAGAGATCTGTGCTCCTGAGACCTGTGCACAAATGGCACCCCAACAATGATGTAGCAGCACATCATTTTATATTAAGGGGTTACAAAAATTTTAAAGCCCCTTAAAAAATATTCCAATTATATATTTTCAAATTCTAGAGTTTTTACATTTAAAAACAATGTAAAAACCTTCAGTTTTTGGAGGGCCAAACATGTTAAACAGTTCCTTGAGAATAAGCTCATCCTCGGATATCCCTCTGCCTGTGCCCTCAGTGATCAGTTGTAATATGTAAGGGAATGTGGCAGCAAGTGTTCAATTTTTTTACAGCACCTTCACAGGAAAAATAAAATATTACAGTGTCCCCATTGAAATTATTGGTCAACCTGTTTAATATGTATTATAAAACTTTGTTTTTTATATTATTAACATATTATAGTATTATAATAGTATTATAACATACTCAGGAGAAATTGCACAACAACTTTAGTGGTCTAATTTCTCCTGTTACCCTTGTGAAAATAAAAATTTGTGGGCAAAAAGATCATTTTTGTAGAAAAAATGCAATTTTTTTTTTCACGGTTCTACGTTATAAACTTCTGTGAAGCACATGGAGGTTCAAAGTGCTCGCCACACATCTAGATAAGTTCCTTAAGGGGTCTAGTTTCCAAAATGGTGTCACTTGTGGGGGGTTTCCACTGTTTAGGCACATCAGGTGCTCTCCAAACGCGACATGGCGTCCAATCTCAATTCCAGCCAATTCAACATTGAAAAAGTAAAACGGCGCTCCTTCACTTCCAAGCTTTGAGGTGCGCCCAAACAGTGGTTTACCCTCACATATGGGGTATCAACGTATTCAGGAGAAATCGCACAACAACTTTTGTGGTCTAATTTCTCCTGTTACCCTTGTGAAAATAAGAATTTGGGGGCAAAAAGATCATTTTTGTGTAAACAAAAGCGATTTTTTATTTTCATGGCTCTACGTTATAAACTTCTGTGAAGCACTTGGGGGTTCAAAGTGCTCACCACACATCTAGATAAGTTCCTTAAGGGGTCTAGTTTCCAAAATGGTGTCACTTGTGGGGAGTTTCCACTGTTTAGGCACATCAGGGGCTCTCTAAACGTGACATGGCGTCCGATCTCAATTCCAGCCAATTCTGCATTGAAAAAGTCAAACGGCGCTCCTTCAATTCTAAGTTCTGCGGTGCGCCCTAACAGTGGTTTACCCCCACATATGGGGTATTGGCGTATTCAGGAGAAATTGCATAACAAAATTTATGGTTACATTTCTGTTTTTACACTTGTGAAAATAAAAAAAATGGTTCTGAATTAAGATGTTTGCAAAAAAAAGTTAAATGTTCATTTTTTCCTTCCACATTGTTTCAGTTCCTGTGAAGCACGTAAAGGGTTAATAAACTTCTTGAATGTGGTTTTGAGAACCTTGAGGGGTGTAGTTTTTAGAATGGTGTCACACTTCATTATTTTCTATCATATAGACCCCTCAAAATGACTTCAAATGTGATGTGGTCCCTAAAAAAAAATGGTGTTGTAAAAATGAGAAATTGCTGGTCAACTTTTAACCCTTATAACTCCCTAACAAAAAAAAATTTTGTTTCCAAAATTGTGCTGATGTAAAGTAGACATGTGGGAAATGTTATTTATTAACTATTTTTCGTGACATATCTCTCTGATTTAAGGGCATAAAAATACAAAGTTTGAAAATTGCAAAATTTTAAAAATTTTCGCCATATTTCCGTTTTTTTCATAAATAATCGCAAGTAATATCGAAGAAATGTTACCACTACCATGAAGTACAATATGTCACGAAAAAACTATCTCAGAATCAGCGGGATCCGTTGAAGCGTTCCAGAGTTATAACCTCATAAAGTGACAGTGGTCAGAATTGCAAAAATTGGCCTGGTCATTAAGTACCAAATTGGCTCTGTCACTAAGGGGTTAAAGGTGTATTATCACTTGTTATTGTTGGGGTTTTCCTTGTAAATGGTAGGAATAAAACTCTTTGTTCTGATCACTGCTCATACTTGGCATAATTTCACTTGCCCAGGAGGAATGTTTCATGGTAATTGTATAGAAATCCTAGAAGGCGTATCATTTGATTACACAGTCCTTCTCATCACACCATTTACCTTCTCTTTATATTCATACAGTCTGGCTTCAAAATAATTGAACAGCAAATACATGTTAATGTACAGATGCAGCAGAGCTGTATTGGTTATTTAATCATTTTGAGTTTAGACATTGTAACAGATTGATCTGATGTATTTGGAAATCCTTGGATGGCATATGGAAGCTATGTTAAATGAGCATCCCTGCTCTGCTACATTTCTGGGTATGTACAGTACAGACCAAAAGTTTGGACACACCTTCTCATTTAAAGATTTTTCTGTATTTTCATGACTATGAAGATTGTACATTCATACCGAAGGCATCAAAACTATGAATTAACACATGTGGAATTTTATACTTAACAAAAAAGCGTGAAACAACTGAAATTATGTCTTATATTATAGGTTCTTTAAAGTAGCCAGCTTTTGATTTGATGACTGCTTTGCACACTCTTGGCATTCTCTTGATGAGCGTCAAGAGGTAGTCACCGGGAGTGGTTTTCAATTCACAGTTTTGCCCTGTCAGGTTTAATAGGTGGGATTTCTTGCCTTATAAATGGGGTTGGGACCATCAGTTGTGTTGTGCAGATGTCTGGTGGATACACAGCTGATAGTCCTACTGAATAGACTGCTGGAATTTGTATTATGGCAAGAAAAAAGCAGCTAAGTAAAGAAAAATGAGTGGCCATCATTACTTTAAGAGATGAAGGTCAGTCAGTCCTAAAAATTGGGCAAACTTTGAAAGTGTCCCCAAGTGCAGTGGCAAGAACTACAAAGAAACTGGCTCACATGAGGATCGCCCCAGGAAAGGAAGACCAAGAGTCAACTCTACTGCTGAGGATAAGTTTATCCGAGTCACCAGCCTCAGAAATCGCAGGTTAACAGCAGCTAAGATTAGAGACCAGGTCAATGCCACAGAGTTCTTGCAGCAAACGCATCTCTACAACAACTGTTAAGAGGAGACTTTGTGCAGCAGGCCTTCATGGTAAAAAAGCTGCTAGGAGACCACTGCTAAGGACAGGCAACAAGAGAAGAGACTTGTTTGGGCTAAAGAACACAAGGAATGGACATTAGACCAGTGGAAATCTGTGCTTTGGTCTGATGAGTCCAACTTTGAGATCTTTGGTTCCAACCACCGTGTCTTTGCACGACGCAGAAAAGGTGAACGGGTGGACTCTACATGCCTGGTTCCCACCGTGAAGCATGGAGGAGGAGGTGTGATGGTGTGGGGGTGCTTTGCTGGTGATACAGTTGGTCATTTATTCAAAATTGAAGGCATACTGAACCAGCATGGCTACCACAGCATCTTGCAGTGGCATGCTACTCCATCCAGTTTGTGTTTAGTTGGACCATCATGTATTTTTCAACAGGACAATGAACCCAAACACACCCCAGGCTGTGTAAGGGCTATTTAGCCAAGAAGGAGAGTGATGGGGTGCTACGCCAGATGACCTGGCCTCCACAGTCACCAGACTTGAACCCAATCAAGATGGTTTGGGATGAGCTAGACCGCAGAGTGAAGGCAAAAGGGCCAACATGTGCTAAGCATCTCTGGGAACTCCTTTAAGATTGTTGGAAGACTACCTCTTGAAGCTCATCAAGAGAATGCCAAGAGTGTGCAAAGCAGCCATCAAAGCTAAAGAAGGCTACTTTGAAGAATCTAGAATATAAGACATAATTTCAGTTGTTTCACACTTTTTGTTAAGTATGAAATTCCACATGTTTTAATTCATAGTTTTGTTGCCTTCAGTGTGAATGTACAGTTATCATAGTCATGAAAATACAGAAAAATCTTTAAATGAGAAGGTGTGTCCAAACTTTTGGTCTGTACTGTAATTAAAATGTATTATAGCGCAATGACTAAGGCAGCAACTGCACAGACTTTACTGTATCTTCTCCAAGTCATACCATTCATTCATTTACTCTGAGTAGTCAAGTTTTTCCCACATCCTCTATGTTTATGTGTCTAAGGGCTCTTGCATATAGACATATTTTCGCTCTGAGTGCGATCCGACAAAACATCGGATCACACTCGGACCAAAGTTATCTGTAGGTAGTTTCAATGAAGGTGAAGTGCCTTTATCTCGGAACCACCAGCTAATGTTAGAGGCACTCGATGCCTGAATAATTCTGTAGGGATAAACATTTCCCTGCCTGCTAAAAAACTTGTTTTACCTAACAGAAAGAATAAGCTGTGATTTACTGCTGTCCTGTCTGTATACTCTCTTTTTCTCCATTGCATAGGAACTGTGGTATATCTGACCCGTTTAAATGGCCATCCTAAATGCCAGAACTGACTATGGCCAATTCAGCAGGGTGTCCACTTATATACTTCTGACACTAGATGCTTTTTCACTGGTCGTGGGTTGTATTCTATAATTTCTCAGGTCAGTAAGAAGGCATATTGGCAGTCATTAAAGCATTCCTATGACAAAAATGACTCCAATTATATTTATTTTAATACAAAATCACAATTTTACTTTTAAAAGCAATGTTCCCCCTCTAACAGTACAATATTTTTGGAGATTTTCTATTTTGGGCTGATTATTATTTTTGACCCAACTTCATATTAGTGTATTAGGTCTAAATGTACAGCATACAAAAAGTTAAATTATACAATTTGTCCGACCTCCTATAATCTGTAAATACTAGGGGGAGCTTGTAAGCTTTAGTGCATGTTGTTTTAATATTGAGTTCAATTATTAAGATGCAGTTGGTCGTAAAGTTTCTCTATCGGTGGCAGACACAATGCTTTCATTTATTTCTGTAAATTTTGGATTCATAGCTCTGTAATAGAAAATGGAGCTCGTGTAACATGGTGTGGGGCGGTAGTTTTGGGAGAGCCCTGACACATTACATGAAGGTGGAGGTCCTGGCTGGGTGCTGTGAAGGTGCTACATCAGTGCAGGTTGCATGTAACCGATGGTGCTGGTTTGCCAGGACCAGACGTTAACCAGTTATTAACAAACAATACTTTACTTAACAGCCATTGCGTGGCAACTATATTCACAGGATAGCTGGTGCCCAACCTCTCACACGTTTCTTTGTTAACACAGAGCACCTCAGTGCACAGCCTTGCTACTTCCTCAGCCTCACACATTCCTGCCTCCACTGGCTCATTTCCTTCACCACAATCCAGCTTAACACCATGGTACAGTCCTTGAAAGTAATTTCCTCTTCACATGGTTCTGTATCTCAATCTCCTTTTAGAGGTTAAGGTTTGCCAATATGACTGAAGTCAGCTTCAAGGTCCCTGATGCTTAGGGAACTCCCAGTCTGGGCACTTCATGATTTGGTCACTTTGCTCTCTGGTCAGTCCTCTGAGCTGGCACTGTCTTTCCTTCTGCATCTCTGTAACTCTCTTTCTCATTCTGTTCCTCAGGATCATGCTATCTCTGTCCCAATCCCCTTTCTTTCTTGCCACAAAACACTCACTGTATTACTCAGACCAGAAGTCTACTCTAGCTGTAAGCTAGGCCCTATCTGAGTCACTACCAGGAAGTCCTCTATGATCCTGCTACTTGGCTCCTCCGTCTCTTGGTTAATCCCAACACTTAAGTATGTCTTACTCTACTTACTGTATGTTGCTGGGCAGAACACAGCTCACTAACAGTAAAGTGCAAAACATTACACTACACCATATCACAATCCACACTACATATCACCCTAATGCATGACATTACACACACTACACCTACATTATATAATACACAGCACTAATGTCTTCAAGGGTGAACAGGGCAACATGTATATCTCCTTACATTCTGACCACCTTTTGTGCTGTAGCCAGTGCTGCATTCTACGGCGCTGTCCCCTCTAGTGAATGCAAGAGCCTAAGAGACAATTAATACCAATCAAATCACAGTTTTTATTTTGCATTCTGCTCTTGAAAAAATAAAAGATGATCTGTGATTGTTTGTTATATTCAACAGACAGTTTTATTACCACTGTGATCCTTATGGATGGGCGTGGTTGCAACTGCAACTACTCCTATACATATAGCTGTGTAATATACAATATTTGTATACGTCTTATATTTCTGCAAGTTTCACGGATAAAACATTCTAAATAATGTGAATTAAAATGTTAATAGCATGCAGATTCATTATCCAACATTTGGCAAGAGTTACTGGGATTATTTATGTTAATGTAAAGAAAAAATCTTGGCATCCAGCTTTCCTCTCCAATATGGTCCTCACATGTTAGGTCCCACTGACATTCTGGATTCATGAGTCCTCTTCGCTCTTCATTAAGACAGTTGAAGCTGGGCGGATGGTGCAGCCGGCTGCTGATGCAGGAAGAGGACATGCTGAATAAAATACATTCCACAGCTGTACCTGCCCCAGTCTACATGCCAACCGTCTTTCCACCAGTCTGTTCTTCACTGATTCCTGGTCATAGCCCATCTGTCTTTGGATCTGCAAAGTGCTGAAGAAAACACACATCTGAGCGTATTAGATGCAGCGTGTGGAATGCAGATTAAATTCTGATTATGAAGCCATTATCTATCTGAAGTAAGCATACATGGAGTCATAAGTCAACATCCCAGTGACGCATGACCAAATGGATGAGCTTATGTGCAGGGTGGAACATTGCTGTGAGGCTTCTGCTGCATGCGTACTAAGTTTCAGACTGAAGAAAAGAAACCAATAACTACTGAAATACTCAATGTAGTCTTTCAAGGCAGTCAGTGCCAAATCGTTCATCCCTAAGGCTTATATAGAGCATATGGGCATTAATATAATTAATGGTCAAAATAAACATAATAATTGGCTAGCTGTAATAAAATGTAGCACTAGATCACACTGCTCTACGCTGAAATTGCAACACCAAGAAGGTGTATAATTTAAGATGTTTTGAACATTTTGTTTCCATTTTTTCATCATGGGCATATCAGTAATATATCTATCCATCCTGTTGTTTTTATAATTCCATGACTTTTCTTACTTGGTGTTGTAATTTCAGTGTTGAAGAGTGTATACAGTCATGGCCAAAAGTATTGACACCCCTGCAATTCTGTCAGATAATACTCATTTTCTTCCTGAAAATGATTGCAAACACAAATTATTTGTTATTATTATGTTCATTTAATTTGTCTTAAATGAAAAAACACAAAAAGAATTGTCCTAAAGCCAAATTGGATATAATTCCACACCAAACATAAAAAAGAGGGTGGACAAAAGTATTGGCACTGTTCTAAAAATCATGTGATGCTTCTCTAATTTGTGTAATTAACCGCACCTGTAACTTACCTGTGGCACCTAACAGGTGTTGGCAATAACTAAATCACACTTGCAGCCAGTTGACATGGATTTAAGTTGACTCAACCTCTGTCCTGTGTCCTTGTGTGTACCACATTGAGCATGGAGAAAAGAAAGAAGACCAAAGAACTGTCTGAGGACTTGAGAAACCAAATTGTGAGGAAGTGCATGAGCAATCTCAAGGCTACAAGTCTATCTCCAAAGACCTGAATGTTCCTGTGTCTACCGTGCGCAGTGTCATCAAGAAGTTTAAAGCCCATGGCACTGTGGCTAACCTCCCTAGATGTGGACGGAAAAGAAAAATGGACAAGAGATTTCAATGCAATATTGTGCGGATGTTGGATAAAGAACCTCGACTAACATCCAAACAAGTTCAAGCTGCCCTGCAGTCCGAGGGTACAACAGTGTCAACCCGTACTATCCGTCAGTGTCTGAATGAAAAGGGACTGTATGATAGGAGACCCAGGAAGACCCCACTTCTTACCCCGAGACATAAAAAAGCCAGGCTGGAATTTGCCAAAACTTACCTGAAAAAGCCTTAAACGTTTTGGAAGAATGTTCTCTGGTCAGATAAGACAAAAGTAGAGCTTTTTGGGCAAAGGCATCAACATACAGTTTACAGGAGAAAAAAAGAGGCATTCAAAGAAAAGAACACGGTCCCTACAGTCAAACATGGCGGAGGTTCCCTGATGTTTTGGGGTTGCTTTGCTGCCTCTGGCACTGGACTGCTTGACCGTGTGCATGGCATTATGAAATCTGAAGACTACCAACAAATTTTGCAGCATAATGTAGGGCCCAGTGTGAGAAAGCTGGGTCTCCCTCGGAGGTCATGGGTCTTCCAGCAGGACAATGACACACTTCAAAAAGCACTAGAAAATGGTTTGAGAGAAAGCACTAGAGACTTCTAAGGTGGCCAGCAATGAGTCCAGACCTGAATCCCATAGAACACCTGTGGAGAGATCTAAAAATAGCAGTTTGGAGAAGGCACCCTTCAAATATCAGGGACCTGGAGCAATTTGCCAAAGAAGAATGGTCTAAAATGCCAGCAGAGCATTGTAAGAAACTCATTGATGGTTACCGGAAGCGGTTGGTCGCAGTTATTTTGGCTAAAGGTTGTGCAACCAAGTATTAGGCTGAAGGTGCCAATACTTTTGTCTGGCCCATTTTTGGAGTTTTGTGTGAAATGATCAATGTTTTGCTTTTTGCTTCATTCTCTTTTGTGTTTTTTTCATTTAAGACAAATTAAATGAAGATAATAATACCAAATAATTTGTGTTTGCAATCATTTTCAAGAAGAAAATGAGTATTATCTGACAGAATTGCACGGGTGTCAATACTTTTGGCCATGACTGTATATATCTGATGACATTTGAAGTCTCAAGAAATGGCCACATATATGAAGTCACTCTCAATTATGGACTATTGGAAATTTTGAAGCTGTGTTGCATCTCCTGTTCTCTATAATGTAGGTGATGGACATAAATAACTACTACCCAACCTCAGCAAACTGTGGCTATGCAGCTACTATTACTGTTATCAGTGTCACAGCCAGCAGTTAAACTCTTTCAGTGGCACTTGGCTCATACCCTGATGAAGCCCTTAAGTGTGAAACATGTTCGGGTGGCTTCTTTCAAATTTTAATAGCAATTTTCTTCTCTGATCAACAGCTATTATAATGAGTGCTTTTTAAGATCTGACTAATAGAATGATTTCTGTGTTATGCTAGTTGTTCATTATCAATTTCAGCATATTACGTGGCCTGTATAAAATAATATAGCAATAAATATTTAAAACTATCTACAGACATGCAATACATTTCTGCCCTCATGGTTTCAATATAAGACTAGCGTAGTTAATCTATTTGTTGGGAATAGATATTTACCTCTATTCAGAAATTAAAATATACTTAATCCATACCAATAACATTGAGCACTTTTTTGTATGAATATGGATAGTCACCCAACTTCAGTGGCACAGCTAGCAATAAAAATGATGCTGATATTAGGGTATGTTTCCACGTTCAGGAAACGCTGCGTGTTTGACGCTGCGTAGAGCCACAGCGTCAAAAACGCAGCGTCCAGATGTTACAGCATAGTGGAGGGGATTTCATGAAATCCCGTCTACACTATGCATTAAAAGACGCATGCGGCAGACCCACGAAAATGGACATGCGGCGCGTCTTTTAAGTCCTTACAATGCTGAAACAACGCAAGGACAACGCAGGTGACCTGCCAGTGACCTCAGGTGCAGATTTCGTCAGGATTTTACCTGAGTAAAATCCTGACTAAATCCTGATGCAATCCTGAACGTGGACACATACTCTAACACAAAAATTATACAAGAGATTAATCATTAAAAAGTTTACCCTCTGCAATATGAAGATGTAATTTTACAGACCACAAAAGTCTTGTGTGATACATTGCAGTGCACAGGGTGTGTGCAGGACATCAGATCACACATGGAGATATTATTGTACACAATGTACAGAGGACAGAATGAAGAAGGGAGCTGGGGCCCCAGGGAGATCACCCTTGGGTTACATATGGCTCCTAGATAACAATTGCTAACCACTATCCAAGGAGTCATTGCTGCTTTCTCTACTGCTTTACATTGTGTTGATTCCAGAACAGGGGTCTACAATGTTCTATAATCAGATGACAAGTTGTCAGATTATATCACTTAAACGGGCTACAAGAATTTTGACAAACAAAATTTGTGGTACAAAATGTTAGTTCTCTGTTAAATGAACACAAATAATGGTCTCTTACTGCACATAGGCTGGTAGTCATTACTAAATATAATTATAGCATTTGATTACATACCTATTGTCTATGATTGTGTTACAGTGAACTTGTCAGATACCTTGGCTGTCCTCAACCTCTACTATAGCGGTAGAGGTAAGAGGACAAAAAAATAGAGTAACCCAAATCACCCAATAATATATTTAATAATATAATTTCATATTCGAAAAAATTATTAAAAAGTACTAAATATTCAGAGGTCAATAAGGAGGGTATCAAGACAAAAAAAAATTACGTCACAGCAAGAAATCTGGATTATGTAAGTAAATATAAAAATTCATAATAAGTATTTTATTTTAGAACAGGAATATGGTATTTATACAGTTCAGAAAAACATGATTAAATACTTCCCCAAAATAAGAGCAATACATGAATACTTATACACAAAATAAATAACAATCAAAAATATACATCTAAAATATATTGATGCATCAAAAACAATGATCAAGTATGAACATAATGATTCTATTAAACAAATAATTTCCATCAAAAATATACATAAAATACAATGCATATCCTTGTTGAACAAATCAGTGATGCAGCAATAGGCCTAACTGAATATCAGATAAAGTGCAAGTGCTGACTCTCTGGGGAATGGTCATGTACAATATAATGCATAGTAAACACGGATAATATACTGTACATACTCGAGTATAAGCTGAGATTTTCAGCCCATTTTTTTAGGCTGAAAGTGCCCCTTTCGGCTTATACTCGAGTCATTGCCCCAGGGGGTTGACAGGGGAGCGGCAGCTGTCAAATGATACTCACCTGCTCCCGATGCGTCTCTGCATGTCCCTTCTTCTCCAGTGCCCACAGCTCTTTCTGTGTTCAGCAGTCACATGGTACTGCTAATTAAAGTAAAGAATATGGACGCGACTCCACTCCCATAGGGGTGGAGCACATATTCATTAATTTAATGATGGGTGTGATAGAAATATATATATCATGTAGATCTCACGTGCATGTATATGAAGCGCCCCCAGACACAGGGCCACGGGTTCTCGATACTGGGCCCCTCAGTCTCTGTATTGGGGTCGTCACGGTGGCTAGACCCGGTCCATGACCCTGCTAAGGGGCGCCCAATGAAAGGTGATGGTGTGATGCGTGGTGCGAGGCGCGATTAATAACAAGGACACAGGGTTGCAGTCTCTTTACCTCTTTACTGAAGACTTTGGGATCCGCAATCCAGAGCACTGCTAACAGGGCTGGCTGAGACTGGCCGGTCCGAAGGCACATCCAGAGTTTCCTTTGCAGGTGGAAATCAGTGCCTACCCACTAGCACCTGTGTGGTGTAGTCCTTCCCTGCTGAGCACCACGGGATAGTCCTCACAACTGTTGTGTCTGTGTTTGTTGTTCTTTCTCTCTCTCTTCGTCCCCCAGATGATATGGTTAGGATGCACCCGTATGACGGGTAGGCCTGGAGTTATTCTGGGACCCTAGAGACGCCCCTCTCCCACAGTTGCCTCCCTTGTCTGCTTAGGTGATTTAGGTGAGACAGCCAACCTATAATTAACTGTCCTGCCGTGTTGAAGTAATGCATAAAGTCTCTTACTTTCTCGGTGCTCCGGCCACCGCTATGCGCCTCAGAAGGATGTTGCCTCGGTCTCACGGCACGACTCCTACTGGCTCTATCTCCTTTACACTGTGATCCCGCTTCTCACTTCTCCACAATCACCACAATCAACTTCGCTTTGTGTCCTTTCTTAGAATACCGCCGCAAGGTAGTGCAGGCGTGGCTCCGTAATGATCTGTTCTCTTTCTAGACCGCTGTCAGGATCCCACCCCTGACCGGTCCTCTCCCGAACTCTCCCGGGCTCTTTCTGTCTAACTTCCTGCCAACCCCCAGTTTTACCAGAGTGTGAAGAGTGGCCCACTAGATAGAACCACTCCCCCTGGTGGCCAGAGTGTGAAGTGTCATGTGTGTTTGTGATACCTGGTCAGAACTCCTTTAGTGCCATCAGATGTACCATCACTCCCCTTAGCGGCAGAGTGTCATACTGCAACGACCAGATCTCTGGGCGCTGCACTCCCCCCCGGTTAAATCCAGTACTCCTGGACTGGGAAGAAGAAGAACAACAATACATGTTAACATAAAACATAAAATTTGTGAAACATTATGAACAAATTAACATGACAGTACTTCCCTTTATGGGAGGTGAAGATGCTTGAACGTTGCAAAAGTTTGGTCACACACAGTTCATGACTCTTAGTTCAGTTGGGTGCCACTTTAAAGCAGCAGTGACCCCGGGTAAACAAAGGGGCCCCTGTGAAGTTTTTGTAGCAATTCACTGTCCATAACTCCGTTGTCCATTTTTAAACTTGTAACAAAGATATTTACACAAACAATAGCACTTATCATTAGTATCTCCAAGCTTTGTAGCGAAGGGGAGTCTGATTCTGGGTGCTACGTGTGGACCTCCGCGGTGCAGGGGCTGTTATGGGCCTAACAGGGCCCGCTAAGTTTGCTATCGCTGGTGTAGTGCACTGTCTTCTACCTACACTCCTAGTGAGTCTGGGCAGTACTGGCACGTTGGAGTTCTCAAAACAGCTACTACTACCGATGGGCATGGCAGATTCACCATTAGCGGAGGGAAGACTTGCCGATTCAGCAGTTGGCATGGCATCTTCTGGTGAGGTCTGTTGTGATGGCGGATCGGGATGACCTGGCTCCACATCTAGTTCTGGCGGGGTCAGTTGGCGAAACGTCAGGACAGGTACCACGATGGCCTGATTTATTTGCGTCCAAGACTGGGGAAAGTCACCAAGAACAGTGTGTATCATCTTTTCTCCTTCCGCGGCCGGAGTCGTCCCAGGGTCGGCTTCCCCATCTCTCAGTTTATCAGGGCATATCTTAAGGTGGTCCCTGGATATTGCCGTTGAGGTTTCCCCTTCATCTTCGCTGATGAGACAGACCTTTGTATTGTCGAAATTAGATGGCAGAATGGTATATGGTTCCGCTTCCCATTGGTCACCCAGCTTGTGTAGCCTCCTCTTTCGTTTGAGTACTTGCTCTCCAGAGGACAAGGGAGCCGCAGGGGCATGCTGGTTGTAGTCCCTTTCTTGTTTCTGTCTGGCTTGGGCAAGGCTTCTTTCCACACATTCCTGTACTTTGCGGTACTTTTGCGGCCTCTCCGTATCCCAATCCGCATCGGGCGAGATATCTTCGGGGGTCAGGACCCCCATGTCCAGGTCCACAGATAACTTACTAGACCTCCCTCACATCAGGTATGCTGGGGTGCAATTGGTGGAATTCACTGGGATGTGGTTGTACATATCCACCAGGTCTGGCAACTTTGTGGGCCACAAGTTCCGCTTCTCCACAGGTAAGGTCTTCAGCAAGTCGATCACTACCTGGTTCATCTTCTCACACATCCCGTTGGTTTGTGGATGGTACGGCGTGGTTCTGATCTTCTTACACCTGTACAGATCACAGAACTCCTGGAACACCTCCACCGCAAATGCTGGCCCCTTATCGGTTAGTACCTTCACCGGGTACCCATGGGGTCTACAGAAGTACTGCTGGAAGGTTTTGGCAGCTGTCCTAGCCGTTAGATCCTTGACCGGCATGACTATCAGGAATCTGGAGTAGTGGTCCACGATGGTGAGAGCGTACGTATAGCCTGACCGGCTGGGCGTTAACTTCACGTGGTCTAACGCAACCAACTCGAGCGGTCGTTTGGTGATGATGGGTTGCAAGGGTGCCCGTTGGCTGTCACGATCCTTCCTGCGTAGGCTAGAGGGGCCACACTCTTGACACCACTTCTCAATGGCTTTCTTCATGCCAATCCAGTGGAACCTCCCACGGAGTAGCCTCTCCAGCTTCTTCCATCCGAAGTGCCCTGTCCCATCGTGGTATGTACCCAGGACCATGGGCACATCTTGTCTTGGGACCACGATCTGCCACACCAATTCATGAGTGCGTGGGTCAATGTTCCTCCGACACAGTTTTCCATCGTGAATAAACAGCTTGCTCCTCTCCTTCCACAGCTGTAATGTCTCCGGTGGATCATACAGGCTGGGATGCAATCTGTTATGATCCGGTGACCTTGGAGCAGCATGAAAACTTTCACTGGAGTAGGTGGTAACTATACTGACCGCAAATCCTGATCTTAACACCACAACTAGAAGTAGCCGTGGGGTGTACCTAACAAGCCCTAGACACCTCGTCACAGCCGGAGGACTAAATACCCCTAAAGAAGGAAATAGGAATTCTACCTTGCCTCAGAGCAGAACCCCAAAGGATAGGCAGCCCCCCACAAATATTGGCTGTGAGTAGGAGAGGAAAGACACACACAGGCAGAAAACAGGATTTAGCACAAGAGGCCACTCTAGCTAAAATAGGAAAGGATAGGACAGAGTACTGTGCGGTCAGTATTAAAACCCTTCCAAAAATATCCACAGCAGATTATACAAAAAATTCCTCCATCTAACTAAAGACGTGGAACGTATATCTGCAACTCCAGAGACTCCTACACACAGAGCAGGAATACAATCAAAAACAAGCACACAGCTTGTGTGCCATAGAAAAAGAAACAGACACTTATCTTTGCTGAATTGGCAGCTAAGCAGGAGAAGCCAGCCAGAGGTCCAACACTTCCAAAGAAACATTGACAACTGGCAAGGACTAATGAGTCCTGCAAACCTAAATACCCCAGTCAGAATTGCAATTAGCAGATACACCTGTCCAGGACTGCAGCCCAGGAACAACTGCATTACCACCTACAACCACCGGAGGGAGCCCAAAAGCAGAATTCACAACAGTACCCCCCCCTCTTGAGGAGGGGTCACTGAACCCTCACCAGAGCCCCCAGGCCGATCAGGATGAGCCAGATGAAAGGCACGAACCAAATCAGCGGCATGGACATCAGAGGCAAAAACCCAAGAATTATCCTCCTGGCCATAACCTTTCCATGTGACAAGGTACTGAAGCTTCCGCCTCGAAAAACGGGAATCCAAAATCTTCTCAACAACATATTCCAACTCCCCATAAACCAACACAGGGGCCGGAGGATCAACAGAGGGAACAACGGGCTCCACATATTTCCGCAATAAAGATCTATGGAAGACATTATGGATCGCAAAAGAGGCCGGAAGCCCCAGTCGAAAAGACACCGGATTAATAATTTCAGAAATCCTATAAGGACCAATAAACCGAGGCTTAAACTTTGGAGAAGAAACCTTCATAGGAACATGACGGGAAGACAACCAGACCAGATCCCCAACCCGAAGCCGGGAACCAACACACCGACGACGGTTAGCAAAACGTTGAGCCTCCTCCTGAGACAACACCAAATTGTCCACCACATGAGCCCAAATCTGCTGCAACCTGTCAACCACAGAATCCACACCAGGACAGTCAGAAGGGTCAACCTGCCCAGAAGAAAAACGAGGATGAAAACCAAAATTACAAAAGAAAGGCGAAACCAAATTAGCCGAACTAGCCCGATTATTAAGGGCAAACTTGGCCAATGGCAAGAAAGGCACCCAATCATCCTGATCAGCAGACACAAAGCATCTCAAATAAGTCTCCAAAGTCTGATTAGTTCGCTCGGTCTGACCATTTGTCTGAGGATGAAACGCAGAAGAAAAAGACAAATCAATGCCCAGCCTAGCACAAAAGGCCCGCCAAAACCTAGAAACAAACTGGGAACCTCTGTCGGACACAATATTCTCCGGAATACCATGCAAACGGACCACATGCTCAAAAAACAACGGAAACAAATCCGAAGAGGAAGGCAATTTAGGCAAAGGCACCAAATGAACCATCTTAGAGAACCGATCACAAACAACCCAGATAACCGACATCCTCTGGGAAACCAGAAGATCAGAAATAAAATCCATAGAAATATGCGTCCAGGGCCTCTCAGGGACCGGCAATGGAAAAAGCAACCCATTAGCACGGGAACAACAAGGCTTGGCCCGCGCACAAGTCCCACAGGACTGCACAAAAGAACGCACATCACGCGACAAAGAAGGCCACCAAAAGGACCTACCAACCTAGTCTCTAGTACCAAAAATGCCAGGATGACCAGCCAACATGGAACAATGAACCTCAGAAATCACTCTACTAGTCCATCTGTCAGGAACAAACCGTTTTCCCACAGGACAGCGGTCAGGTTTGTCAGCCTGAAATTCCTGAAGAACCCGTCGTAAATCAGGGGAAATGGCAGAAAGGACCACCCCTTCTTTTAGAATACCGACCGGTTCTAAGACCTCAGGAGAATCAGGCAAAAAACTCCTAGAGAGGGCATCAGCCTTAATGTTCTTAGAACCCGGAAGGTACGAGACCACAAAATCAAAACGGGAAAAAAACAAGGACCATCGAGCCTGTCTAGTATTCAGCCGTTTGGCAGACTCGAGGTAAATCAAATTCTTATGATCGGTCAAGACCACAATACGGTGCTTAGCTCCCTCAAGCCAATGTCGCCACTCCTCAAACGCCCACTTCATAGCCAACAACTCCCGATTGCCGACATCATAATTGCATTCAGCAGGCAAAAACTTACGGGAAAAGAAGGCACACGGTTTCATTAAGGAACCAACAGGATCCCTCTGAGACAAAACGGCCCCTGCCCCAATCTCAGAAGCGTCAACCTCAACCTGAAACGGAAGAGAAACATCCGGTTAGCGCAACACCGGAGCAGAAGTAAATCGACGTTTAAGCTCCTGAAAGGCAGAGACAGCCGCAGAGGACCAATTCGCCACATCAGCACCTATCTTTGTCAAATCGGTCAAGGGTTTAACCACACTGGAAAAATTAGCAATGAAACGGCGATAAAAATTTGCAAAACCCCAAAGTTTCTGAAGGCTCTTCACGGATGTGGGCTGAATCCAATCATGAATGGCCTGAACCTTAACCGGATCCATCTTTATAGACGAGGGAGAAAAAATAAAGCCCAAAAAAGAAACCTTCTGCACCCCAATGAGACACTTAGACCCTTTCACAAACAGGGCATTGTCACAAAGGATCTGAAATACCATCCTGACCTGTTCCACATGAGACTCCCAATCATCGGAAAAAATCAAAATATCATCCAAATATACAATCAAGAACTTATCAATATAAGTCCGGAAAATATCATGCATGAAGGACTGAAAAACAGATGGAGCATTAGTGAGCCCGAATGGCATCACAAGGTATTCAAAATGGCCTTCGGGCATGTTAAACGCAGTTTTCCATTCATCACCCTGCTTAATACGAACAAGATTATATGTCCCCCGAAGGTCAATCTTCGTAAACCAACTAGCTCCCTTAATCCTAGCAAACAAATCGGTAAGGAAAGGTAAAGGGTATTGAAACTTGACCGAGATTTTATTCAAGAGGCGATATTCAATACAGGGTCTCAAGGACCCATCTTTTTTAGCAACAAAAAAGAACCCCGCTCCCAACAGTGAAGAAGATGGCCGAATATGCCCTTTCTCCAAAGACTCCTTAATATAGCTCCGCATGGCAGTATGTTCAGGCACAGACAGGTTGAAAAGTCGACCCTTAGGAAACTTACAGCCTGGAATCAAGTCAATAGCACAATCGCAGTCCCCGTGCGGTGGAAGGAAACTGGACTTGGGCTCATCAAATGCATCCTGAAAATCAGACAAAATCTCTGGAATTTCAGAAGAGGAAGAAGAGGAGATTGACATCAAAGGAACATCATTATGAACCCCCTGACAACCCCAACTAGTCACAGACATGGACTTCCAATCCAACACAGGATTATGTACCTACAACCACGGAAAACCCAGCACGATAGCATCATGCAAATTATGCAACACCAGAAATCGGCAATCTTCCTGATGGGCTGGCGCCATGCGCATGGTCACCTGTGTCCAAAACTGGGGTTTATTTTTAGCCAAGGGTGTAGTATCAATACCCCTTAAAGGAATAGGGTTCTGCAAAGGCTGCAAGGGAAAACCACAAAACCTGGCAAACTCAAAGTCCATTAAGTTACTGAATCCACAAACGCCATGACAGAAAATGATGACAATGAGCAGATCAAGGACACAGATAACAGAAATTTAGGTTGTACAGTACTGATGGTAAATGAACTAGCGATCCTCTTTGTCCGCGTAGGGCAGAGTGAAATGACATGAGAAGCGTCGCCACAATAATAACACAACCCATTCTGACGTCTGAATCCTTGTCGTTCTGTTCTAGACAGAATCCTATCACACTGCATTGGCTCAGGAATCTGCTCTGAGGACAATGCCACAGCGCGCACAGTTCTGCGCCCCCGCAAGCGCCGGTCAATCTGAATGGCCAGAGACATAGAATCACTCAGACCGGAAGGCGTGGGAAACCCCACCATAACATCTTTAACGGATTCAGAAAGACCCTTTCTGAAAATTGCCGCCAAAGCATCATTATTCCATTTAGTCAACACAGACCATTTTCTAAATTTCTGACAATACAATTCTGCCGCCTCTTGACCCTGAGACAGGGCCAACAAGGTATTCTCAGCTTGATCCACAGAATTAGGTTCAGCATATAATAATCCTAAAGCCTGAAAAAAGGAGTCGACATTAAGCAAAGCCAAATTCCCAGATTCCAGGGAAAACGCCCGATCCTGCGGGTCACCACGCCTCAGGGAGATGACGATTTTAACCCGCTGAATGGAATCACCGGAGGATCGAGGTCTCAAAGCAAAAACAGTTTACAGTTGTTTTTAAAACTCAAAAATTTGGACCTGTTGCCAAAAAACAAATCAGGAGAAGGAATCTTTGGTTCTAAAACAGGAGTCTGAACAATATAATCAGAAATACCTTGTACCCTAGCAGCAAGCTGGTCTACACGAGAAACTAATTCCTGAACATCCATGCTTGCACAAGGCTCCTCAGCCACCCAGAGATAAAGAGGGAAGAGAAGATAAAGCACACTGAAGAAAAAAAAATGGCTCAACACCTTTCTTCCCTTCTTCTGAGATGCATTTAACTCATTATGGGCCAGTTGTACTGTTATGATCCGGTGACCTTGGAGCAGCATGAAAACTTTCACTGGAGTAGGTGGTAACTATACTGACCGCAAATCCTGATCTTAACACTGCAACTAGAAGTAGCCGTGGGGTATACCTAACAAGCCCTAGACACCTCGTCACAGCCGGAGGACTAAATACCCCTAAAGATGGAAATAGGAATTCTACCTTGCCTCAGAGCAGAACCCCAAAGGATAGGCAGCCCCCCACAAATATTGGCTGTGAGTAGGAGAGGAAAGACACACACAGGCAGAAAACAGGATTTAGCACAAGAGGCCGCTCTAGCTAAAATAGAAAAGGATAGGACAGCGTACTGTGCGGTCAGTATTAAAACCCTTCCAAAAATATCCACAGCAGATTATACAAAAAATTCCTCCATCTAACTAAAGACGTGGAACGTATATCTGCAACTCCAGAGACTCCTACACACAGAGCAGGAATACAATCAAAAAACAAGCACACAGCTTGTGTGCCACAGAAAAAGAAACAGACACTTATCTTTGCTGAATTGGCAGCTAAGCAGGAGAATCCAGACAGAGGTCCAACACTTCCCAAGAAACATTGACAACTGGCAAGGACTAATGAGTCCTGCAAACCTAAATACCCCAGTCAGAATTGCAATTAGCAGATACACCTGTCCAGGACTGCAGCCCAGGAACAACTGCATTACCGCCTACAACCACCGGAGGGAGCCCAAAAGCAGAATTCACAACAGCAATCCTGCCTGCGTCAGGAGCTCTTTCACCCGACAGACTGCAGGGTCACCATCCTGGTTCTCTGCCCACCCATGATGGGGCAGGGGGTTCAACGGGGCACCCTGTTTACTCTTTCACCTATTCTCCACCTGATGAGAACACTGAGTTGCCTTGGGGCAATGGAAAGCGGGCAGTTCCACCTCTTCAAATGCTTCTGGGTCTTCCTCCGTTTCGGGCAAGTGAGGCATGCGTGACAATGCATCGGCATTCGCATTCTTGTGCCCTGCCCGGTATTTGATGGTGAAGTCGTAGTTGGACAACCGGGCCATCCACCGCTGCTCCAGGGCACCGAGTTTTGCTGTGTCCAAGTGCGTTGATGGGTTATTATCCGTGAAGACAGTGAATTTCATGGAGGCCAGGTAGTGCTTGAACCTCTCTGTCACGGCCCAAATGACGGCGAGGAACTCCAGCTTAAAGGAACTGTAGTTGTCAGGGTTCCTTTCAGTGGGGCAAAGTTTCCTGCTGGCATAAGCGATTACTGTATACGAAAACGTGGAAACTCCAGCTCCAATAAAATGGCAAAATTCTTTATTAGTCCAACTTCATTAAAACGGACATCCTTACAGAGTAAACAGGGCGCAGGTGGTTACATGAATATAGGCAACGCGTTTCGATCACACAGGATCTTATTCATGCCCATATAAAACCCACATTCAGTCTTGCTTATATAGAAAAAATGGACCTATGACACACTCTATCAGAATCACATGATAAATAGAAAGGTCCTACAGATCGCAACTACATGCATTTTATCACAAGACAGAATGGAAAGGTACAATAAAAATACATATAAAGAATACATATATAAAATATCAAACATAGTGATATGAAATGTCATTCCTTTTTTTCTAACCTTCAAAAAAAAAAAACAGGTATACAGCCAATCTGGCAGAGTCACATGATGAATGAAAAGGTCCTACAGCTCGCGACTGCATGCATTTTATCGCACAACAGAATGGAAAGATGCACCAAAAATACATATAGAAAATACATGTGAAAGATATCAGCAATAGTGGTATGAAATTTGACACCCTCATTATTTGGGGGGGGCGATGTGTCTGCCATACCGGGATTTGTGGAGTATATCAATGCTAATGATTTCGGTATAAAATTTACACATGTCTGAGACCCACAAAATATTTCGTTTTTGGGTCTTGATCTCTCTGGCACAAAGGATGAATTTATTGCAAGTAAAACGCATATTAAACCGGTAAGTGGGAACACCATCTTACATGCTGCTAGCAGTCATCCAGCCCACACAATAAAAGCCATACCGGTTGGCGAATTTATTAGATCCAAACGCAATTGCAGCAAGGAGGAAGATAGATTAAGGGAATTTAGGGAATTGAAGAAAAAGTTTAGTGCCCGTAAATATCCACATTGGTCGTTAAATAGAGCCACAGAAATAGTGAATAAAAAATGTAGAGATGATTTACTGACATCAAATAGAAACAACCTTTCTGCGAGACGTAATTATAATAATAAGCCTCATGTGTGTCTTCAGTATAGTTCCCAGTTTGGACAAATTAGGAATATTATCAAAAAAAGATTACCCATCTTGTATGAGGATCATATTCTTATGGATATCTTAAAAGATGGGGTCAATGTGGTAGCCAGAAAAGCTCAAACTATTGGGGACATTATTGCTCCAAATACAATCACAGCTAAACCAAAAATGAACACATGGTTAGAATATAAGGGTTTCTTTAAATGTGGCACTACAGCGTGCAGTACGTGTGCACATTCTCTAACTGGGAACACTTTCACCAACTCAGAAAAAAATAAAAATTATAAAATAAACAATTTTATTAATTGTCATACAAAAAATGTAGTATACAAAGTAGAATGTACAGCCTGTCAACTATCGTATATAGGCTGTACAACACGTAAATTAAAAACGCGCATCACAGAACATATTAGGGATGCTAATATTGCTAACTTTACTACTAGGAATGTATCCATGGTTTCTAAACATTTTAGTACAGTACATAGGGGGGATATCACAACCTTAAAAGTTCAGGGTATTGAGAAAGTTTACTCATATAGTCATGGGGGTGATATAAAAAGGCGGTTATTAACCAGAGAAGCCTGTTGGATGTACAATTTAAACACCCGTTTCCCTGTAGGTTTGAACAAAAGGAATGAAATTTCATACCACTATTGCTGATATCTTTCACATGTATTTTCTATATGTATTTTTGGTGCATCTTTCCATTCTGTTGTGCGATAAAATGCATGCAGTCGCGATCTGTAGGACCTTTTCATTCATCATGTGACTCTGCCAGACTGGCTGTATACCTGTATTTTTTTTTTTTTTTTTTTTTTGAAGGTTAGAACAAAAGGAATGACATTTCATATCTCTACGTTTGATATTTTATATATGTATTCTTTATATGTATTTTTATTGTACCTTTCCATTCTGTCTTGTGATAAAATGCATGTAGTTGCGATCTGTAGGACCTTTCTATTTATCATGTGATTCTGATAGAGTGTGTGATAGGTCCATTTTTTCTATATAAGCAAGACTGAATGTGGGTTTTATATGGGCATGAATAAGATCCTGTGTGATCGAAACGCGTTGCCTATATTCATGTAACCACCTGCGCCCTGTTTACTCTGTAAGGATGTCCGTTTTAATGAAGTTGGACTAATAAAGAATTTTGCCATTTTATTGGAGCTGGAGTTTCCACGTTTTCGTATACTGCAATTGCTTGGCGTCTTGGTCTGGACGAATCTCCGTGCTCAATTATCTATGGTCTGGTTGGTGAGCTGGCTGCGGCTTATAGCCGATTTTTTTCTATTGCATAAGCGATTACTCTCTCTTTACCCGTCTGGACTTGGGATAGCACGGCTCCCAGTCCCACATTGCTGGCATCCATATACAATGCAAATGGCTGGTCGTACTCAGGGTAAGCCAGGACCTCTTCTCCCGTCAGCGCCGACTTTAAGCAGGTGAACGATCCTTCCAGTTCGTCGTTCCAGTCGAATGGGGCATTTTTGACCTTGGGTTTCTTGGACTGGCCCACCAACAGGTCTTGCAATGGCGCAGCCTTCTTGGTGAAGTTCTTGATAAACCTCCGGTAGTAACCCACCAACCCGAGGAATTGCCGGACTTCATGGAGGTTACCGGGCTGCGGCCAGTCCTTGATCACCGTGACTTTGTCAGGGTCTGGGGCCACTCCTTCGGCACTCACCACATGGCCCAGGTACTGCACTTTGGGTTTTAGTAGATGGCATTTGGACGATTTCACCTTTAAGCCAAAATTGGACAGAGCTTCAAACACCTCGGCCAGGTGCTTCAAGTGGTCTTCATAGGTCTTGGAGAAGACAATGACATCGTCCAGATATAGCAACACGGTTTCAAAGTTCTTATGCCCCAGACAGCACTCCATTATCCTCTGGAACGTTCCCGGAGCACTACACAATCCGAAAGGCATGTAGTTGAACTCGCAGAGGCCCATCAGTGTCGGGAAGGCCGTCTTTTCCTTGTCTGCCTCTGCCACGGGAACCTGCCAGTACCCACTGGTAAGATCTAAGGTAGAAAAGTAGTTAGCGGACTTTTAGGCAGCCAAGGACTCCTCTATCCTGGGTAGGGGATATGCATTCTTTTGTGTAATGCGGTTTAGTTGCCTATAATCCACACACATCCTCATGGTGCCATCTTTCTTCTTAACGAGAACTAATGGGGCTGCCCAGGGGCTACAGCTGTCCCTCACTACCCCAGCCTCTTTCATCTCTCGCAACATGTCCTTGGCGCTCTCTTTAATGGGCGGGTGATCTCCTGTGGGGATGTGATGTTGAATCCTTTTTACCTGCCCGAAATCTAGAGGGTGCTTGCTGAATACCTGCTCATACTCATGAACCACCCTGTAGGCCCCCTGTTTCTGGTGAGACGGGGTAGAGTCAATGCCAACGTGCAATTCCCGGCACCAATCTTTTGACTGTCCTGCAGAACCATTGTACTCCGCTGGCTCGGACGGAACCAAGGGCCCAGGTGCCTGTATTACATTATTACTAACAGTGAACAGCTTGGCAAGTGTGGCGTATTTGGTCAAGTGGACTTCTTCCTCCCCACAGTTAAGGACGCGTACTGGCACCCTCCCTTGGCGGACATCGACCACCCCTCTGGCTGTCAGGAGAGTAGGCCTGTTATCTGAATACACTGGCTCTACCAGGGCCTGATCATTTTTACCCCTAAGTCCTATGGCTGCCTGACACCATATTAACATTTCACTCCTGGGGGGTATCGCAATGGGGTTTGAATCACTCACTGTGACCCGGCCAATTTCACCACCAGTCAACTCCACCTGCTGTCTCTGCATCAGAGCTCTGATCTCTTTCTGCAAGGCACGCTGTTCGCTGTAACCAGCTGTTTCGGCTACCTGCTGCAACAAGACAATAACTTCTGCAAGACAATTTTCTATAACATTAGTACCGATAGTCATCATGGGGTTACATTCACGTCGATCAATATCAACAATAACAATGTCCTGGGCCTCCAATTCTACCCGCCCCACTTTGATGGTAACCTCCTTATACCCCACTTGTGGCAGTGGCTGACCATTACTAGCTATGATGGTGAAATCGTCATCGGGGCCACGGGTAATGTCGGTGTCCTCCCAATAGCGTTTATAGAGGACGTAGGGCATAGTCGTCACCTGGGAACCGGTGTCCAACAGAGTGTTCATGGGGATACCGTCGATCACGATGGGGAGAACTGGTCACCCTCCGACGTATTTGGCTCTCCAATGTTGCGGGCCTGATCGTCCTATTCCTGGGGGTTGGCCCTTTGCCCCTGGGGTTGCTCGTTTAAAGGACAGTACCTTGCAAGATGGCCCACTTGGTGGCAGAGGCGGCAAATCGGTCGTCCATCCCGATGGAAGCGATCGTCGTCTCGGCCTCTGGTCGACGGGATCCTCCTCTGTCGCTGCCGGGGGACATCCTCCGGTCTGGAAGCCAGCTGGATCTTCTCCTTGGGGGCCTCCTATAGGGACTGGATGGTCCGGGCTTGGGCAGCAACACTCTTGGTCAGCTCTTGCATCTGGAGGCGTAGTCCTGCAGGGGAGTCGTCATCCAGACTCTGGGCATCGGCCTCAGCAGAGACGGGTGTTTCTGGCGCCATCCTCCTGGTGGTACATGAGGGCTTGACGCCTGGGGAGTACAGCACGGCTGGGCTGTCGCTCTGGGAGCGCATGGATGGCTTTATCTTTGAATTGCGCAAAGGTCAGGTCTGGGTTCTGCATGGCTAAGAAATATAACTGAGCCCTTTGGTTACTGCACAGGAGCCCCTCGATGAACTGTTCTTTCAGGAGTTTATCTTCATCTTGCATGCTGCTGGGGTCACTCTGCTTGATGGCCCGCCGTGCATCCTGAAGATTGAGGGCATAGTCCCGTAAGCTATCCTGTGGCCTCTGCTTGCACCCATAGAGTGTCAATTTAATTTCCGTAGCGGTGCGGGTGTCAAAGGTGGTTTTTAGCTTTGCAAGGACCTACTGTGCAGTTTTCTTATCTGCAGCAGGCCAGGACTTCGCTTCTCTCAAAGCCGTGCCAAAGAGCTGTCCAGTTATCATGTGAACCTTCTGAGGCTCTGTCAGGGGATAAAACTCGAGCAGGCTGCAAATCCCCTCTTTAAAGTCAGTGAACATGTGGCCTTCTCCAGAGTATCGCGGGAGCCAGGTGGCTCCTGGTAGGTACAGCATGGAGAAGGGCATTATGGCTGTTGTGGCTGCAGCAGTGTCCAGCTGGGCGATGGGAGCGGCAGGCCCCGCGGCTTTCGGCGGTGGTACCAGGCCCGCTGCTGCATCTACTACGGGGACTGGAAGTGCCCCCGTGGCTGTGGCCGCCGCTTCTCCTGGATCTGACATGACCGTTCCTCCTTCCTGCTAACCTCCCCCCCCAGGGTCGGAGTTCCACTTCCGTAATCGGCACTTCACCACGCCTTTTCGTTCCGCACTCTTTTTGGCCGGCTCCGTCCACGATACAATGGCTCCTCCCCTCACGCCCCACTTAGCGCGGCAATGGCGGATTTTGGCGGCAATTAGCAATACACAGTCTTTGCAAGGGATCACAGTTCAAGTACAATTCAACACAGTTCCAAGGCACACATGACCTGATTCTTTCAGGCTTAAGTAGATCCTGTTCGTGACACCAAGTTGAAGCGCCCCCAGACACAGGGCCACGGGTTCTCGATACCGGGCTCCTCAGTCTCTGTATTGGGGTCGTCCCAGTCCGTGACCCTGCTAAGGGGCGCCCAATGAAAGGTGATGGTGTGATGCGTGGTGCAAGGCGCGATGAATAACAAGGACACAGGGTTGCAGTCTCTTTACCTCTTTACTGAAGGCTTTGGGATCCGCAATCCAGAGCACTGCTAACAGGGCTGGCTGAGACTGGCCGGTCCGAAGGCACATCCAGAGTTTCCTTTGCAGGTGGAAATCAGTGCCTACCCACTAGCGCCTGTGTGGTGTAGTCCTTCCCTGCTGAGCACCACGGGATAGTCCTCACAACTGTTGTGTCTGTGTTTGTTGTTCTTTCTCTCTCTCTTCGTCCCCCAGATGATATGGTTAGGACGCACCCGTATGACGGGTAGGCCTGGAGTTATTCTGGGACCCTAGAGACGCCCCTCTCCCACAGTTGCCTCCCTTGTCTGCTTAGGTGATTTAGGTGAGACAGCCAACCTATAATTAACTGTCCTGCCGTGTTGAAGTAATGCGTAAAGTCTCTTACTTTCTCGGTGCTCTGGCCACCGCTATGCGCCTCAGAAGGATGTTGCCTCTGTCTCACGGCACGACTCCTACTGGCTCTATCTCCTTTACACTGTGATCCCGCTTCTCACTTCTCCACAATCAACTTCGCTTCATGTCCTTTCTTAGAATACCCCCGCAAGGTAGTGCAGGTGCGGCTCCGTAGCGATCTGTTCTCTTTCTAGACCGCTGTCAGGATCCCATCCCTGACAGGTCCTCTCCCGAACTCTCCCAGGCTCTTTCTGTCTAACTTCCTGTCCAACCCCCAGTTTTACCAGAGTGTGAAGAGTGGCCCACTAGATAGAACCACTCCCCCTGGTGGCCGGAGTGTGAAGTGTCATGTGTGTTTGTGATACCTGGTCAGAACTCCTTTAGTGCCATCAGATGTACCATCACTCCCCTTAGCGGCAGTGTCATACTGCAACGACCAGATCTCTGGGGTGCGGCATATACTCCTCTATAATCATATATACTCATATATCCACAGCTAATATATACCCAGCTAGTTTATAATCAATTGCTCAACTTGACTATATGAGCTAGGCCAGATAGTTCCTCGGTACTTTCCAGACACCCGAAAAGCGGAACAGCACCAGATGTATTAAGTGCTGATGAGATGTCTCAACTTTGTCCTAGATGCAGAGAGCTACATTTTAGTGGCTTAATCAGCATCCATATCCATTAATCACAATAGTCCATATATATTTAGATAACCAATAACAGAGGAGCTAGACAATATGGTAATTAACTACACACCCCTAACCACCTCCTTTCTATATGCGATTATAAAACTATGTATGTGAAATAAATCATCAGTATTGATGGAATGCTTTTCTGTCACCATGGTCTACAGTCCATTCTTGATGAGCGCTCAAAATACTCAGTCTTATTGGGATCGGCTGCAGCACACACAGGTATAAATTTATCCAAATCAAATTTCCATAACATCTGGCGCCCAATGTGGGGCGTGGACAAATCACATGGGGACCCTGCTGACCGGAGAGATGGAGGCGTTGGCCACGGCCTTGGTTCACGGGATGGAGACTGCGCAGATCCATAAGTAAGGTAAGAAAATGTTATCATCTTACTGGAAAGTCCCCTGTGCCCAGTCCGGGTCTATACCTCTTTTTTCTTTCTGTATCAAAATTTTAAGTTTTTTGGTTGTGTACAAAGTTTTTGATGGTTTTCTTTTCTTTTGGCTTCAACTTCTTGCACCAACTTTTTGAAGGTTTTCTTTTCTTTTTGGTTTTTGTGTTTTTATATACCAATCTTTTCTGAAGTTTTTTGTTGATGTGTTTTTTCCTTTTTGTTTGTTTTCATTTTAGTTTTTGCCATGGGGAATAAGGTGGCCAAGCAACAGGAGGGTCTTTTACTTCCTGATGAGAAAACGGCCCCCCAGATAGTGGCAGAACATGAAGGTCTTAAGTATGTGAAGAATTTTGGAAGGTATAAAGTATGTGAAATGCATCAGAAAGGCAGAATTCAAGCTGCGGAATGGCATGACGTAGAAAGGAAAATAAGGGAAGTTAGCTGATGTTAAATTGCTGAATACTAGAACATGGTATACAGTAGCAGCAGAGCTTACATCACTTAGGTGGTACAGAAAGATATGCGAGCAAACCAGGAAGTGATTTTTATGTGTATAAGATGGGGAAAGGTATTAAGCCATCAGCGCCTCCCCATGCATTGGACATGTGCAGTCTGCTCTCAACAGAATCCATGGTATGGGGATTTTTTGCGCAGTATGTGGCACGCCCCGTCCCTCCCTACAGGGAGAGAGCATCATTATGCCAACCATGCCCTCAAAGACTGCACAGGGGGAGGAATTCTCTTCTCTATCCCCCTTCTTTCTCTCTGACTCTCCTTTCCTCTCCTCTTTCTCCACACTTTTTTCTTCTCTCTCTCTCTCTCTCTCCCTCTCTCCCTCTCTCTATCTCTCTCCTCTACACCTCTACTTCTCCTTATTCTCCACACCTCTTTCCTCCTTCACTCACCCTTTTCTCTCCTCCTTCTTCACTCCCTCACCATACCTATCTCCTCCTGCTCTTCCTTCTCCACACCCATCTCCATGCCTCTCTTCTCCTCCTCTTCTCTCTCCTTCACACCTCCCATCTTCTCCCTCTGTTCCTTTTTCCTCACTCCTCCCCCCCTCCTCCTATACACCTTTCATCAACCCCCTCCTTCTTCTTCTTCATCTCCTCCTTCTTCTCTGCTGGATATCTTCTTCTCTGCCCCATATCTGTTTCACACTTTCTTCTTCTTGCCGGCTGGGCAAGCGCCCAATTCAAACAATGTGGTTCTTACAGCACAAGGCACCCCTTCTATGTCCCTGGCACAGTCCAGCCATTGCCAGTTGTGATACCGGGGAAAGAAGATGAAAATCCCCTTACACACAATGCAGTAGGCAGACACATCAGGCAGCAGACAGCTCAGCCCTGGGTGCAGAGGAGGGAGGACTGACATCACCATCTGCTGATAATGTACAACTTCAGCACCGGTCAGAGCTGCCTACATTCACACCAACATAGAACTATAAGCCTATGCTTCAGAAAGGAGGGAGACATCCTCACACAAAAAGGCAACTTCTAAGTCCAAAATCAGCCAGTGTATGACCCCAGCACACGCTATCACAGCTATTCCTCTGATGAAGATGAAGATGGAACATCATATATGCTGCCTAGTACTAGGAAAAGAAACCCACAGGCACCAAGGATGCAGGGGCAGATAAAGGCACCACCATTACATTATGTGCACTTCACCCCAAGTCAGGTGACCAGCATTCTCAACAATCTTCCAGACCCAGGGATGCATCCCATGATATTTTACCGAAGAATGTAGCAGGACCAGCGAACATATATAGCCACCTGGAATGATCTCTGGGCCATAAATGGAAATAAAAGCAGGTGATGCACTCTGGCCAATCATGAAGGAACAATTCGAAACTAGACCAAGGAAGGCCTGTAGCGCCTTTGGAGTTGTTGGAGGAACCATCTTCTCCACTGTGGTAGTCCGGTCATCTGACAGGTGTTTCATCTGGTAAGGAATACAGTGTCCCTGGAACGTAACTCGCTTCAGACACCACTGGACTTTGTTCTTTGAGACCTTGCAGTGCTGCTCCGCCAGGTAGAGTAGGAGAGACAAGGAATGGGCTTTACACGTGTCAAGCTCAGCTGCACAAAGGAGTAGATCATCCACGTATTGTAGCAGGGTTACTTCTGCATGTTCTGTGACCCAGTTGGTGAGGACTGTGGACATTGCTTTGGTGAACTGTGAAGGGCTGTTCTGGGCCCCCTGTGGCATCACTGTCCATGTGTGCTGTCCCCCCTGGTGCGTTAAGGGCGTTAAGGCAAACAGGTACTAGTCATCTGGGTGAAGGGGAACACTGAAGAAAGCATTAGCCAGGTTGGTCACTGTGAACACTTTTGCTGTGGAAGGCACATTTGAGAGCAGAGTGTGCAGATTCGGCACATTTGGAGTTTCATACACCGTGGCGTCATTCACATCTCTCAGGTCATGTACCATTCTGAATTTGGCTGGCTCTCCTTTTACAGTCTTTTTCTTGACTGGGAAAAGCGGAGTATTGCAAGGCGATGTGCAAGGAACAATGATTCCTCTTTCCAGGTAGACCTTCAGTTGGTCAGAGGCAGCTTGGCTCTAGGTGATGAACAGGGGATACTGGGCCTTACGAGGGTACGGGGTACCTGGCTTGAGTGACACCCGTACTGGGCAACTTGAGGTTTTCCCATGTCCTGAGGTCCCTTAGACCATAAATTTTCTGGTACTACGTCCAGTACCTCCTTGGGTAGGCCTCCGACGGTTGTTTGAGGTTCTTGTAGGGCCGCCAGCATGATTTTTCTTGGGTCAGGGATGAAGAAAGTGTCATGGTCCCATCTTCCTGGAACACTGTGGTTGCATTCAGTTCCTCAGTAGGTCCGCTCCCAGCAGGTTGAGTGGCAGGTCCCTGACACCACAAACTGGGATAGGATAGAGTGTCCTGGCTGAGTGCACACGGTCAGAGGCTTTGTAGGCTGGGAATGTCTGACTTGACCATCAATGCCCAAGCGAGACACAGAGGATTCTGATAAGCAGGTGGGATCGGGGAGTTCCACAGGTCTCATCAAACTTCTGGCTGCACCGGTGTGCAGAAGAAAAGATCTGACAATGCCATCCACTTTCAGAGTAATTTGAGGTATTGGTCCTGTACGCAGAGTTTTACATGTCAGGAGCTTTGTGTATTGCGGACCTGGCTTGATTGCCCCTGTCCTATGGACGGGTACTTCACTGCTTTCTGTACTTCTTCCTTGACCTGTTTCTCTGAACCAACTATTGGGTTGCATGGGTGCTCTGCACTGGTTCCGGATATGGCCAAACTTGCCACAGTTGCAACACTTGACACTTCTTCTGTCTTTGTAGGGTGGTTGTGCTTCCAGGTCAGTGGTCACCATGAGAGGGGCCGTCTTCTGCACTCCTGGTTGGGACTCAATCCCTTTGGCTATTGTGGACAATGGCATGATGGGCACTGTAGTGGCAGTGGGGTCCGGCCTGCTGATTTAAGCTGCAGGCCCTGCGGGGCCTGGTGGTAAGATGGGGCCTGCAGGTGCATCCGTGGCGAGGCCCAGGGGTGCCATGAGACCGGCGACTGCATCCAACCCGAGGTCTTGGGGCATTACAGGGGCTGCAGCTGCATCTGCCATCACTTCTTCCCCCTGGTTTGACATAGCTTCTCCCCTTTGCTAACCTTATTGAGGTTGGTGTCTCCTTTCTGGAGTCAGCAGCGATTCTTCCGGTGTGTCGCTCGGCACTTTGCAGCGTCTTCACTTCTGGTTCTCCTTCCTGCATTCTCAGCAGCGTGGCACCCGTTTCCTTCTTCGCACTCTTTGTGGCGCTATGATAGCGGCAGTTTTTTGCGACAATTGGCAATAAACAGTCTCCTAGGCGCACATAACTCATTTTGCTGGGTCAGTCCACTGCTATTGACCTGTTCTCGTGCCTAGCCACTATCAGTGGTTTCCTGATTGGCTGTCTCAGTCCATGCACAAAGGCCTGTCCTAACATTTGCCTGTGTATCTGGTCATGAATGGTGAAGCCCAAGTCTTGGAATACTTGCATTCCTCTGCCATGAGACTTCTTTACAGACTCTGTCTTGTCTTGGCTCATGTCATGTAAGCTGAGGGCTTGTCCTGCCAATCTGCCTTTGGTCCACTCTCTGAGCTGTTCAATTAGCTGTGGCCCTGACTCCCAAGCGTGTACATCTAATTCTGCTGGAAGTTTAGCTGCATTTAGCCTACTTTATTATTTGGGCCTACTAACTGTGTCTGCGCCACTCAGTACAGTTGTCCTCCACTGAACAAAGCTAGGCCGCCTGTTTAGTCCTGTTACTGATTTTGAACTGCATTTAGCCTACTTTTTTATTTTGGGCCTACTAACTGTGTCTGCGCCACTCATTACAGTTGTCCTCCACTGAACAAAGCTGTGCCACCTGTTTAGTCCTGTTACCAATTTTGAACTGCATTCAGCCTACTTTTTTATTGTGGGCCTACAAACTGTGTCTGCGCCACTCATTACAGTTGTCCTCTACTGAACAAAGCAATGCCGCCTGTTTAGTCCTGTTACCAATTTTGAACTGCATTTAGCCTTCTTTTTTATTGTGGGCCTACAAACTGTGACTGCGCCACTCATTACAGTTGTTCTCCACTGAAAAAAGCTAGGCGGCCTGTTTAGTCCTGTTACCAATTTTGAACTGCATTTAGCCTACTTTATTATTTTGGGCCTACTAGCTGTGTCTGCGCCACTCATTACAGTTGTCCTCCACTGAACATAGCAATGCCGTCTATTTAGTCCTATTACCAATTTTGAACTGCTTTTAGCCTACTTGTTTATTTTGGGCCTACTAACTGTGTCTGCGCCACTCATTACAGTTGTCCTTCACTGAACAAAGCTATGCTGTCTGTTTAGTGCTGTTACCAATTTTGAACTGCATTTAGCCTACTTTATTATTTGGGCCTATATCTGTGTTTCTTCCTCATCCTGCCCATTGCCCAGCCACTGCTAGATGAGTCGGCTGGTACATTGACCCAGACCACTACATTCCCCTTGCACTCTACACAGCCAGAATCTGACCCTGCTGAAAGTCTGGTTCCCCTTCCCGCATACTATACCACCTTAAACGGGGACAAAGAGGAAGGTGCAGATGAAAGTGCAGGTTCCTTCATCAGGTGGGGGAGGCATACTCGTTGGCGACGTCACTGGCACAGGGCCTCTCATAGTACGCAAAAGTGTCTCTGGCAGTGGGAGGCGCCACCCGCCATCAAACACACCGCCGTACTATGAGGGGCCCTGTACCAGAGCCAAGGGCCAACGAGTGGGCCCTCCCCTGCTTGCTCAGGATCACAGCACTTGCAAAGTTGAAATACTTACCTCTCCCTGCTCCACCGCCATGACGTATTTCACGTTTCCTGGGCCCATGAAAATCTTGAGCCAGCCCTACCCCCCACAACTTTAGCCAAATGACCCCCTGTTTTAAATGCCTAACTATTATTATAAAGTAAATTAAGATTGACAAGCTTAAGAAATATGAATTGATGTTTTTGGCATTAAAATGGGCACTCTAGGTGTTTTCCTGTCCTCCACTCACTGCCGACTTTGATTCCCCATTGACTTGCATTGGGTTTCGTGTTTCGGTCTGCCTACGACTTTTTGCAATAATCGGCCGATTTCACCCGACCGACTTTCGCGAAACCTGACTCGATCCTAAAAAAGTAAAAGTCGCTCATCTCTAGTCATTAGTGTTGAGCGATACTGTTGTGAATTCTGCTTTTGGGCTCGCTCCGGTGGTTGTAGGTGGTAATGCAGTTGTCTCTGGGCTGCAGTACTGGACAGGTGTATCTGCTGATTGCAATTCTGACTGGGGTATTTAGGTTTGCAGGACTCATTAGTCCTTTCCAGTTGTCAATGTTTCTTGGGAAGTGTTGGATCTCTGTCTGGCTTCTCCTGCTTAGCTGCCAATTCAGCAAAGATAAGTGTCTGTTTCTTTTTCTTTGGCACACAAGCTGTGTGCTTGTTTTTTGATTGCATTCCTGCTCTGAGTGTAGGAGTTTCTGGAGTTGCAGATATACGTTCCACGTCTTTAGTTAGATGGAGGAATTTTTTGTATAATCTGCTGTCGATATTTTTGGAAGGGTTTTAATACTGACCGCACAGTACGCTGTCCTATCCTTTCCTATTTTAGCTAGAGTGGCCTCTTGTGCTAAATCTTGTTTTCTGCCTGTGTTTGTCTTTCCTCTCCTACTCACAGCCAATATTTGTGGGGGGCTGCCTATCCTTTGGGGTTCTGCTCTGAGGCAAGGTAGTATTCCTATTTCTATCTATAGGGGTATCTAGTCCTTCGGCTGTGACGAGGTGTCTAGGGTTTGTTAGGTACACCCCACGGCTACTTCTAGTTGCGGTGTTAAGATCAGGATTTGCGGTCAGAATAGTTACCACCTACTCCAGTGAAAGTTTTCATACTGCTCCAAGGTCACCGGATCATAACACGATACCTTCCGATATCGGGAAATATCGGATCGGATTGGATCGGACCGATACCGCAAAAATATCGGATATTGATGATTCCGATACTGGAAACCAATTCAAGTCAATGGGACACAAATATCTGAATTAAAATAAGCCCTTTCTTTTCTTGTAGGTTAATTCTACATGAAGGAAAACAACTAAGAATAATGTAGAATGTATTGGGGAGGTGGAGGAGACATTAAAGGCATAGAGGTTTGGCCCAATCAAATGGAATAGCAGGAATTTTTTTTTTTTAAGACGTTCGTAGTTACAAAAATATTGACTATGTTAAGCTTTTTTATATTTTGTCAGATATTTTTGTTTCACTACTTCCATGCTCTTCACCTTCTTTTTTACTTCTCCCACATTTTCTCCTTCATCATCCTCAGCAGCAGCATCTTTTTCATCAACTTCTTCTTCACCTTATTCATCTTCTTCTTCTTCACCTTCTTCCTATTATTCTTTTTTTTACAATTCTTCATATTCTTCTTATTCAACTATTATTTTTGTTCATATTCTTCTTCTTCATCATATTCTTATTTGTGACAGGCATTCCTGCAGTTGTTATCTATAAAAGTTTGACGATTACACCTTCTGTTCTGCCTGTCACAAAAGATTTACAACAGGATTTGTCCGCGTTCAGTTTTGCCTGCAGCAGCAGTTTGTTTTTTTACCAGGGGCACTATGAGGTGGAATGGACTCACCCTCATATACTGCTTAGTAGTGTTGAGCAATACCGTCCAATACTTGAAAGTATCGGTATCGGATAGAATCGGCCGATACCCGAAAAGTATCGGATATCGCCGAAACCGATATCCGATACCAATACAAGTCAATGGGACACCAAGTATCGGTAGGTATCCTGATGGTTCCCAGGGTCTGAAGGAGAGGAAACTCTCCTTCAGGCCCTGGGATCCATATTAATGTGTAAAATAAATAATTAAAATAAAAAATATTGATATATTCACCTCTCCGGCGGCCCCTGGACATCACCGCGGGTAACCGGCAGGCTTCTTTGTTTAAAATGAGCGCGTTTAGGACCTGCGGAATGATGTCGCGGCTTCTGATTGGTCGCGTGCCGCCCATGTGACCGCCACGTGACCAATCAGAAGCCGCGACGTCATTCCTCAGGTCCTAAATTCCTAGAATGAGGAGTTTAGTGCCTGAGAATGACGTCGCGGCTTCTGATTGGTCGCGTGGCGGTCACATGAGCGGCACGCGACCAATCAGAAGCCGCGACGTCATTCCGCAGGTCCTAAACGCGCTCATTTTAAACAAAGAAGCCTGCCGGTTACCTGCGGTGATGTCCAGGGGCCGCCGGAGAGGTGAATATATCAATATTTTTTATTTTAATTCTTTATTTTACACCTCACTATGGATCCGATACCGATACCCGATACCACAAAAGTAAGGGATCTCGGTATCGGAATTCCGATACCGCAAGTATCGGCCGATACTCAATACTTGCGGTATCGGAATGCTCAACACTACTGCTTAGTCTTCTTCTGCTTATAATTTAGATAATATCTTTTGCTCTGATTTTTATTCTTATTCTTAATGTTCTTCTGCTTTTTGTTCTGCAGCTTCTTGTTCTTCTGTCTCTTGTTCTTCTGTATCTTGGTGGTTGTCTTCTTGTTCTTTGTCATTTTGGTCATCTTCTTCAGGGTCATCTTCTTGGTCTTCTTCGGGGTGGCCTTCAGGGTCATCGTCTCCAGGGTCAGCATCTCCAGGGTCGTCGTCTCCGGGGTCATTGTCTTCTTCTGGGTAGTCTTCAGGGTCGTTCGTCGTCTCCGGGGTCGTCGTCTCTGAGGTCGTCGTCTTCTTCGGAGTGGTCTTCAGGGTCGTCACCTTTAGGATCGTCGTCAGGGAGATATAGAGTGATTACCAAAAACCATTTAAAAAATCTTGAACTTGGAAATGTAGCAGAATGTACAAGAAGGCTGGGAAACTGCCGAGAACCAGCTGACGGTACTGGAACCCGGATGGGTAGCAGAAGGTACAAGAGCCAATGGAACTACCAAGGACCAGCTGATGGTACTGGAACCCGGTTATTAAGCAGGAGGTACCCGTGCCAGAGAGCACTACCAAGGACCACCAGACGTTGGTGGAACTCGGATACCGAGAAGGAGGCACCTAAGCCAAAGGCTCTGCCTGGAACCAGCTGACGGTACTGGAACCCAGGGGGACCTATTCAAGATTGACTTCCAAAGAACCAGCTAATGGTGCTGGAACTCAGATAGGCAGCAGAAGGTCCACATGAAAAAAAATTGCAAGGCCGCGAGCTGGCCAGAGTTACCAAAAACCCACAGTCCTACAGGGGGAGCTTGTCCTATTGGCACTACGGAACCAGTCTTCATTGCCAGATCCCGCAGTCCACATAGGAAGCACCTAAACTGCAGGCACCATAGAGTCAGCTAACCCGACCGCAACCCGACAGGACAACGTATTGGAGGCAAAGTGACCTTGACACTACCCGGAAACAGCTGGTGTGCTGGAACCAGGCTGGGCAAGAGGGAGCACCCGTGCCAAAGACACTTTTGAGCAGCAACTGTTGGTGTTGGAGCCCAGTCAATGCTAGAAACAGAATGGAGGCAGAGGCATAATTGGAGCAAGTTTAAAATCTGTAATAGTGTCAATGTGGCCAGAGCAGGAGAAATTGCTGGACACACAGCAGGGGAGCAGCTGGCGTTACTGAACATCAATAACACAGGAGCAAGTGTTGACTGTGCAGATAGCACTTCAGAGCAGCAACTGGCAGTCTTGGAGCCCAGGGTCAATGCTAGAAACAGAGTGGAGGCAGAGGTGTAATTGGAGCAAGTTTAAAATCTGTAGTAGTGTGAATGTGGACAGAGCAGGCGAAATGGCCGGACACACAGCAGGGGATCAGCTGATGTTACTGATCCCCAATTACAGAGGAGCAAGTGTTGACTGTGCAGACGGCACTTCTGAGCTGCAACTGGCGGTGTTGGAGCCCAGGGATTTCAGGAGAAGCAGAGTATAGCCAGAGGCCTAATTGGAGCAAGTTTAATAACTGTAGTAGTGTGAGTGTGGACGGAGCAGGAGAAAATGCTGGATACACAGCAGGGGATCAGTTGACATTACTGAACCCCAATTATACAGGAGCAAGTGTTGACTGTGCAGACAGCACTTCTGAACAGCAACTGGTGGTGTTGGAGCCCAGGGATTACAGGAGAAACAGAGTGTAACCAGAGGCCTAATTGGAGCAAGTTTAATATCTGTAGTAGTGTGAGTGTGGACTGAGCAGGAGAAATTGCTGAATACACAGCAGGGGATCAGCTGACGTTACTGAACCCCAATAACACAGGAGCAAGTGTTGACTGTGCAGACTTCTGAGTGAGGCACTTCTGAGCAGTAACTGGCGGTGTTGGAGCCCAGGGATTACAGTTCAGGTGGTAGAAACATGAACACAACAGGAGACCTGGATACTGTTGCTAACCAATTATTTATTCTGGAAGAGGAGTGGCAAATTCCTGCGAGATCCAGGCCTTGTTCATTTTCTGAAAAGTAAGCCGGTCAACGTTATCGGAGGATAGATGCATGCAACAGTCTGTTAGTACACCACCTGAGGCACTAAAGATTCATTCCAATAATACACTAGCAGCAGGGCAAGCCAGTACCTACAATACATCCTGGCTAAGCTCTGGCCATGTATCCAGCTTAGAGACCCAAAACTGGGAGGGAGAAGAGCTGCATGGGAGAACACTGAGAGGGCATGTAGTCTGTCACTATCTGACGGAAACGTTGCCTCCTGCTGACTGGAGCCATCTGTGATGGTGTAGACATTTGTGGCGGGGACACAAAACTTTGCCACATTTGGGCCATACTGGTCTTGCCTTGGGCTGAGGCACTGCTTCTGCTCCCTCTTGTGCAGAGCTTCCTCCACTGCCTCGACGCACTGAGCTGCTTTGTAAAGCACTAGCAGCACTGCTCTCAGTTGGAATGGAGAAGATGATGGAATGAACCAGTGTGTCTTGGTACTCCCGCATTTTACGCTCCCGGTTGAAAGGTGTTATGAGGCTTTGTAAGTTGTCCCGGTAGTGAGGATCTAGGAGGGTGTACACCCAATAATCAGCTGTGTTGAGAATGTGGGCGGATGCGGCGGTCGTTTCTCAGGCACTGCAGCATGAAATCAAACAGGTGTGCTGACCATAGGCACTGGCCCACCCGCCTCTTCAGATTCAGAGAGACAAAGCAGTTGCGCATCACTGCATACTGCCTCTTCTTCAATTTCTCGAATGCTGCTTGGCTGGTCCCCTCTTTCCAAGCCAAGAGATTCAGAGAACAGAAGTAGAGATGGCTCCTGTCCAGGGCTCTCTGACTGCCTGGGCAATTTGGCAAGTGGTGAAGAGACAGATGGGTGCTCTTCAGTGCTCTGGACCTGAGAGAATGTGGCACTAATTGAAGTCGATGCGTTAGCTGCCATCCATCCGACAACGGCTTCATTTTGCTCCTCCCGCAGCAGTGGGGTACGGCAAGCTCCTACAATGCTGTGCATAAAGGACTGTTCCCACGTAAAACTGGGGGAAGCTGAGTGCCCGCAGCAGGCAAAACATCGCCACGTCCTCTCCCTGCAGAAACTCCATGCCCACGACCACGTGCCTTACTCCCTGCCTTCTTCATTTTGGTAGACTGATAAAGATAGACACAAAAGTACTAAGGGCTTAGTGTGCTTATTCCTGAACAGCTGCTAACAGGTATAAGAAACACTAATTTTATAAAGTGTGGACTAGACTTTAATATGAGCTAATGTGGCCTACACAACTGTAAAGTGGAGTGTTTGGTGAATTTTATGTAGGCTTTTTTTTTAACAAAAAAAAAATGTATGTGCCCAAAGATGTCAAACCGATAGTATCACAAACTTTTTGTAGCTATTACAATGCAGGAAGGTAACCTACAATGCAATAGATGAGGCTCCAAAAATAGGCTAATACTAATCTGGCTGGGGCTGCAGGGCACAAGGCTGCAGAAAGGCTCCTCTATCTACTCCTATATAGTGTTTGCAAGCAATCAAGATGGATACGGATGGAAACACAGTAATAGGAGGAATCAGGAAAAATGTGCAGCAGCACTAATGCAAAAAAGGACAATGTAACAGTATGAGGCAGTGACGCACGCTGAGCGGACTACCACCAGATGCGGCTGCAGAACACACTACCGCGTGAGCTGCACTCACACACAGAGACCTCGCAGACAGCCGTGAACAGCACTGCAAGGCTGCAGAAAAGCTCCTCTATCTACTCCTATATAGTGTTTGCACGCAATCTAGCTGGATACGGATGGTAACACACTAATAGGAGAAATCAGAAATTCAGCCAATGAGGAATCCACACTTCTTAGGATTCCTCATTGGCTGAATTAAATTAAAATGGCTCATTGCACTATGGGGACTTCTGATTCCGGTATTCGATATTGTAAAAGTACTCAGTATCGGAACTCCGATACCGCGAATATTGGCTGATACCCGATATTGCAGTATCGGAATGCTCAACACTAAATGTCATGTAAAAGTTTGGACGCCACTGGCCAAAAATACTGTTATTGTGAACAGTTAATTAAATTGAAGATTAAATTATCTATAAAAAGCCTAAAGTTAAAGATGGCACATATCCTTCGTATTTTAGGCAAAAAAATGTTTTCAGTTTTTTCATTTTACAAAGTACAAAAATTAAAATGATCAGATGCACAGGTGTGGGCACCCTTGGAGATTTTTGTGCTAAGATAATTTTGACCAATGTTTCAGACCTTAATTACCCCGTTAGATTTATGGCTTGTTGACTATCATGGTTTTGAAAGGCCAGGTGATGCAAATTTCCCAGCGTTATAAAAACACGGCCTCCTCTAACCTCTAAAGTGAAGCTTTTCCACTGTTGCTGAGAAACATCAGCTGGAGCTGTTTCACCCATCGCTATTCCTCCCATGGACTTTCAACCTACAGAGCTTGGCTTTTGTACAAAGCTGGAAAAAAAAAGACAGATAAAACAGTTCTGACGAAGGTCCCTAGCAGGACCAAAAATGTTCAACCATTATGAATGCAAAATAAAATAAAAAGGAACTCAATTCACACAAAGGATTTTTCTCTTTCCTTTTTTCATTTTTCTTTTCGTCTGACTACCAAGTTCAAGCTTTCATTAAGGCAGCCAGGCAACATTTTAACACTATTGACCTGCTGATTAATTCTACATCTGCTGGTCGACATGAACACTTTTCTGTCCAATGATGACAAAAGTAATCTCAGAGTGGTACCTTTATTGGCTAACCTATCACTCCGAGAATACTTTTGTCATCATTGGCCAGAAAAGTATTCACTGTGATTTTTCTGGCTAACACGGTACCACAATATAAATTGTTATTGTACATCTGCTGGTAAAGAGCGTATTTGCGCAAGATAGGTTCTGAGACTTGTGCATTTTGGGACTTGTTTCATTGATCAGAACCACATTAATTTCTCTAGATGAAATTAATCTACATGGTTATGTTAAGAAGCTGATGCTTGGGATTTATTATCTAATAGGGCAAAGCTGGAAAATAGAAGTAATGCCAATGAAGAAATGAAGAGGCAAATATTCAAAAACATTGGACTTTCCTTGGCAATCTGAGACTCACTTCAATGGCTAAGAAATAACAATAGTACTTTGCTTAATAGAAGGAATCTAAAATAGCTGTGATAGGTGACAAGGACTCAGCAATTTCCAAAGAAAGGCCATTGCCTAGTTTTCTGCATAACACATAAATTGTTATGGTAATTCATTAGATTGCCCTGTGCATGGATGTCTACCTTCTCCAGAAGGATGGCATATATGTTGCATTATGAGAAATGAGAATCTTCACTAGATTACCAGTAAAAGTCATTACACTCGCGAGCGCTCCATCTCTCCAGTTATTCTTATTATTTATGGAGGGTGATTTGTGTGCACAGTTCATTAACAATCACTTGCCAGGGGTGCAAAGCTAATTCACTTCCCACATCGTACAGCAAATAAGGTACTAGGAGTAATTGTAGACCGGCTAAGCCTTAGAGAAGACTCTGCTGTGGATGATGGATTAAACTATTTTTTAATTCAAACAAAATGTGTTCTGCTTTTCGCTCTCTTGTGCTGCCGTCCAAATATTGACTTTCCAATATTTCACAGTATTGTTATATTCCATTATTCTCCTTGGCAGATCAAACATAATGCTGTAGCAGACATACTTTATTCCCAGTCTAAAGTCCCACAATCATCACAAGTTGAATGTTTTTAAAGCAATAAATTTAGAGTAGATCAAACATTTTGGGTTTTCAAATGGGCTTATGCAATTTGCATCTTTGATAGGAGAGCTTCAGATAAACACTACTAAATATGGTGGTCCATATACGATAAATGCTAATAGACCAGATTCTTCTGTGACTGTCCCATAAAATTTGGCTTGTACTAACTTGCAATAAAAAAATAGACAGTAAAATCTCTTCAGACACATCTGTTTTATAAAATATCATTATTCTTTATAAAATAATTTTGCAGCATGTTTCAAAAGTGCAATTCCTCTAATATTTATCTTGGAACAAAATGACGAGTTGGTGTTAACTGTCACGCCGCGCCCAGACTGGTTGGCGCGGGCATACGGGGGTGTGGCCCCACTGGACCACAGACCAAACTTCCCTGGAAGGGGCGTAACTAAGTAGCTTCCTAGGTGTTCGCTGGAGCCTCTGATGGTGAGGTCAGACTTGTGCAATAGGAAGCTACCAGGTGCCACTCCAGGGTGATGTCTGGCTGTGGCTGCTGATCCCACTAAAGAACGGAGCGGGCACGGCTGGCACACTGGCTGACAGGCGGGCACGGCTGGGACACAGGCAGGCAGACGGGTACAACAGACACTGGCGGGCAGGCGGACACGACTGGCTCTCTGGTAGGCAGGCAGGTACGGCTGGAACATAGGAAGAACCGGTAGGGACCGGTCTGCAGGCAGGTATGAGAAACAGGTAGGAACCTGTTCAGACAGGAGGACTAAGTAACAAGTAGAGAAAGACCGCAAGAGCGGATGCAGAGCGAAAGCACAAGAGCTAGAACCAAGAACAGAAATGCAGGAGGCAGAGTACGAGTAGAAGGTGGAACTAAGAAGAGAAGGAGAAGGCAGAGCCAAGAGCGGAGCCAAGAGCGGAGACGCTGGAGGCGGAGCCAAGAGCAGAGACGCTGGAGGAGGAGCCAAGAGCGGAGATGCTGGAGGCAGAGCCAAGAGCGGAGACGCTGGAGGCGGAGCCAAGAGTGGAGACGCTGGAGGTGGAGCCAAGAGCGGAGACGCAGGAGGCGGCGCCAAGAGCGGAGACGCTGGAGGCGGAGCCAAGAGCGGAGACGCTGGAGGCGGAGCCAAGAGCGGAGACGGAGCCAAGTGCAGAAACGCAGGAGGCGGAGCCAAGAGCAGAGGCGCTGGAGGCAGAGCCAAGAGCGGAGATGCTGGAGGCGGAGCCAAGAGCTGAGACGCTGGAGGTGGAGCCAAGAGCTGAGATGCTGGAGGCGGAGCCAAGAGCGGAGACGGAGCCAAGTGCAGAAATGCAGGAGGCGGAGCCAAGAGCAGAGATGCTGGAGGCGGAGCCACAGAGCAAAGCCACAGAGTGCGAAGCAAGGTCAGAGTGCAGAGCAGAGAGCAAAGCCACAGAGTGTAAAGCAAGGTCAGAGTGCAGAGCAAGGTTACAGAGAGCAGAGCTGAGGGAAAAGCTGAGAGACACAGAAGCACAGGTTGTGGTAGAACTGAGCAAAGAGAAGCAGAGCCACAGACAGTGGCGAACAGAGCAGAAAAGGCAAACCAAGACAGATATAAACAGACAGTGGAATAAAACTAGACTAAGACAGAGTCAGGAATGAGACAAGACACAGAGACATAGACACAAGCCAGGGTATGATGCCCCTCTGGGTGGCAGACAAAGGCCAGGGTACGAAGCCCCGCTGGGTGGCTACACAAGACAGAAACCAGGGTACTAAGCCCCACTGGGTGGCTACACAGGACTCAGATCAAGGTACAACGCCCCCCTGGGTGGCAGACAAGAGAGAGTAACTGAGACAGGACCTGGCACCTCAGCAGCAAGAACTGACTGAGGGAGTAAGTTGCACAGGCCCAGAACACAAGGTGGAGTTGCACTATATACAGGAGGCCTCTTGGTAATTGGTCAGGAACCGATTAGACAGATGCACCTGATTCCTATAAGAACCAGAGAGTTCAGGCGCCGGCCCCCTATACACATAGCCATGAAGCATGCACAGAGCAGAGACACAGAACATGGAGCTGGCATGAAACAGAAACCACATCATGGCCTGGAGCAGTGGGTAAGATTGTGTGAGAGATGTGAGGCCATGCCGTGATGCCAGCAGAGTTGTTACATTAACATTCTTCTTTTCATAGGGGCCTGTCTCTGCATGACCTAACTTGTATAATGTTGATTGGACAGCATGAGATTGGGAGGGCATATATCTCACTGACAGTCATGAGACCCTGAGCAGGATTTGTATCTGGGCCCTCCACCATCATGCCCTGCCCATGTAAAAACACGCACATTTGCATGTATATTCACAATACGCACAATATAATAAAAATCACACATACCCAATTACAAATAACACATGCATGTACATAGTAAACACATGTACAAAAGAATATATAAAATACTAGCTGAAGAGCCCACCGTTGCCTGGGCATAGTAACTAACTGTGGTTAGTTATAAAAAATTATAATGAGAATATTGCACATAACATCTGTCATTTTCCCCTCACTCCACTATTTCCCCCTCAATCCTCTCATTTTCTCCTCACTCCTCTCATTTTCCCCTCACTCCTCTCATTTTCACCTCACTCCTCTCATCCCCTCACAGGTGCACAGCAACTTCCTGCTTCTCTGAGTTTTCTTCATCTGCTACCTGCCTTCTGTCTGTGACTGACAGGTCACTGAATTATGAGTGATCTGTAGACAGGACAAGAAGCAGGAATAGAGAGTGAGGCAGGAGAGCTGTAAGTGCAGGCCCCACCCATTGCACTTTGGCTCTTTAGCATACAATTTCAACTATGGATTTCTCTAAAAGACCCAAAATGATTTCTGCAAAAAAGGTAAAGATTTACTAAGCATTAAAGCACCTTTATAGTACAGACCAAAAGTTTGGACACACCTTCTCATTTAAAGATTTTTCTGTATTTTCATGACTATGAAAATTGTAAATTCACTCTGAATGTATCAAAACTATGAATCAACACATGTGGATTTATATACTTAACAAAAAAGTGTGAAACAACTGAAAATATGTCTTATATTCTAGGTTCTTCAAAGTATTCACCTTTTGCTTTGATGACTGCTTTGCACACTCTTGGCATTCTGTTGATGAGCTTGAAGAGGTACTCACCGGAAATGGTCTTCCAACAATCTTGAAGGAGTTCCCAGAGATGCTTAGCACTTGTTGGCCCTTTTGCCTTCACTCTGCGGTCCAGCTCACCCCAGACCATCTCAATTGGGTTCAGGTGTGGTGATTGTCGAGGCCAGGTCATCTGGCGTAGCACCCCATCACTCTCCTTCTTGGTCAAATAGCCCTTACACAGCCTGGAGGTGTGTTTGGGGTCATTGTCCTGTTGAAAAATAAATGATGGTCCAACTAAACGCAAACTGGATGGAATAGCATTCCGTTGCAAGATGCTGTGGTAGCCATGCTCGCTCAGTATGCCTTAAATCCCCAACAGTGTCACCAGCAAAGCACCCCACACCATCATACCTCCTCCTCCATGCTTCACGGTGGGAACCAGGCATGTAGAGTCCATCCGTTCACCTTTTCTGCGTCGCACAAAGGCACGTTGGTTGGAACCAAAGATCTCAAATTTGGACTCATCAGACCAAAGCACAGATTTCCACTGGTTTAATGTCCATTCCTTATTTTCTTTAGCCCAAACAAGTCTCTTCTGCTTGTTGCCTGTCCTTAGCAGTGGTTTCCTAGCAGCTATTTTACCTTGAAGGCCTGCTGCACAAATTCTCCTCTTAACAGTTGTTGTAGAGATGTGTCTGCTGCTAGAACTCTGTGTGGCATAGACCTGGTCTCTAATCTGAGCTACTGTTAACCTGCGATTTCTGAGGCTGGTGACTCGGATAAACTTGTCCTCAGAAGCTGAGGTGACTCTTGGTCTTCCTTTCCTGGGGCGGTCCTCATGTGAGCCAGTTTCTTTGTAGAGTGTTATGCTAAGATAATTCAGTACCACAATGGACATAGAGGTCAGAGCACATACAGTGACCTGACAATAACCCAAAAACATAGAACGAGCTCTGAGACGTGGGAACTCTGCTGACCGCAATCCCTAATCCTCTCCAACCACACTAGAGGCAGCCGTGGATTGCGCCTAACGCTACCTATGCAACTCGGCACAGCCTGAGAAACTAGCTAGCCTGAAGATAGAAAATAAGCCTACCTTGCCTCAGAGAAATACCCCAAAGGAAAAGGCAGCCCCCACATATAATGACTGTGAGTTAAGATGAAAAGACAAACGTAGAGATGAAATAGATTTAGCAAAGTGAGGCCCGACTTTCTGAACAGAGCGAGGATAGGAAAGGTAACTTTGCAGTCAACACAAAACCCTACAAAAACCACGCAAAGGGGGCAAAAAGACCCTCCGTACCGAACTAACGGCACGGAGGTACACCCTCTGCGTCCCAGAGCTTCCAGCAAGCAGGAAAAAACAAATAGACAAGCTGGACAGAAAAAAAACAGCAAACAAAATAGCAAAGCAGAACTTAGCTATGCAGAACAGCAGGCCACAGGAACGATCCAGGAGGAAACAGGTCCAATACTGGAACATTGACTGGAGGCCAGGATCAAAGCACTAGGTGGAGTTAAATAGAGCAGCACCTAACGACTTCACCACATCACCTGAGGAAGTAAACTCAGAAGCCGCAGTACCACTTTCCTCCACCAACGGAAGCTCACAGAGAGAATCAGCCGAAGTACCACTTGTGACCACAGGAGGGAGCTCTGCCACAGAATTCACAACAGTACCCCCCCCTTGAGTAGGGGTCACCGAACCCTCACCAGAGTCCCCAGGACGACCAGGATGAGCCATATGAAAGACACGAACAAGATCGGGAGCATGGACATCAGAGGCAAAGACCCAGGAATTATCTTCCTGAGCATAACCCTTCCACTTAACCAGATACTGGAGTTTCCGTCTTGAAACACGAGAATCCAAAATCTTCTCCACAATATACTCCAACTCCCCCTCCACCAAAACCGGGGCAGGAGGATCAACAGATGGAACCATAGGTGCCACGTATCTCCGCAACAATGACCTATGGAATACGTTATATATGGAAAAAGAATCTGGAAGGGTCAGACGAAAAGACACAGGATTAAGAACCTCAGAAATCCTATACGGACCAATAAAACGAGGTTTAAACTTAGGAGAGGAAACCTTCATAGGAATATGACGAGAAGATAACCAAACCAAATCCCCAACACGAAGTCGGGGACCCACACAGCGTCTGCAATTAGCGAAACGTTGAGCCTTCTCCTGGGACAAGGTCAAATTGTCCACTACATGAGTCCAAATCTGCTGCAACCTGTCCACCACAGTATCCACACCAGGACAGTCCGAAGACTCAACCTGCCCTGAAGAGAAACGAGGATGGAACCCAGAGTTGCAGAAAAACGGCAAAACCAAGGTAGCCGAGCTGGCCCGATTATTAAGGGCGAACTCAGCCAAAGGCAAAAAGGACACCCAGTCATCCTGATCAGCAGAAACAAAGCATCTCAGATATGTTTCCAAGGTCTGATTGGTTCGTTCGGTCTGGCCATTAGTCTGAGGATGGAAAGCTGAGGAAAAAGACAAGTCAATGCCCATCCTACCACAAAAGGCTCGCCAAAACCTCGAAACAAACTGGGAACCTCTGTCAGACACGATATTCTCTCGAATGCCATGTAAACGAACCACATGCTGGAAGAACAATGGCACCAAATCAGAGGAGGAAGGTAATTTAGACAAGGGTACCAAATGGACCATCTTAGAGAAGCAATCACAGACCACCCAAATGACTGACATCTTTTGAGAGACGGGAAGATCTGAAATAAAATCCATAGAGATATGTGTCCAAGGCCTCTTCGGGACCGGCAAGGGCAAAAGCAACCCACTGGCACGAGAACAGCAGGGCTTAGCCCGAGCACAAATCCCACAGGACTGCACAAAAGTACGCACATCCCGCGACAGAGACGGCCACCAAAAGGATCTAGCCACTAACTCTCTGGTACCAAAGATTAAAGGAAGACCAGCCAACACCGAACAATGAACCTCAGAGATAACTTTATTCATCCACCTATCAGGGACAAACAGTTTCACCGCTGGGCAACGATCAGGTTTATTAGCCTGAAATTTTTGCAGCACCCGCCGCAAATCAGGGGAGATGGCAGACACAATTACTCCCTCTTTGAGGATACCCGCCGGCTCAGATAAACCCGGAGAGTCGGGCACAAAACTCCTAGACAGAGCATCCGCCTTCACATTTTTAGAGCCCGGAAGGTACGAAATCACAAAGTCAAAACGGGCAAAAAACAGCGACCAACGAGCCTGTCTAGGATTCAACCGCTTGGCAGACTCGAGATAAGTCAAGTTCTTATGATCAGTCAAGACCACCACGCGATGCTTAGCTCCTTCAAGCCAATGACGCCACTCCTCGAATGCCCACTTCATGGCCAGCAACTCTCGATTGCCCACATCATAATTTCGCTCAGCAGGCGAAAATTTCCTGGAAAAGAAGGCGCATGGTTTTATCACTGAGCAATCAGAACTTCTCTGCGACAAAACAGCCCCTGCTCCAATCTCAGAAGCATCAACCTCGACCTGGAACGGAAGCAAAACATCTGGTTGACACAACACAGGGGCAGAAGAAAAACGACGCTTCAACTCTTGAAAAGCTTCCACAGCAGCAGAAGACCAATTGACCACATCAGCACCCTTCTTGGTCAAATCGGTCAATGGTTTAGCAATACTAGAAAAATTGCAGATGAAGCGACGATAAAAATTAGCAAAGCCCAGGAACTTTTGCAGACTTTTCAGAGATGTCGGCTGAGTCCAATCATGGATGGCTTGGACCTTAACAGGGTCCATCTCGATAGTAGAAGGGGAAAAGATGAACCCCAAAAATGAAACCTTCTGAAAACCAAAGAGACACTTTGATCCCTTCACAAACAAAGAATTAGCACGCAGGACCTGAAACACCGTTCTGACCTGCTTCACATGAGACTCCCAATCATCCGAGAAGATCAAAATGTCATCCAAGTACACAATCAGGAATTTATCCAGGTACTCTCGGAAGATGTCATGCATAAAGGACTGAAACACTGATGGAGCATTGGCAAGTCCGAATGGCATTACTAGGTACTCAAAATGGCCCTCGGGCGTATTAAATGCAGTTTTCCATTCATCACCTCGCTTAATACGCACAAGATTATACGGACCACGAAGATCTATCTTGGTGAACCAACTAGCCCCCTTAATCCGAGCAAACAAATCAGATAACAACGGCAAGGGGTACTGAAATTTAACCGTGATCTTATTTAGAAGGCGGTAATCTATACAAGGTCTCAGTGAACCATCCTTCTTGGCTACAAAAAAGAACCCTGCTCCTAATGGCGACGATGACGGGCGAATATGCCCCTTCTCCAAGGACTCCTTCACATAACTCCGCATAGCGGCATGCTCAGGCACAGATAAATTAAACAGTCGACCTTTTGGGAATTTACTACCAGGAATCAAATCGATAGCACAATCACAATCCCTATGCGGAGGTAGGGTATCGGACTTGGGTTCATCAAATACATCCCGGTAATCAGACAAGAACTCTGGAACCTCAGAAGGGGTGGATGACGAAATAGTCAGAAATGGGACATCACCATGTACCCCCTGACAACCCCAGCTGGACACAGACATGGATTTCCAATCTAATACTGGATTATGGACTTGTAGCCATGGCAACCCCAACACGACCACATCATGCAGATTATGCAACACCAGAAAGCGAATAACCTCCTGATGTGCAGGAGCCATGCACATGGTCAGCTGGGTCCAGTACTGAGGCTTATTCTTGGCCAAAGGCGTAGCATCAATTCCTCTCAATGGAATAGGACACTGTAAGGGCTCCAAGAAAAACCCACAACGCCTAGCATACTCCAAGTCCATCAAATTCAGGGCAGCGCCTGAATCCACAAATGCCATGACAGAATATGATGACAAAGAGCAGATCAAGGTAACGGACAGAAGAAATTTTGACTGTACCGTACCAATGGTGGCAGACCTAGCGAACCGCTTAGTGCGCTTAGGACAATCAGAGATAGCATGAGTGGAATCACCACAGTAGAAACACAGCCCATTCAGACGTCTGTGTTCTTGCCGTTCAACTCTGGTCAAAGTCCTATCGCACTGCATAGGCTCAGGTTTAAGCTCAGGTAATACCGCCAAATGGTGCACAGATTTACGCTCACGCAAGCGTCGACCGATCTGAATGGCCAAAGACATAGACTCATTCAGACCAGCAGGCATAGGAAATCCCACCATGACATCCTTAAGGGCTTCAGAGAGACCCTTTCTGAAAATAGCTGCAAGCGCACCTTCATTCCATTGAGTGAGTACGGACCACTTTCTAAATTTCTGACAATATACCTCTATCTCATCCTGACCCTGACACAGAGCCAGCAAATTTTTCTCTGCCTGATCCACTGAATTAGGTTCATCGTACAGCAATCCGAGCGCCAGGAAAAACGCATCGATATTACTTAATGCAGGATCTCCTGACGCAAGAGAAAATGCCCAGTCCTGAGGGTCGCCACGTAAAAAAAGAAATAATGATCCTAACTTGTTGAACTGGGTCACCAGAGGAGCGAGGTTTCAAAGCCAGAAATAGTTTACAATTATTTTTGAAACTCAGAAATTTAGTTCTATCTCCAAAAAACAAATCAGGAATAGGAATTCTCGGTTCTAACATAGAATTCTGAACCACAAAGTCTTGAATATTTTGTACTCTTGCCGTGAGCTGATCCACACATGAAGACAGACCTTTAATGTCCATCGCTACACCTGTGTCCTGAACCACCCAAATGTCTAGGGGAAAAAAAAGGCAAAACACGGTGCAGAGAAAAAAAAATGGTCTCAGAACTTCTTTTTTCCCTCTATTGAGAATCATTAGTACTTTCGGCCTCCAGTACTGTTATGCTAAGATAATTCAGTACCACAATGGACATAGAGGTCAGAGCACATACAGTGACCTGACAATAACCCAAAAACATAGAACGAGCTCTGAGACGTGGGAACTCTGCTGACCGCAATCCCTAATCCTCTCCAACCACACTAGAGGCAGCCGTGGATTGCGCCTAACGCTACCTATGCAACTCGGCACAGCCTGAGAAACTAGCTAGCCTGAAGATAGAAAATAAGCCTACCTTGCCTCAGAGAAATACCCCAAAGGAAAAGGCAGCCCCCACATATAATGACTGTGAGTTAAGATGAAAAGACAAACGTAGAGATGAAATAGATTTAGCAAAGTGAGGCCCGACTTTCTGAACAGAGCGAGGATAGGAAAGGTAACTTTGCAGTCAACACAAAACCCTACAAAAACCACGCAAAGGGGGCAAAAAGACCCTCCGTACCGAACTAACGGCACGGAGGTACACCCTCTGCGTCCCAGAGCTTCCAGCAAGCAGGAAAAAACAAATAGACAAGCTGGACAGAAAAAAAACAGCAAACAAAATAGCAAAGCAGAACTTAGCTATGCAGAGCAGCAGGCCACAGGAACGATCCAGGAGGAAACAGGTCCAATACTAGAACATTGACTGGAGGCCAGGATCAAAGCACTAGGTGGAGTTAAATAGAGCAGCACCTAACGACTTCACCACATCACCTGAGGAAGGAAACTCAGAAGCCGCAGTTCCACTTGTGACCACTTTCCTCCACCAACGGAAGCTCACAGAGAGAATCAGCCGAAGTACCACTTGTGACCACAGGAGGGAGCTCTGCCACAGAATTCACAACAGTAGAGCTTGGTGGTTTTTGCAACTGCACTTGGGGACACTTTCAAAGTTTTCCCAATTTTTCGGACTGACTGACCTTCATTTCTTAAAGTAATAATGGCCACTCATTTTTCTTTACTTAGCTGCTTCTTTCTTGCCATAATAATAATTCTAACAGTCTATTCAGTAGGACTATCAGCTGTGTGTCCACCAGACTTCTGCTCAACACAACTGATAGTCCCAACACCATTTACAGGCAAGAAATCCCACTTATTAAACAAGACAGGACACACCTGTGAAGTGAAAACCATTTTTGGTGACTACCTCTTGAAGCTCATGAAGAGAATGCCAAGAGTGTGCAAAGCAGTCATTAAAGCAAAAGGTGGCTACTTTGAAGAACCTAGAATATAAGACATATTTTCAGTTGTTTCACACTTTTTTGTTAAGTATATAAATCCACATGTGTTGATTCATAGTTTTGATACATTCAGAGTGAATTTACAATTTTCATAGTCATGAAAATACATAAAAATCTTTAAATGAGAAGGTGTGTCCAAACTTTTGGTCTGTACTGTACGTTATCTGTTTGGGGTATAAAATCCTGATGTCAAGTTCTCTTTAGCTTTTTTAGTGGAGAAAAACACAATCACCATTTTTTACACTATTTTCTTATCACCATTACTATACTGTTATCTGTTTACTGTATTGTACAAGTTGCTACCATTACAGGGATGAAAATTATATTTTCTGGTTTGTGATGTTTATATTTAAAAAGTGTAGTAAAATGTGATAATTACTATATTACAGGTATATATAGATGTACTGCTATATAGAGACATGTACCAGTACAATGTGCCTGTAATGAAGAATACCGTTTAACTATTAAAATGGAAACAATCTTCTTTTCTTAAAAGTGAAGCCTGTGAATTACTCTTCAAGGTGTTTTGTGTTAATTTTTTTTAATTTTTTTTGTAAATTTTTATATGACTGATATATGGTGGTTACATGTCTTTATTTTTAATGAGGTAATGAGGGTTATTGGAATGTTATTTTTTATTTTTTTTGTGCATTAGGAGACTTGAACTTGCGATTGTCTAATGCTACAATATTGCAATATATAGACAAAAATTATGATCTCCTATAAAGCCTGGCGATAGGCTGAGTATCACAGGAAGACAAAATGGCACCCATGGAGGCCTTTAGCAGGCCCCTGGCTGCTCTGAAAACCCATTGTAGATGTTACCTACAGTCCAATTGAACACTCTGGACACCATTTGCAGTGATACTGTCACATGACAACACTTTGCAGCTTGATAGACGAAGTGTTATTGTCTGTGTGAAGACACAAGGGTCTACGGGTGCTCTAGTCCGTTAGCCGAAACCACATAGACCAGGGCACATCCCACCACATGCACACTTTCATTTTACCTTGGGCATAATACTACTCAGAGAACATAGGGTGAGTGTAAAACAGTGTGGCAATACTTTATTGAACCAAAAAAAAAGACAAACACGTACAACAGTCCCAGTAAAATAATCATGGTGCAAAATGACAGAGTCTCACTGTTCTGTTGACTTTTTGGGATAAGAGCAGCTGTGACTTCAGATCTTCCAGGGCTAGCTAACTCCACCTGTGGAACACACAAAGGGGAGGTAACGGCAAGCTCAGGGAACTAACAGTCCATTGAGGTACAAGGCCAGGTGACCGGAGGGTCACAACTTGGCTTTTCCGAACATCTCTGTGGAGCCAAGTGACTGGTGGGTCCAAATCCTAAGTACCCCAAATTTTTCCATGGGGTCAGTGATGGTCAATGGAGCAGATCTGTATTCTTTCAGCGGGGCCGTTTTCCCCTATGCTAGCATCCGGTAGAATGTCAAATCTGTGTCCCTCATGATGGAGCCATGATCTGGCAGCTATTCTGTAGAGTGTTCCTAACTGTAGTTTTGTAAACAGTCTTTGGATTTCTTGTATTTCTGGGTATATATTCATAGAGGCCACATACAGTTAGGTCCATATATATTTGGACATAGACAACATTTTTCCAATTTTGGTTATAGACATTACCACAATGAATTTTAAACAAAACAATTCAGATGCAGTTGAAGTTCCGACTTTCAGCTTTCATTTGAGGGTATCCACATTAAAATTGGATGAAGGGTTTAGGAGTTTCAGCTCCTTAACATGTGTCACCCTGTTTTTCAAGGGACCAAAAGTAATTGGACAATTGACTCCAAGGCTATTTCATGGACATGTGTGGGCAATCCCTTCGTTATGTCATTCTCAATTAAGCAGATAAAAGGCCTGGAGTTGATTTGAGGTGTGGTGCTTGCATTTGGAAGGTTTTGCTGTAAAGTAAACATGCGGTCAAAGGAGCTCTCCATGCAGGTGAAACAAGCCATCCTTAAGCTGCGAAAACAGAAAAAACCCATCAGAGAAATTGCTACAATATTAGGAGTGGCAAAATCTACAGTTTGGTACATCCTGAGAAAGAAAGAAAGCACTGGTGAACTCATCAATGCAAAAAGACCTCTGCGCCCACGGAAGACAACAGTGGTGGATGATCGCAGAATAATCTCTATGGTGAAGAGAAACCCTTTCACAACAGCCAACCAAGTGAACAACACTCTCCAAGGGGTAGGCGTATCAATATCCAAATCTACCATAAAGAGAAGACTGCATGAAAGTAAACACAGAGGGTTCACTGCACGGTGCAAGCCACTCATAAGCATCAAGAATAAAAAGGCTAGACTGGACTTTGCTAAAGAGCATCTCAAAAAGCCAGCACAATTCTGGAAGGACATTCTTTGTACAGATGAAACCAAGATCAACCTCTACCAGAATGATGGAAAGAGAAAAGTATGGCGAAGGTGTGGTACAGCTCATGATCCAAAGCATACCACATCATCTGTAAAACACGTCGGGCAGTGTGATGGCTTGGGCATGCATGGCTGCCAGTGGCACTGGGTCACTAGTGTTTATTGATGATGTGACACAGGAAAGAAGCAGCCAAATGAATTCTGAGGTATTCAGAGCCATACTGTGTGCCCAGATCCAGCCAAATGCAGCCAAACTGATTGGTCGTCGTTTCATACTACAGATGGACAATGACCCAAAACATAAAGCCAAAGCAACCCAGGAGTTTATTAAAGCAAAGAAGTGGAATATTCTTGAATGGCCAAGTCAGTCACCTGATCTCAACCCAATTGAGCATGCATTTCACTTGTTAAAGACTAAACTTCAGACAGAAAGGCCCACAAACAAACAGCAACTGAAAACCACCGCAGTGAAGGCCTGGCAGAGCATCAAAAAGGAGGAAACACAGCGTCTGGTGGTGTCCATGAGTTCAAGACTTCAGGCAGTCATTGCCAACAAAGGGTTTTCAACCAAGTACTAGAAATTAACATTTTATTTAAAATTATTGAATCTGTCCAATTACTTTTGGTCCCTTTAAAAACAGGGTGGCACATGTTAAGGAGCTGAAACTCCTAAACCCTTCATTGAATTTTAATGTGGATACCCTCAAATGAAAGCTGAAAGTCTGAACTTCAACTGCATCTGAATTGTTTTGTTTAAAATTCATTGTGGTGATGTCTATAACCAAAATTAGAAAAATGTTGTCTCTGTCCAAATATATATGGACCTAACTGTATAGCTCACAACTGTTGTCCAACTGAAGAGCAAATGCATAAATTCAAAAGCCATCATATACTCTAGTTAACAGTCTATTCCTCCTGGCTTACTGAAAATAGACGTCTAGTTAATTAAGATAAAATGCTGTGTCGTCACATTGCTCCCCCATCTTAATTAGCCAGACGTGATAGGATTTTGATCATATCTCTCCACTTATCAGGTACAGTCCATTAGCATGTCTATAAGCACAGACACAAATGTAAGAGGTCTCACCTTCACGAGAACAAAACTTTGTATCATTCGGTTTCCTCAGAGCATATACCATATTTTCCTTGTAAACAAACTCCACATGTAATTGATGAGAACCGACTCCTATCCATTGCGTTCACACATGGCTTCCTCCGCATCCTGTGGTTCCTGGATTAAATTTGAACTAGTGTCAGTGGCCTGATATTCAATCCATCAAAGCTGGCAAAGCTCCTGTAGTTCCTGCTTCTAGTTTCAGTTTTATATCCACTCTGGTCTTCTTTCATCCTCTTCCCAAAGCAGAGCTATTGGGGTTGGACACAGTGGCATCAGAAACCTGCTGTGCATGCCTCATCAATAGTCTGCAGGGTCTGTCTGCCTACCTCCCTAGTTGTGGAGCCCTGTATCGTGTCTGAGAACACTAGTCCCATGGAGCTCCACTGATCCACTGGGCTGAGTAGTATCCCACTGCTGCTACCATACTATGGAGACACGAGGCAGTCAGCGGGTGCCCTAGTCCATTAGCCGAAACTGCATGGACCAAGAAACATCCCACCATGGCCACCATAATGTGGAAACACGGAGGTCAGCAGGTGCTCTTGTCTGCTTGCCAAAATCGCATGGACCTGGGATCATGCCACTGAACGCCCAACCTCCTTTTACCGTGGGAGTACTACTACTCAGAAAACACAGGGTGAGGGTAAAACAGTGTGGCAATACTTTATTGAACCACAAAACAGGCAATAACACATAGAACAGTAACAGCAAAATACCTAAGATGATGCAAAATTACAAAGTTTAACCCTTCCGCTGACTCATCGGGATAATAGGACCTGTGACCTCAGAGCTCCCAGGGCCGACTAACCCCACCTGTGGTAAACACAGTGAGGAGGAAATGACATGCTTAGGAAGCTGACAGTCCATTGAGATACAAGGCCAGGTGACCAGTGAGTCATAACCTGGCTTCTCCAAAAATCTCCATGGCGTCAGATGACTGATGAGTCCCAATCTTGGCTTTCCCAAATGTATCCATAGAGCTCAGGTGACTGGTAGGTCCAAATCCTGACTGCCTCAAAATATCCATGGGCTCAGGAATGGTCAATGGAGCAGATCTGTATTCTTTCAGCTGGGGCCATGATCCCCTAAACTGGCATCCTGTAGAATGTCAAATCTGTGTCCCTTGTGATGGAGATATGGTCTGGCAGCTATCATACAGAGTGTTCCTGGCTGTAGTTTTGTAAAGAGTCACTGGATCTCTTGGATCTCTGGATGTATATTGTTAGAGGTACGGTTATATGAAAAAGTTTGGGCTCCCCTATTAATCCTAAAGGGACACTGTCACCTGAATTTGGAGGGAACAATCTTCAGCCATGGAGGTGGGGTTTTGGGGTTTTTGATTCACCCTTTCCTTACCTGCTGGCTGCATGCTGGCTGCAATATTGGATTGAAGTTCATTTTCTGTCCTCCATAGTACACGCCTGCGCAAGGCAAGATTACCTTGTGCAGGCATGTACTACGGAGGACAGAGAATGAACTTCAATCCAATATTGCAGCCAGCATGCAGCTAGCGGGTAAGGAAAGGGTGAATCAAAAACCCCCAAACCCCGCCTCCATGGCTGAAGATTGTTCCCTTCAAATTCAGGTGACAGTGTCCCTTTAAGCTTAAAGGGACTCTGTCACCTGAATTTGGCGGGACTGGTTTTGGGTCATATGGGCGGAGTTTTTGGGTGTTTGATTCACCCTTTCCTTACCCGCTGACTGCATGCTGGCTGCAATATTGGATTGAAGTTGATTCTCTGTCCTCCATAGTACATGCCTGCACAGTGCAATCTTGCCTTGCGCAGGCGTGTACTATGGAGGACAGAGAATGACCTTCAATCCAATATTGCAGCCAGCATGCAGCCAGCGGGTAAGGAAAGGGTGAATCAAACACCCAAAAACTCCGCCCATATGACCCAAAACCAGTCCCGCCAAATTCAGATGACAGGTTCCCTTTAATGTTTTATAAAAATTGTTTTTTTTTACAACAGCTATTTCAGTTTCATATATCCAATAACTGTTGGACACAGTAATGTTTCTTCCTTGAAATGAGGTTTATTTTACTAAAAGAAAATGTGCAATCTGCATTCAAACAAAATTTGACAGGTGCATAAGTATGGGCACCCTTATCATTTTCTTGTTTTAAATACTTCTACCTACTTTTTACTGACTTACTAAAGCACTTTTTTTGGTTTTCTAACCTCATTGAGCTTTGAACTTCATAGCCAGGTGTATGCAATCATGAGAAAAGCAACTTAAAGTGGCCACTTGCAAGTTGTTCTCCTGTTTGAATCTCCTCTGAAGAGTGGCATCATGGGCTCCTCAAAATAACTGTCTAATTATCTGAAAACAAAGATTATTCAACATAGTTGTTCAGCGGAAGGATACAAAAAGCTGTCTCAGAGATTTAACCTGTCAATTTCCACTGTGAGGAACATAGTAAGGAAATGGAAGAACACAGGTACAGTTCTTGTTAAGGCCAGAAGTGGCAGGCCAAGAAAAACATCAGAAAGGCAGAGAAGAAGAATGGTGAGATCAGTCAAGGACAATCCTCAAACCACCTCCAGAGAGCTGCAGCATCAACTTGCTGCAGATGGTGTCACTGTGCATCGGTCAACTATACAACACACTTTGCACAAGGAGAAGCTGTATGGGAGAGTGATGCGAAAGAAGCCGTTTCTGCAAGCACACCACAAACAGAGTCGGCTGAGGTATGCAAAAGCACATTTGGAGAAGCCAATTTGTTTTTGGAAGAAGGTCCTGTGGACTGATGAAACAAAGATTGAGTTGTTTGGTCACACAAAAAGGCGTTATGCATGGTGGCCAAAAAACACAGCATTCCAAGAAAAACTACCCACAGTAAAATTTGGTGGAGGTTCCATCATGATTTGGGGCAGTGTGGCCAATGCCGGCACCGGGAATCTTGTTAAAGTTGAGGGACACATGGATTCCTCTCAGTATTAGCCGATTCTTGACAATAATATTCATGAATCAGTGACAAAGTTGAAGTTACGTAGGGGATGGATCTTTCAGCAAGACAATGATCCAAAACACCACTCCAAATCTACTCAGGCATTCATGCAGAGGAACAATTACACTGTTCTGGAATGGCCATCCCAGTCCCCAGACATGAATATCATTGAACATCTGTGGGATCATTTGAAGAGGGCTGTCCATGCTCGGCGACCATTAAAAGCTACAGGAAGCGACTAGAGGCTGTTATTTTTGCAAAAGGAGGATCTACTAAATATTACTGTCACTTTTCTGTTTGGGTGCCCATACTTATGCACCTGTCAAATTTTGTTTGAATGCAGATTGCACATTTTCTGTTTGTACAATAAACTTCATTTCAAGGCAGAAACATTACTGTGTCCAACAGTTATTGGATATATGAAACTGAAATAGCTGTTGCAAAAAAAACAATTGTTAGGGTTGGCGGAACGCACCGAATATATATTTATTAGAAGAAGTTGGTGCGGTCGCAACCCGGGATCCACCGTGCAGGAAAGCACCTGCAGCTAGATATGGCGGTACAATATAGTAGTATAAACAGACTCTGTTACTTCACAGAGTCTGTTAGTAAAGATAACGCTGTGCCCTGTTTGGCTCCCAGAGGCACACAGCTACTTAGTAGAGCAGATGGTGGTCATGCAGTCAAATGCAAACATGAAACTCCTCGCCGGAGGTGCCAGTATTCTAGGGGATTATTTCAGCCGGGTCCCTGAATACACACACACGAAACTCCTCAGCGGAGGTGCCAGCATTCTAGGGGCCTATTTCAGCCGGGTCCCTGACTGCATACAAATATGACCACACTGGCGCTGAGCTCATACATAAATTGATACTAGCGCATGGCCGTGCGGTCATGCGCACCTCTTATAGCTGCAGCACGTACAGGACCTTCCTAGAAGAACCAATGACTGCCACAGATGTTGAACACCTTCAGGACCTTCTTAGGGGACCAATAGGATTTGCTGCAGTACCTGAGCATGTGACCCTTGATCTCCAATGAGAGATCTTACCCTGTGCATGCTCAGAAGGGGAAAAGTAGGACTTAGTCCCAAAGACGTCTGCTCGCTGCTGACCAGTACTGGCTACAATGGCAGAAGCTGGAAGGACAGCAGTAACCCTTCGCACAGTGTCAGACTGAGCATGACGCTGGGACCGACGTCTCCGCTGAGCAGGCTCCACTGCGGCTGGAGAAGAATGTTAGACCGCAGCAGAGATGGCTTGAGATTCCCCCTGTGCAGCGAACTAAACCCCAACAGGGATTGTAGTCCGATTAGACCCTTGCTGGCACTACACCGCAACTGGGTGTGAAAGGAATTATAATAATAAAGGCACCGAAGTGCGAACTGTGCCGTGCTGGCAGGCACCACTAAGCACCCAGACGTGGGTCAGGAAGCGCACACTGGCGCGTGGCACCGCACTGGCGGTCACAGCAGTAGACGCTGACACGTGCGTTACACGTTGAGTGATAAGTCGGGCGCTAGATAGCAGCCATACTCCATACGCGAACAATCATACAATAGGGTAGGGGTATTTAAAGAACGACTTGCACTCACAACAAACACACGTATTAAATTGTGCACTAGCGCATGGCCGTGCGGTCATGCGCAGTTTTTATAGTTGCAGGACAGGAAGCGGCCACAGAAACTTTGCCCTTCCAAGACCTGCCAAGAGGACCAATAGAATGCGCTGCAGAGTCTGAGCACATGACCCTCGATTTCCAACGGGAGATCTTGCCCTGGGCATGCTCAGTGTGCGCAGACAAGGACTTAGTCCCAGAGAAGTCCACTCGCTGCTGACCAGTATAGGCTTTACAGGCAGAAGCTGGAGAAGCAGCAGTAACTCTTCTCACAGAGTCAGACTGAGCGAGACGCTGGGATCGACGTCCCTGCTGAGCAGGCTCCACTGCGGCTGGAGGAGAATGGGAGACCGCAGCGGAGACGGATCGAGATTCCCCCTGTGCAGCAGAGGAAACTCGACTCCTAACATTACCCCCCCTCCTAGCCCCGCCGTCCTTGGACCTCGCCACGCTCGAAGGCAGCAATGAGCTGTGGAGCCCGAATATTCTCAGCAGGTTCCCAGGACCTGTCCTCAGGACCATAACCCTTCCAGTCCACCAAATAAAATTTTTTTGCCAAGTACCACCTTGCTCCCCAATATAGCATTCACCTCATAATCGTCCGTAGACGAACTCGATGTCCCGGCAGATGACTCGGAAAACCGGGACATGTATACGGGCTTCAAGAGGGACACATGAAAGGTGTCGGTGATACCCAGACGTGGCGGAAGGGCCAGACGGTACACCACAGGGTTAACCTGTTCAAGGACCTTGAAAGGGCCCAAGTAGCGAGGAGAAAACTAAGTGGACTCAACTCACAGCCTGAAGTTACGGGTGGAGAGCCACACTAAGTCGCCAGGAGCAAAGGTCGGAGCGGGGCGCCGATGTGCATCGGCGGAGGACCTCATCCTCTCCTTGGAGGCCCAAATGGCATCCTGAGAGCGGTCCCAAATGTCCCGAGCCTCCACAGCCCAGTCTGCCACCCTGGAGTCGGCGGAAGACACGGGCATAGGCACTGGTACCCGAGGATGCTGACCATAGTTTAAGAGGAATGGGGACTGTCCAGTGGAGTCAGCTACGGCGTTATTCAGCGCAAACTCCGCCCATGGTAGCAAGGATGCCCAGTCATCCTGCCTGGCTGAGACAAAATGTTGAAGATATGTGACCAAGGTCTGGTTGGCCCTCTCTACCAACCCATTTGTCTCGGGATGACAAGCTGAGGAGAGATTCAACTCAATGCTGAGTAGACGACAAAGCTCTTTCCAGAATTGAGATGCAAACTGGGGACCCCGGTCACTGATAATTTTGTCCGGCATACCATGTAGGCGAAATATGTGTTTGATAAACAATGCCGCCAGAGCCTGTGCAGAAGGTAACCGTGGAAGAGGCACCAAGTGCACCATTTTGGAAAAATGGTCGGTGATAACCCAAATAATGGTGCAGCTACGAGATTTGGGTACCACAAATCCATCCCGACCATCTCCCAGGGTCTGTCTGCCACCGGCAGGGGATGAAGCAACCCAGCTGGCCGTTGATGAGGAGACTTGTAACTGGTGCAGGAGACACATGCCCGAACATAGTCTGCGACATCACGGGCCATATGCGGCCACTAGGGTTGAACGACTTTTACTTTTTTAAGGTCAAGTCGGGTTTCGCGAAACCCGACTTTCTCAAAAGTCGAGTCGAGTGAAATCGGCCGATTATCGCGAAAAGTCGGGGTCGGGGATCGACCGAAACACAAAACCCAATGCAAGTCAATGGGAAATATCTCTCTCTCTCCATATATTTATATATACTTCAGCATGATATAGCAGAAAAGCCGGTAATTCAATTGCCGGCTTTTCATTTCTCCTTCCTAAACCAGACATGATATGAGACATAGTTTACATACAGTAAACCATGTCATATTCCCATTTTTTTGCATATTACACACTACTAATGTCAGTAGTGTGTATGTGCAAATTTTGGGCACTGTGGCTATTAAATTTAAGGGTTAAATCGTGGAAAAAATTGGCATGGGCTCCCGCGTAATTTTCTCCGCCAGAGTGGTAAAGCAAAGCACAGCACGAGAAAAAAAAAGACAGCATCATAAAGAATGGGATCACCACAAGTCAAATGTCTAACAAATATATACAACAATCTTTATTTAGACCACACCACACATTAACTATGTTAAAAACAATTAAAAACTCCCGAAAACAATGGGAGATAAGGCTAGGGTCACATTGCGTTAGAGCAATCCGTTTAGCGCTAGCGGATTGCGCTAATGCAATATTTTTAAGGGGCCGCATTTCGGGGTCGCGTGAACGTCCCCGCTCTCACAGATCCCCAATCTGCGAGAGCAGGGAATGGACCTCAGGCGCGCCGCGGACGCTGCAAGCAGCGTCCGAGGCGCGCTGCAAAAGACCGGCACATCGCTAGCGCGTGCCGAAAAGGACACGCGCTAGCAATGCGCTGGTTACATTGTGGGCTATGGGAGCGCTAACGGGCGCGTTGAATGGCGTTAATTTTGCCGTGCAACGCTGTCCGTTAGCGCTCACACTAAAACGCAATGTGACCCTAGCCTTAGGGTCCATACATTACAAAGTATAATACTAAAACAGCATTGAAGAGTCTAATCCTGAATAATGCCAGTAATGTTATACACATAAACAGTGGGAAAGATAATGAAAAAAAAATGAAAAAAAAGTTTGAAAAAAACCCCCTATGTGCATGCTGTGTCACCTAAAAATTAGCCACATAATTCCTCAAATAGGTATCTAAGACACACTAACCATCCTAAAAGGCGGTATCCCATGCAGGCTTAAGGAGGGTTTACAAAGTATCCAAAGGGACCTAGCTGAAAGCTGCTACAAAGTAGAAGCAACGCCGCCCAGAATCCTCTGTCAGAGAACCCCCTTCCCACCGCAAAAAGACTAGTAACCGGCTAGATTAATGCCAAGACTCTAGCAATGCATGACCCACGCGTATCGATGCTGGAGGCGTCATCCTCAAGGTCCACCAATGGTGCAGCTACCAGATTTGGGTAAGCCCACCACAAAATCCATCCCGACCATCTCCCAGGGTCTGTCTGCCACCGGCAGGGGATGAAGCAACCCAGCTGGCCGTTGATGAGGAGACTTGTTCCTGGTGCAGGAGACACAAGCCCGAACATAGTCTGCGACATCACGGGCCATATGCGGCCACTAGGGTTGAACGACTTTTACTTTTTTAAGGTCAAGTCGGGTTTCAATGCTGTTTTAGTATTATACTTTGTAATGTATGGACCCTTATCTCCCATTGTTTGCGGGAGTTTTTAATTGTTTTTAACATAGTTAATGTGTGGTGTGGTCTAAATAAAGATTGTTGTATATATTTGTTAGACATTTGACTTGTGGTGATCCCATTCTTTATGATGCTGTCTTTTTTTTTCTCGTGCTGTGCTTGGTTATATTTACATGCATCAGGTGATCCCCGTTTAGCTATTGTGTTGGATGGTGCCCGCTCAACCTTTGCTGTTTTAGAGTGGTAAAGCCAGTGACTGAGGGCAGATATTAATAGCCTAGAGAGAGTCCACGGTTATTTCCCCCCCCCCTGGCTAAAAACATCTGCCCCCAGCCACCCCAGAAAAGGCACATCTGGAAGATGCGCCTATTCTGGCACTTGGCCACTCTCTTCCCACTCCCGTATAGCGGTGGGATATGGGGTAATGAAGGGTTAATGTCACCTTGCTAATGTAAGGTGACATTAAGCCAGATTAATAATGGAGAGGCGTCAATTATGACACCTATCCATTATTAATCCAATAGCATGAAATGGTTAAAAAAACACACACACAATATTGCAAAGTATTTTAATGAAATAAACACACAGGTTGTTGTAATATTTTATTCCACTCTCAATCCACCTGAAGACCCTCGACCTGTAACAAATTAAAAATAATAAACCAACAATATCTCATACCTTCCCTCTCCTAGTGTATCCTCACCCATCCCCTGCAGACTGTGAGCCCTCGCGGGCAGGGTCCTCCCTCCTTATGTACTCGTGTGCCTTGTTATCTGCTCATGTTTAATGTATTTGTCTATATTTGCCCCGTATTCACATGTAAAGCGCCATGGAATAAATGGCGCTATAAAAATGTATAATAATAATAATAATACCTTCCTGTTATGAACAGGTAATTCAGAACCACAATGGACATTGAAGTTCAGAGCACACAAAGTGACCTGACAATTACCAAAAACAAAGGACGAGCTCTGAGACGTGGGAACTCTGCTGACCGCAATCCCTAATCCTATAACACCACACTAGAGGTAGCCGTGGATTGCGCCTAACGCTCCCTATGCAACTCGGCACAGCCTGAGAAACTAACTAGCCCTGAAGATAGAAAAATAAGCCTACCTTGCCTCAGAGAAATTTCCCAAAGGAAATGGCAGCCCCCCACATATAATGACTGTGAGTAAGATGAAAATACAAACACAGAGATGAAATAGATTTAGCAAAGTGAGGCCCGACTTACTGAATAGACCGAGGATAGGAAAGATAGCTTTGCGGTCAACACAAAAACCTACAAACAACCACGCAGAGGGGCAAAAAGACCCTCTGCACCGACTAACGGTACGGATGTGCTCCCTCTGCGTCTCAGAGCTTCCAGCAAGCAAGAAAAACCAATATAGCAAGCTGGACAGAAAAAATAGCAAACAAAAATAACACAAGCAAAACTTAGCTTATGCAGGATAGACAGGCCACAGGAACGATCCAGGAGGAAGCAAGACCAATACTAGAACATTGACTGGAGGCCAGGATCAAAGCACCAGGTGGAGTTAAATAGAGCAGCACCTAACGACTTAACCTCATCACCTGAGGAAGGAAACTCAGAAGCCGCAGTACCACTCTCATCCACCAAAGGAAGCTCATAGACAGAACCAGCCGAAGTACCACTCTCGACGACAGGAGGGAGCTTGGCCACAGAATTCACAACAGTACCCCCCCCTTGAGGAGGGGTCACCGAACCCTCACCAGAGCCCCCAGGCCGACCAGGATGAGCCACATGAAAGGCAGGAACCAGATCGGCAGCATGGACATCAGAGGCAAAGACCCAGGAATTATCTTCCTGACCATAACCTTTCCACTTAACCAGATACTGGAGTTTCCGTCTCAAAACACGAGAATCCAAAATCTTCTCCACTATATACTCCAATTCCCCTTCAACCAAAACCGGAGCAGGAGGATCAATAGATGGAACCACAGGTGCCACGTATCTCCGCAACAATGACCTATGGAACACGTAATGGATGGAAAAAGAAGCTGGAAGAGTCAAACGAAAAGACACAGGATTAAGAACCTCAGAAATCCTATATGGACCAATGAAACGAGGCTTAAATTTAGGAGAGGAAACCTTCATAGGAATATAACGAGATGACAACCAAACCAAATCCCCAACACAAAGTCGAGGACCCACACAGCGCCTGCGGTTAGCGAAACGTTGAGCCTTCTCCTGGGACAAAGACAGATTGTCCACTACATGAGTCCAAATCTGCTGCAACCTATCCACCACAGTATCCACACCAGGACAGTCCGAAGACTCAACCTGCCCTGAAGAGAAACGAGGGTGGAACCCAGAATTGCAGAAAAACGGCGAAACCAAAGTAGCCGAGCTGGCCCGATTATTAAGGGCGAACTCAGCCAAAGGCAAAAAGGACACCCAATCATCCTGATCAGCAGAAACAAAACATCTCAGATATGTTTCCAAGGTCTGATTGGTTCGTTCAGTCTGGCCATTTGTCTGAGGATGGAAAGCCGAGGAAAAAGACAAATCAATGCCCATCCTAGCACAAAAGGCTCGCCAAAACCTCGAAACAAACTGGGAACCTCTGTCAGAAACGATGTTCTCTGGAATGCCATGTAAACGAACCACATGCTAGAAAAACAACGGCACCAAATCAGAGGAGGAAGGCAATTTAGACAAGGGCACCAAATGGACCATCTTAGAGAAGCGATCACAAACCATCCAAATGACCGACATTCTTTGAGAGACGGGGAGATCCGAAATAAAATCCATAGAGATATGTGTCCAAGGCCTCTTCGGGACCGGCAAGGGCAAAAGCAACCCACTGGCACGAGAACAGCAGGGCTTAACCCGAGCACAAATCCCACAGGACTGCACAAAAGAACGCACATCCCGCGACAGAGACGGCCACCAAAAGGATCTAGCCACCAAATCTCTGGTACCAAAGATTCCAGGATGACCAGCCAACACCGAACAATGAACCTCAGAGATAACTTTATTCGTCCACCTATCAGGGACAAACAGTTTCTCTGCTGGGCAACGGTCAGGTCTATTAGCATGAAATTTTTGCAGCACCCGCCTCAAATCAGGGGAGATGGCAGACAAAATTACCCCCTCTTTGAGAATACCCGCCGGCTCAGGCAAACCCGGAGAATCGGGCACAAAACTCCTAGACAGGGCATCCGCCTTCACATTTTTAGAGCCCGGAAGGTACGAAACCACAAAGTCAAAACGGGAGAAAAACAGCGACCAACGAGCCTGTCTAGGATTCAACCGTTTGAAAAACACCAAAAAAGGACACATTCAAGAAAAAACACCAAAAAACAGGCAAAGATGCTTACCTGTCTAAATAGGCCTCAATACAAATGCACAAGCAGGGTGCAGCGGACCCAAATAAAATAGCAAGTGCACAGGTGCAATACCTAATGAAACAGCCAGCCTTCAATAAGGGTTTGGCCGTGTGGTACACCAATGCACTAAGATAAAATACTCTGTATGTGGCGTGTTCACACAAGGAATACAAAGCGTCTGGCTACAGCCTATTAATGACGCCATATGGCGGGCTGCCCAGTGCTAAAATGCATCCCGTGCACACAGAGGCCACAGTGTACAGAACAATTCGGGCCCAGCTGCAACCTGCAAAAAATATACGTGCAAAAAAAAACAACATATAAATATATGTAAGGTATTAGTTGATATTAGGGCCATAATATGGAAGCTGGCAACCCACGCCAAGGGTCCTTACGTATTGCCAGTCCTACTCTAACATGAAAAACACCAAAAAAGGACACATTCAAGAAAAAACACCAAAAAACAGGCAAAGATGCTTACCTGTCTAAATAGGCCTCAATACAAATGCACAAGCAGGGTGCAGCGGACCCAAATAAAATAGCAAGTGCACAGGTGCAATACCTAATGAAACAGCCAGCCTTCAATAAGGGTTTGGCCGTGTGGTACACCAATGCACTAAGATAAAATACTCTGTATGTGGCGTGTTCACACAAGGAATACAAAGCGTCTGGCTACAGCCTATTAATGACGCCATATGGCGGGCTGCCCAGTGCTAAAATGCATCCCGTGCAAACAGAGGCCACAGAGGATTCAACCGTTTGGCAGACTCGAGATAAGTCAAGTTTTTGTGATCAGTCAAGACCACCACGCGATGCTTAGCTCCTTCAAGCCATAGACGCCACTCCTCGAATGCCCACTTCATGGCTAGCAACTCTCGATTGCCAACATTATAATTTCGCTCAGCAGGCGAAAATTTCCTGGAAAAGAAGGAGCATGGTTTCATCACCGAGCAATCAGAACTTCTCTGCGACAAAACAGCCCCTGCTCCAATTTCGGAAGCATCAACCTCGACCTGGAACGGAAGCAAAACATCTGGTTGACACAACACAGGGGCAGAAGAAAAACGACGCTTCAACTCCTGAAAAGCTTTTACAGCAGCAGAAGACCAATTGACCACATCAGCACCCTTCTTGGTTAAATCAGTCAACGGTTTAGCAATGCTAGAAAAATTAGCGATGAAGCGATGATAAAAATTAGCAAAGCCCAGGAACTTCTGCAGACTCTTCAGAGATGTTGGCTGAGTCCAATCATAAATGGCCTGAACTTTAACAGGGTCCATCTCGATAGTAGAAGGAGAAAAAATGAACCCCAAAAATGAAATCTTCTGAACACCAAAGAGACACTTTGACCCCTTCACAAACAAAGAATTAGCACGCAGGACCTGTAACACCATTCTGACCTGCTTCACATGAGACTCCCAATCATCCGAGAAGACCAAAATATCATCCAAGTATACAATGAGGAATTTATCCAGGTACTCTCGGAAGATGTCATGCATAAAGGACTGAAACACTGATGGAGCATTAGAAAGTCCGAATGGCATAACCAGGTACTCAAAATGGCCTTCGGGCGTATTAAATGCTGTTTTCCATTCATCGCCCCGTTTAATACGCACAAGATTATACGCACCACGAAGATCTATCTTGGTGAACCAACTAGCCCCCTTAATCCGAGCAAACAAATCAGACAGCAGCGGCAAGGGGTACTGAAATTTGACCGTAATTTTATTTAGAAGGCGGTAATCAATACAAGGTCTTAGCGAACCATCCTTCTTGGCCACAAATAAGAACCCCGCTCCCAATGGCGACGATGACGGGCGAATATGACCCTTCTCCAAAGACTCCTTCACGGAACTCCGCATAGCGGCTTGCTCAGGTACAGATAAATTAAACAGTCGACCCTTAGGAAACTTACTACCAGGAATCAAATCGATAGCACAATCACAATCCCTATGCGGAGGTAGGGCATTGGACTTTTCGCTCATCGAATACATCCCGGTAATCAGACAAGAACTCTGGGACCTCAGAAGGGGTGGATGATGAGATAGACAGAAATGGAACATCACCATGTACCCCCTGACAATCCCAGCTGGACACAGACATTGATTTCCAATCTAATACTGGGTTATGGACTTGTAGCCATGGCAACCCCAACACGACCACATCATGCAGATTATGCAACACCAGACAGCGAATATCCTCCTGGTGCGCAGGAGCCATGCACATGGTCAGCTGGGTCCAATACTGAGGCTTATTCTTGGCCAAAGGCGTAGCATCAATTCCTCTCAATGGAATAGGACACTGCAAGGGCTCCAAGACAAACCCACAGCGCCTAGCAAACTCCAAGTCCATCAAATTCAGGGCAGCGCCTGAATCCATAAATGCCATGACAGAATAGGAAGACAAAGAGCAGATCAAAGTAACGGACAAAAGAAATTTTGACTGTACCGTACCAATGGTGGCAGACCTAGCGAACCGCTTAGTGCGCTTAGGACAATCGGAGATAGCATGAGTGGAATCACCACAGTAGAAACACAGCCCATTCTGACGTCTGTGTTCTTGCCTTTCAGCTCTGGTCAAAGTCCTATCGCACTGCATAGGCTCAGGTTTATGCTCAGATAATACCGCCAAATGGTGCACAGATTTACGCTCGCGCAAGCGTCGACCGATCTGAATGGCCAAAGACATAGACTCATTCAGACCAGCAGGCATAGGAAATCCCACCATGACATCCTTAAGGGCTTCAGAGAGACCCTTTCTGAAAATAGCTGCCAGCGCACATTCATTCCATTGAGTGAGCACGGACCACTTTCTAAACTTCTGACAATAAATCTCTATCTCCTCTATCTAACACCTTCCGTAGATATGTCCCACAGTGTAAATCCATCTGAAGGGGTTAAATTATTTTACAGGCAGGAGCTCTGCTATAATGCAGCTGTGCTCGTGCCTGTAAAACCCCAGCGAATGAATGGAAAGTAGGCCAATGACCTGTAGTTACCTTCATTCGCGGTGATGCGCCCTCTGCTGGATGTCCTCATATGAACTCGAGCCTGGGAACTTTTCTGAATATTTTCCCACGCTCGAGGTCATATGAGAACATCCAGCAGAGGGCACATCACCGCGAATGAAGGTAACTACAGGTCATTGACCTACTTTCCATTCATTCACTGGGGTTTTACAGCCATGAGCACAGCTGCATTAGCAGAGCTCCTGGGTGTAAAATTATTTAACCCCTTCAGATGGATTTACAGCGTGGGACATGACAGATCATCGGAAGGTATGGGATATTGTTGTTTTTTTATTTTTCCTTTGTTACAGAGCGACCTTGAGGAAGACGCCTCCAGCGTCGATACGCGTGGGTCATGCATTGCTAGAGTCTTGGCATTAATCTAGCCGGTTACTAGTCTTTTTGCAGTGGGAAGGGGGTTCTCTGACAGAGGATTCTGGGCGGCGTTGCTTCTACTTTGTAGCCGCTATCAGCTAGGTCCCTCTGGATACTTTGTAAACCCTCCTTAAGCCTGCATGGGATACCGCCTTTTAGGATGGTTAGTGTGTCTAAGATACCTATTTGAGGAATTATGTGGCTAATTTTTAAGTGACACAGCATGCACATAGGGTTTTTTTTTCAATTTTTTTTTCAATTTTTTTTCATTAGGCCGGCGTCACACTTGCGAGTTTTACGGACGTAAGCGCAGAAACTATGTCCGTAAAACTCGCAAAAAATACGGCACAATTATTCTCTATGCCCCTGCTCCTATCTGCCGTATTAAACTGATCCGTATTATATGGCTTTCTACGGCCGTAGAAAATCGCAGCATGCTGCGTTTGTCACCGTATTGCGCAAATAAAACATCAATGAAAGTCTATGTAAGCCCCAAAAATACGGATTACACACGGACCAGCAGTGTGACTGGCGAGGAATACGCAGCGCTGTTAGAGAGAAAAGCAGGTAATTCAATTACCGGCTTTTGCTTTCTCCTTCCTAAACCCGACATGATATGAGACCTGGTTTACATACAGTAAACCATCTCATATCCCCATTTTTTTTTGCATATTCCACACTACTAATGTTAGTAGTGTGTATGTGCAAAATTTGGCCGTTGTAGCTAGTAAAATAAGGGGTTAAATGGCGGAAAAAATTGGCGTGGGCTCCCGCACAATTTTCTCCGCCAGAGTGGTAAAGCCAGTGACTGAGGGCAGATATTAATAGCCTGGAGAGGGTCCATGGTTATTGGCCCCCCCTGGCTAAAAACATCTGCCCCCAGCCACCCCAGAAAAGGCACATCTGGAAGATGCGCCTATTCTGGCACTTGGCCACTCTCTTCCCATTCCCGTGTAGCGGTGGGATATGGGGTAATGAAGGGTTAATGCCACCTTGCTATTGTAAGGTGACATTAAGCCTAATTAATAATGGAGAGGCGTCAATTATGACACCTATCCATTATTAATCCAATACTAGTAAAGGGTTAAAAAAAAAACACACACACATTATTAAAAATTAATTTATTGAAAAAATCACAAAGGCTGTTGTATTAATTTATTCTACTCTAAATCCACTCACTGAAGACCCTTGATCTGTAAATTAAAAAAAAATAATAAACCAACAATATACATACCTTCCGAGGATCTGTAAGGTCCAACGATGTAGATCCATCTGAAGGGGTTAAAATATTTTGCAGACACGAGCTCCGCTAATGCAGGCTGCTCATTTCTGCAAAACCCCGGCGAATGAAGTTAAATATAGGTCAATGATCTATATTTAGCTTCATTTGCGGTGAGGCGCCCTCTGCTGGCTGTTCCTAGATCGTGGAAACTTTCCTAGAAAGCTCCCTTGCTCGAGTTCATAAGAGGGCGCCCTCTGCTGGTTGTCCTCATATGAACTCGAGCAAGGGAGCTTTCTAGGAAAGTTCCCAAGATCTAGGAACAGCCAGCAGAGGGCGCCTCACCGCAAATGAAGCTAAATATAGATCATTGACCTATATTTAGCTTCATTCGCCGGGGTTTTGCAGAAATGAGCAGCCTGCATTAGCAGAGCTCGTGTCTGCAAAATATTTTAACCCCTTCAGATGGATCTACATTGTTGGACCTTACAGATCCTCGGAAGGTATGTATATTGTTGGTTTATTATTTTTTTTTAATTTACAGATCGAGGGTCTTCAGTGAGTGGATTGAGAGTAGAATAAATTAATACAACAGCCTTTGTGATTTTTTCAATAAATTAATTTTTAATAATGTGTGTGTGTTTTTTTTTAACCCTTTACTAGTATTGGATTAATAATGGATAGGTGTCATAATTGACGCCTCTCCATTATTAATTAGGCTTAATGTCACCTTACAATAGCAAGGTGGCATTAACCCTTCATTACCCCATATCCAACCACTACACGGGAATGGGAAGAGAGTGGCCAAGTGACAGAATAGGCGCATCTTCCAGATGTGCCTTTTCTGGGGAGGCTGGGGGCAGGTGTTTTTAGCCAGGGGGGGGCCAATAACTATGGACCCTCTCCAGGCTATTAATATCTGCCCTCAGTCACTGGCTTTACTACTCTGGCGGAGAAAATTGTGCGGGAGCCCACGCCAATTTTTTCCGCCATTTAACCCCTTATTTTACTAGCTAGAACGGCCAAATTTTGCATATACACAACTACTGACATTAGTAGTGTGGAATATGCAAAAAAATGGTGATATGAGATGGTTTACTGTATGTAAACCATGTCTCATATCATGTCGGGTTTAGGAAGGAGAAAGCAAAAGCCGGCAATTGAATTACCGGCTTTCTGCTATCTCGCGCTGTATTAAGTAATAATATATATACATATATGTGTCTCACTGACATATATATATATATATATATATATATAGACAGTATATATGCTTTTTTTTTTTAACACATGGATCCCTTGTATAGCCGTATGTCGGTTTTGCAAGCCTGCGATAAAAACACGCATTACGGCTGCCATACGGATTACATACGGAGGATGCCATGCGCAAAAAACGGTGACACACCCTGCCTATGGAGGAGCTACGGACCACTATTTTCGGGACTTTTCAGCGTATTACGGCCGAAATATACGGACCGTATTTTCATACGCTGTGTGTGACGCCGGCCTTATGTTTCCCACTGTTTATGTGTATTACATTACTGGCATCATTCAGGATTAGACTCTTCAATGCTGTTTTAGTATTATACTTTGTAATGTATGGACCCTTATCTCCCATTGTTTGCGGGAATTTTTAATTGTTTTAACATAGTTAATGTGTGGTGTGGTCTAAATAAAGATTGTTGTATATATTTGTTAGACATTTGACTTGTGGTGATCCCATTCTTTATGATGCTGTCTTTTTTTTTCTCGTGCTGTGCTTGGTTATATTTACATGCATCAGGTGATCCCCGTTTAGCTATTGTGTTGGATGGTGCCCGCTCAACCTTTGCTGTTTTAGAGTGGTAAAGCCAGTGACTGAGGGCAGATATTAATAGCCTAGAGAGGGTCCACGGTTATTGCCCCCCCCCCCCCCCGGCTAAAAACATCTGCCCCCAGACACCCCAGAAAAGGCACATCTGGAAGATGCGCCTATTCTGGCACTTGGCCACTCTCTTCCCACTCCCGTGTAGCGGTGGGATATGGGGTAATGAAGGGTTAATGTCACCTTGCTATTGTAAGGTGACATTAAGCCAGATTAATAATGGAGAGGCGTCAATTATGACACCTATCCATTATTAATCCAATAGCATGAAATGGTTAAAAAAACACACACACAATATTGCAAAGTATTTTAATGAAATAAACACACAGGTTGTTGTAATATTTTATTCCACTCTCAATCCACCTGAAGACCCTCGACCTGTAACAAATTAACCCCTTCATGACCCAGCCTATTTTGACCTTAATGACCTGGCCATTTTTTGCAATTCTGACCAGTGTCCCTTTATGAGGTAATAACTCAGGAACGCTTCAACGGATCCTAGCGGTTCTGAGATTGTTTTTTCGTGACATATTGGGCTTCATGTTAGTGGTAAATTTAGGTCAATAAATTCTGCGTTTATTTGTGATAAAAACGGAAATTTGGCGAAAATTTTGAAAATTTCGCAATTTTCACATTTTGAATTTTTATTCTGTTAAACCAGAGAGTTATGTGACACAAAATAGTTAATATATAACATTTCCCACATATATACTTTACATCAGCACAATTTTGGAAACAAAATTTTTTTTTGCTAGGAAGTTATAAGGGTTAAAATTTGACCAGCGATTTCTCATTTTTACAACGAAATTTACAAAACCATTTTTTTTAGGGACCACCTCACGTTTGAAGTCAGTTTGAGGGGTCTATATGGCTGAAAATACCCAAAAGTGACATCATTCTAAAAACTGCACCCTTCAAGGTGCTCAAAACCACATTCAAGAAGTTTATTAACCCTTCAGGTGCTTCACAGCAGCAGAAGCAACATGGAAGGAAAAAATGAACATTTAACTTTTTTGTCACAAAAATTATTTTTAGCAACAATTTTTTTAGTTTCCCAATGGTAAAAGGAGAAACTGAACCACGAAAGTTGTTGTCCAATTTGTCCTGAGTACGCTGATACCTCATATGTGGGGGTAAACCACTGTTTGGGCGCACAGCAGGGCTTGGAAGGGAAGGAGCGCCATTTGACTTTTTGAATGAAAAATTGGCTGCACTCTTTAGCGGACACCATGTCACGTTTGGAGAGCCCCCGTGTGCCTAAAAATTGGAGCTCCCCCACAAGTGACCCCATTTTGGAAACTAGACGCCCCAAGGAACTTATCTAGATGCATAGTGAGCACTTTGAACCCCCAGGTGCTTCACAAATTGATCCGTAAAAATGAAAAAGTACTTTTTTTTCACAAAAAAATTCTTTTAGCCTCAATTTTTTCATTTTCACATGGGCAACAGGATAAAATGGATCATAAAATTTGTTGGGCAATTTCTCCTGAGTACACCAATACCTCACATGTGGGGGTAAACCACTGTTTGGGCACATGGTAAGGCTCGGAAGGGAAGGAGCGCCATTTGACTTTTTGAATGAAAAATTATTTCCATCGTTAGCGGACACCATGTCGCGTTTGGAGAGCCCCTGTGTGCCTAAACATTGGCGCTCCCCCACAAGTGACCTCATGTTGGAAACTAGACCCCCCAAGGAACTTATCTAGATGCCTAGTGAGCACGTTAAACCCTCAAGTGCTTCACAAATTGATCTGTAAAAATGAAAAAGTACTTTTTTTTCACAAAAAAATTCTTTTCACCTCAATTTTTTCATTTTCACATGGGCAATAGGATAAAATGGATCATAAAATTTGTTGGGCAATTTCTCCCGAGTACGCCGATACCTCACATGTGGGGGTAAACCACTGTTTGGGCACTCGGCAGAGCTCGGAAGGGAAGGCGCGCCATTTGACTTTTTGAATGGAAAATTAGCTCCAATTGTTAGCGAACACCATGTCGCGTTTGGAGAGCCCCTGTGTGCCTAAACATTGGAGCTCCCCCACAAGTGACCCCATTTTGGAAACTAGACCCCCAAAGGAACTTATCTAGATGCATATTGAGCACTTTAAACCCCCAGGTGCATCACTAGAATTTATAACGCAGAGCCATGAAAATAAAAAATAATTTTTCTTTCCTCAAAAATGATTTTTTAGCCTGGAATTTCCTATTTTGCCAAGGGTAATAGGAGAAATTGGACCCCAAAAGTTGTTGTCCAGTTTCTCCTGAGTACGCTGATACCCCATATGTGGGGGTAAACCACTGTTTGGGCACATGCCGGGGCTCGGAAGTGAAGTAGTGACGTTTTGAAATGCAGACTTTGATGGAATGCTCTGTGGGCGTCACGTTTCATTTGCAGAGCCCCTAATGTGGCTTAACAGTAAAAACCCCCCACAAGTGACCCCATTTTGGAAACTAGACCCCGAAAGGAACTTATCTAGATGTGTGGTGAGCACTTTGAACCCCCAAGTGCTTCATAGAAGTTTATAATGCAGAGCCGTGAAAATAATAAATACGTTTTCTTTCCTCAAAAATAATTATTTAGCCCAGAATTTTTTATTTTCCCAAGGGTTACAGGAGAAATTGGACCCCAAAAGTTGTTGTCCAGTTTCTCCTGAGTATGCTGATAACCCATGTGTGGGGGTAAACCACTGTTTGGGCACACGTCGGGGCTCAGAAGGGAAGTAGTGACTTTTGAAATGCAGACTTTGATGGAATGGTCTGCGGGCGTCACGTTGCGTTTGCAGAGCCCCTGGTGTGCCGAAACAGTAGAAACCCCCACAAGGGACCCCATTTTAGAAACTAGACCCCCCAAGGAACTTATCTAGATATGTGGTGAGCACTTTGAACCCCCAAGTGCTTCACAGACGTTTACAACGCAGAGCCGTGAAAATAAAAAATAATTTTTCTTTCCTCAAAAATGATGTTTTAGCAAGCATTTTTTTATTTTCACAAGGGTAACAGGAGAAATTCGACCCCAGTAATTGTTGCGCAGTTTATCCTGAGTATGCTGGTACCCCATATGTGGGGGTAAACCACTGTTTGGGCACACGTCGGGGCTCGGAATTGAGGGAGCACCATTTGACTTTTTGAATACGAGATTGGCTGGAATCAATGGTGGCGCCATGTTGCGTTTGGAGACCCCTGATGTGCCTAAACAGTGGTAACCCCTCAATTCTATCTCCAACACTAACCCCAACACACCCCTAACTCTAATCCCAACTGTAGCCATAACCCTAATCACAACCCTAACCACAACCCTAATTCCAACCCTAACCCTAAGGCTATGTGCCCACGTTGCGGATTCGTGTGAGATTTTTCAGCATCATTTTTGAAAAATCCGTGGGTAAAAGGCACTGCGTTTTACCTGCGGATTTTCCGCGGATTTCTAGTGTTTTTTGTGCGGATTTCACCTGCGGATTCCTATTGAGGATCAGGTGTAAAACGCTGCGGAATCCGCACAAAGAATTGACATGCTGCGGAAAATACAACGCAGCGTTTCCGCGCGGTATTTTCCGCACCATGGGCACAGCGGATTTGGTTTTCCATAGGTTTACATGGTACTGTAAACCTGATGGAACACTGCTGCGAATCCGCAGCGGCCAATCCGCTGCAGATCCGCAGCCAAATCCGCACCGTGTGCACATAGCCTAATTCTAAAGGTATGTGCACACGCTGCGGAAAACGCTGCGGATCCGCAGCAGTTACCCATGAGTTTACAGTTCAATGTAAACCTATGGGAAACAAAAATCGCTGTACACATGCTGCGGAAGAACTGCACGGAAACGCAGCGGTTTACATTCCGCAGCATGTCACTTCTTTGTGCGGAATCCGCAGCGGTTTTACAACTGCTCAAATAGAAAATCGCAGTTGTAAAACCGCAGTGAAATGCGCAGAAAAAATGTGGTAAATCCGCCATAAATCCGCAGCGGTTTAGCACTGCGGATTTATCAAATCCGCAGCGGAAAAATCTGCAGAGGACCAGAATACGTGTGCACATACCGAAACCCTAACCCTAGCCCTAGCCCTAACCCTAGCCCTAACCCTAACCCTACCCCTAACCCTAGCCCTAACCCTACCCCTACCCCTACCCCTAACCCTAGCCCTAACCCTAGCCCTAACCCTACCCCTAACCCTAGCCCTAACCCTAACCCTATTCTAACATTAGTGGAAAAAAAATTCTTTTATTTTTTTATTGTCCCTACCTATGGGGGTGACAAAGGGGGGGGGTCATTTATTATTTTTTTTATTTTGATCACTGTGATAGATTATATCTCAGTGATCAAAATGCACTTTGGAACGAATCTGCCGGCCGGCAGATTCGGCGGGCGCACTGCGCATGCGCCCGCCATTTTGGAAGATGGCGGCGCCCAGGGAGAAGACGGACGGACCTCGGCAGGATCGGTAAGTATGATGGGGTGGGGGGGAGCACGGGGGGGGATCGGAGCGTGAGGGGGTGGATCGGAGCATGGGAGGGGTGGAACGGAGCACGGGGGGGTGGAACGGAGCATGGGGGCTGGTGGAACGGAGCACGGGGGCTGGTGGAACGGAGCACGGGGGGGTGGATCGAAGTGCAGGGGGGGTGATTGGAGCATGGGGGGAGCGGACAAGAGCACGGGGGAGCGGAGCACAGGACGGAGGGGAGCCGGAGCAGTGTACCGGACAGATCGGAGGGCTGGGGGGGCAATCAGTGGGGTGGGGTGGGGGCACATTAGTGTTTCCAGCCATGGCCGATGATATTGCAGCATCGGCCATGGCTGGATTGTAATATTTCACCAGTTGTAATAGGTGAAATATTACAAATCGCTCTGATTGGCAGTTTCACTTTCAACAGCCAATCAGAGCGATCGTAGCCACGGGGTAGGGGGGGGGGTGATGCCACCCCCTGGGCTAAACTACCACTCCCCCTGTCCCTGCAGATCGGGTGAAATGGGAGTTAACCCTTTCACCCGATCTGCAGGGACGCGATCTTTCCATGACGCCACATAGGCGTCATGGGTCGGATTGGCACCGACTTTCATGACGCCTACGTGGCGTCATGGTCGGGAAGGAGTTAAAAATAATAAACCAGCAATATCTCATACCTTCCGTAGATATGTCCCACAACGTAAATCCATCTGAAGGGGTTAAATTATTTTACAGGCAGGAGCTCTGCTATAATGCAGCTGTGCTCGTGCCTGTAAAACCCCAGCAAATGAATGGAAAGTAGGCCAATGACCTGTAGTTACCTTCATTCGCGGTGATGCGCCCTCTGCTGGATGTCCTCATATGAACTCGAGCCTGGGAACTTTTCTGAATATTTTCCCACGCTCGAGGTCATATGAGGACATCCAGCAGAGGGCACATCACCGCGAATGAAGGTAACTACAGGTCATTGACCTACTTTCCATTCATTCGCTGGGGTTTTACAGCCATGAGCACAGCTGCATTAGCAGAGCTCCTGGGTGTAAAATTATTTAACCCCTTCAGATGGATTTACAGCGTGGGACATGACAGATCATCGGAAGGTATGGGATATTGTTGTTTTTTTATTTTTCCTTTGTTACAGAGCGAGGGTCTTCAGGTGGATTAAGAGTCTAATAAAATATTACAACCTGTGTCTTTATTTCATTAAAAGACTTTGTAATAATGTGTGTGTGTGTTTTTTAACCATTTCATACAATTAGATTAATAATGGATAGGTGTCATAATTGACGCCTCTCCAATATTAATCTGGCTAAATGTCACCTTACAATAGCAAGGTGACATTAACCCTTCATTACCCCATATCCCACCGCTACACGGGAGTGGGAAGAGAGTGGCTAAGTGCCAGAATAGGCGCATCTTCCAGATGTGCCTTTTCTGGGGTGGCTGGGGGCAGATGTTTTTAGCCAGGGGGACCAATAACCGTGGACCCTCTCTAGGCTATTAATATCTGCCCTCAGTCACTGGCTTTACCATTCTGGCAGAGAAAATTGCGCGGGAGCCCACGCCAATTTTTTCCGCGATTTAACCCTTAAATTTAATAGCTACAGCGCCCAAATTTTGCACATACACACTACTAACATTAGTAGTGTGTAATATGCAAAAAAAAATGGGATTATGACATGGTTTACTGTATGTACACCATGTCTCATATTCTGTCGGATTTAGGAAGGAGAAATGAAAAGCCGGCAATTGAATTACCGGCTTTTCTGCTATATCGCGCTGAAGTAAATATAAATATATATATATATATATATATATACTAGCTATTGAACCCGTTCTACGCCTGGGTGGCGAGCATTTATATTGGTATATGGTCTCCATCCTGGTATGTGCTGCTCTATCCTGCGCCCCCATCCTGTCATGTGATGCTCCCATCCTGCGTCCCCATCCAGTCATGTGCTGCACCCATCCTGCGCCCCCATCCTGTCATGTGCTTCTCCATCCTGCGTCCCCATCCTGTCGTGTGCTGCACCCATCCTGCGCCCCCATCCTGTCATGTGCTGCTCCATCCTGCGCCCCCATCCTGTCATGTGCTGCACCCATCCTGCGCCCCATCCTGTCATGTGCTGCTCCCATCCTGCGTCCCCATCCTGTCATGTGCTGCTCCCATCCTGCGCCCCCATTCTGACATGTGCTGCTCCCATCCTGCTCCCCCATTCTGACATGTGCTGCTCCCATCCTGCGCCTCCATTCTGACATGTGCTGCACCCATCCTACGTCCCCATCCTGTCATGTGCTGCTCCCGTCCTGCATCCCCATCCTGTCATGTGCTGATCCTATCCTGCGCCCCCATTCTTGACATGTGCTGCTCCCATCCTGCGCTCCCATTCTGTCATGTGCTGCCCTATTCTGTCATGTGCTGCTCCCATCCTGCGCCCCCGTTCTGTCATGTGCTGCTCCCATCCTGCGCCACCATTCTTTAATTTGCTGCTCCCATCCATATGCCCCATACGCTGCTCCATAAATGCTTATGGCCCCCATAAAATGCTCCATAGTATATGCCCCGTACACTGCTCCATAAAGGTTGATGGCCCCCATAAGATGCTCCATAGTATATGCCCCTGTACACTGCTCCATAAAGGTTTATGGCCCCCATAAGATGCTCCATAGTATATGCCCCCGTACACTGCTCCATAAAGGTTTATGGCCCCCATAAGATGCTCCATAGTGTATGCCCCGTACGCTGTTCCATAAAGGTTTATGGCCCCCATAAGATGCTCCACGGTATATGCCCCCGTACACTGCTCCATTATGGTTTATGGCCCCCATAAGATGCTCCATAGTATATGCCCCATACACTGCTCCATTATGGTTTATGGCCCCCATAAGATGCTCCATAGTGTATGCCCCGTACGCTGTTCCATAAAGGTTTACGGCCCCCATAAGATGCTCCATGGTATATGCCCCCGTACACTGCTCCATTATGGTTTATGGCCCCATAAGATGCTCCATAGTGTATGCCCCGTACGCTGTTCCATAAAGGTTTATGGCCCCCATAAGATGCTCCATACTATATGCCCCCGTACACTGCTCCATTATGGTTTATGGCCCCATAAGATGCTCCATTATGGTTTATGGCCCCATAAGATGCTCCATTGTATATGCCCCGTATGCTGCTGCAATATATATAAAAAAAAAAAACCATACTCACCTATGGTCGCTGGGCGCCGAGTGCTGGGGGGCCTGAGAAGGCGGGGACACCGGCGCGCTGTGGGGGTCAGGTGCCGGTATCGCCGCCAGCTCAGGCCCCCAGCACTTACTATATTCACCTGGCCCCGTTCCACCGCAGCGGGCCGCCATCTTCCCGGTCCTCTGGCTGTGACTGGTCAGTCAGAGGGCGGCGCCGGCACGCATTAAGCGTATCATCGCGCCCTCTGAACTGAAGGTCACAGGCCGAGGACCGGGAAGATGGCGGCGCGCAGCGGTGGAACGGGGCCAGGTGAATATAGCTCATACTTACCCTCCTGGCGGTCCCTGCTTCTCTGTTGGAGATCGTGGTGTGCATTCAGTGTTTACGCATACCGCGATCTCCTGGGAGCATCACTCTGTGAGGCCCAGACTGCGCCGGCGCTTGCGCTTGCGCAGTCTATAAAGGCTTCGGACAGAGTGACGCTCCCAGCGTTATATTATATATATATATATATATATATATATATATATATATCTATATATATATATATATATATAGATATATATATATATATATATATATACTAGATTGTGGCCCGATTCTAACGCATCGGGTATTCTAGAATATGCATGTCCCCGTAGTATATAGACAATGATGATCACAGAATTCGCGGCAGACTGTGCCCGTCGCTGATTGGTCAAGGCAACCTTTATGACATCATCGTCGCCATGGCAACCATTATGACATCGATACTGTGCCTGTCGCTGAATCAGAAACGTGAGATTTCTACGTCCTTTATGACATCATCGTCGCTGTGCTGGTCGCTGATTGGTCGAGGCCTGGCGGCGTTGACCAATCAGAGACACGGGATTTCTACGTCGATGCTGTGCCCGTCGCTGATTGGTGGAGGCCTGGCGGCCTCGACCAATCAGAGACGCGGGATTTCCAGGACAGACAGACAGAAAGACAGACAGACAGACAGACAGATGGAAAAACCCTTAGACAATTATATATATAGATACAGTATGTGTCTCAATGACATATATATATATAAAAACGAAACCCGACTTTGGTGCGAAGATCGCCGACCGCATGGCCGATCCCACACTAGGATCAGGTCGGGTTTCATGAAACCCGACTTTGCCAAAAGTCGGCAACTTTTGAAATTGTCCGATCCGTTTCGCTCAACCCTAGCGGACACCAATATGTCCTTGCCAGTAGCTCAGATGTCCTTTTGGTCCCAAAATGTCCACCCACCCTAGACGAGTGAGACCAAGAGAGAACCTCCGGACGCAAACTGGATGGTACAAAAGTCTTGCCCAGAGGCACAGACTCTAGCGAAACCGGGGCCACAGTTCTCAGGCTCTCGGAAGGGACAATAAGCCGAGGCTCCTCTTCCTCCTCCTCAGATGATACAACGGAGCGAGAGAGAGCGTCAGCACAAATGTTCTTCTCCCTGGAAAGAAAATGGAGGGTGAAATGGAACCGAGAGAAGAACAAGGACCATCTGGCCTCGCGAGAATTTAGCCGCTGGGCGGTCTGTAAATAAACCAAATTCTTGTGGTCAGTGAATATTTGGAAGGGAAAACGAGCCCCCTCCAAGAGATGTCTCCACTCTGAGAAGGCTTTCTTCATTGCTAGCAACTCCCTGTCCCCGATGGAATAATTCCTCTCTGCTGGTGTGAAGGTTTTGGAAAAGAAGAAGCAAGGATGCTTCCGACCTTGAGCATCCTTTTGGAAGAGGACTGTTCCAGCACCAACGGAAGAGGCATCGATCTCCATTATAAACGGCTTATCTACATCGGGGCGATGTAGAATGGGAGCGCTAGCAAAATGAGATTTAATAGAAGTGAAAGCCTTGGAGACCTCCACAGACCACAATTTGGGATTTGCTCCCTTCTTGGTGAGGCCTACCAAGGGAGCTACCAAAGTTGAGAAATGAGGAATGAACTGGCGATAATAGTTAATGAACCCCATAAAGCGCTGCACCGCTTTAAGGGAGTGGGGTTCTTGCCAGTCCATCACAGCCTGTAGTTTGGCAGGATCCATAGCCAATCCTTGGGCAGAGATAATATAGCCCAGGAAAGGTAAAGACTCCTGCTCAAACACACATTTCTCCAACTTGGCGTAGAGGGAGTTAGTTCGTAAGAGGTCAAAGACTCTGCAAACATCTCTCCGGTGGGAGTCAATATCTGGATAGTAGATGAAAATATCATCCAGATAGACTACAACCGAGGTGGAGAGCATATCCCGGAAGATATCATTTACAAAGTTTTGGAAAACGGCTGGGGCATTACAGAGCCCAAAGGGCATCACTAGCTATTCATAGTGCCCATCCCTGGTGTTAAAAGTCATCTTCCATTCGTCCCCCTCACGGATGCGAATCAGGTTGTAAGCACCCCGCAGATCTAGTTTAGTAAACACCCTTGCTCCCCAAAGCCTATCAAAGAGCTCAGATATCAGGGGCAGAGGATACTTATTGTTAACGGTGATGGCGTTAAGACCCCTGTAATCTATGCATGGACGTAGTTCCCCGTTCTTCTTCTGCACGAAGAAGATTCCTGCCCCCTGCAGGTGACACTGACTTCCTAATGAATCCTCTTGCCAGATTTTCCTGGATGTACTGTGACATCGCCTCCGTCTCCGGGAGAGATAACGGATAAACTCGACCCCGGGGAGGCTCAGCACCAGGCAAGGGGTCAATAGGACAGTCATAGGGGCAGTGAGGCGGAAGGGTCTCCGCAGCTCTTTTGGAGAACATGTCCGCATAGGGCCAGTATTGCTTGGGGAGAGAGGATAGATCTGCGGGTACCTCAGTAGTAGCAACCTGAACACATTCCGTCTGACATCTACCCCCACAAGATTCACCCCATACCAAAATTCTGCCTGTGGACCACTCAGTATGAGGAGAGTGGTACCGTAGCCAAGGTATCCCTAACAGGACCTCATCAATTTCATCAGGAATTATGAGCAGAGATTTAATTTCCTGATGAGATGGCGACATGGACAGAGAAAAAGGGATGGTCTAGTGTGTTATTTGTGAGGGCAGTGTCAACCAATTTACCACTCGTATGGTTACTGGTTGAGCTAACATTACCAAGGGAACTGCGTGACGTTGGTCGAAGACAGAAGACATAAAATTGCCCTCCGCTCCAGAATCCACGCAGAGCTCTACCGAGTGGGTAAATGAGCCTATAGTAATTGTCCCCTTAAAGGACAATTTGGAGGCAAACGTCGCCGTGTCTAGTGTACCTCCACCTACTACCACTAGACGCTGACGTTCCCTCGACCGCTGAGGACATCTGGTGGCAAGATGTCCTGACTGCTGGCAAACATGACAAACCTGGAGTGCAAGAGCGGTCCGGGACTTAGATCCTGCTCGTGACCCTACCATGGGACTCAGGGACCAGGACTGGAGATTCCAAAGGTTTGGCAAAGGTGGGAGCCAGCCGAAACCTCTGCCTACACTGGGCTCGCTCTAACCTCCGCTGGTGAAAATGGAGGTCAATATGAGTGGATACAGTTATTAACTCCTCCAGTGTGGCGGGAATCTTCCTGGTGGCCAGAGCATCCTTCACGTGGTCAGCCAGCCCCCTCCAAAATATCAGAATAAGGGCTTTATCCCCCCACTCCAGCTCAGATGCTAGGGTGTGAAAGTGGACGGCAAAATGGCTGACCAAGGACGAGCCCTGAGTCAATGCCAACAGCTGGAGAGCAGTATCATGGGTGACGCGAGGTCCTAAAAAGACCTGTTTCAGAGTGCTCAGGAACAACGGAGCACTCTGCACCACATGATCACCACGCTCCCACAGCGGTGTAGCCCACTCCAACGCCCTCTCCGACAGGAGAGACACAATATATCCCACCTTAGCCCGCTCTGTGGGGAAACGTGCGGCCAGAAGCTTGAGATGTATAGAGCACTGGCTCACGAAACCTGTACAAGAGTTACTATCACCAGAAAATTTTTCTGGCAGCGGGAGGCGAGATAGAGTCGGAACAGGGGTGGCAGTGGATATGGTTGCTGCAGCCATGCTAGCAGCCTGAACAGCAACTGCAGTTACATCCACAGCTGAGGTTGTGCGCTCAAGAGCCGCCAACCTACCCTCCAGCTGCTGGATGTACAGCATGGATTGCTGTGTGTCCGCCATGACTAGCCAGACCCTGGCACTAATATACTGTTAGGGTTGGTGGCACGCACCGAATATATATTTATTAGAAGAAGTTGGTGCGTTCGCAACCCGGGATCCACCGTGCAGGAAAGCACCCGCAGCTAGATATGGCTGTACAATATAGTAGTATAAATAGACTCTGTTACTTCACAGAGTCTGTCAGCAAAGATAACGCTGTGCCCTGTTTGGCTCACAGAGGCACACAGCTACTTAGTAGAGCAGATGGTGGTCATGCATTCAAATGCAAACATGAAACTCCTCGCTGGAGGTGCCAGCATTCTAGGGGCTTATTTCAGCCGGGTCCCTGACTGCATACAAACATGACCACACTGGCGCTGAGCTCATACATAAATTGATACTAGCGCATGGCCGTGCGGTCATGCGCACCTCTTATAGCTGCAGCACGTACAGGACCTTCCTAGAAGGACCAATGAGAGGCTGCCACAGATGTTGAACACCTTCAGGACCTTCCTAGAGGACCAATAGGATTTGCTGCAGTACCTGAGCATGTGACCCTTGATCTCCAATGAAAGATTTTACCCTGGGCATGCTCAGAAGGGGAAAGGTAGCACAGTCCCAAATTCGTCTGCTCGCTGCTGACCAGTACTGGCTAAATTGGCAGAAGCTGGAAGGACAGCAGTAACCCTTCGCACAGTGTCAGACTGAGCATGACACTGGGACTGATGCCTCCGCTGAGCATGCTCCACTGCGGCAGGAGAAGAATGGGAGAGCGCAGCGGAGATGGCTCGAGATTCCCCCTGTGCAGAAGCAGGAACTCGACCCCTAACACCAATTTTTATAAAACATTAATCTTAAGATTAATAGGGGTGCCCACACTTTTTCATATAACTGTGTATACCACTTATATAGCTCACAACTAATGTCTTCCAAGCTAGCATCAAGGGGTCAAGAGGAAGATGTGATGATATTACGTTGCATATATAGTGTAATGCATCCCCATAGGCAGACTCTATATACTATAATGCACCCATATAGGCCTCTATGGTATAATGTACTCACAATAGGCGTGCATTGTATAATGCACCCCTCATAGGCAGACTCTTATAGTATAATGCACCCCTCATAGGCAAACTCTATATAGTATAATGCACTCCCAGTATGCAGACTCTATACAGAATGATGCACTCACCATAGGCAGATTATATATAGTACAAAATACAAGGTGGTATTTTTTTTATTTTTAGTATGTGAGATAAGAGACAAAGTATTGATCATGTTGTCTCTCGCCTCCCTCTGAGGTACAAACCCCACCTGATCATTATGAATTAGGTAGAAAAGGGTCTAGTCTAGAAGCAATTATCTTGCAGAATAATTTAATGTCAATGTTAATTAGAGAGATCGGTCGATAACTAGAGCATAAAGCCAGGTTGTGATGGTGTGATATGGTGTGTGGGGTATCATTCTGTCTATGTTCATATTTTTACTGATTTTATAAGTGTTGTCTTGTTGCTTTGTATTATTCTGTGTATTCCCAGTCTGGTCTAGAGTTTTAATTATCTTACAAAAGGTACAATAACTGAATTAGCTAAGTTACAATCTGCGGCCCGAATATGTCTATGCATATAGGTAAACCCCTGCTGATGTTTCCTGACTGTCCATTTATTACCCCTCTGCTCTCCAAATGCTACAAATCAATCCCTGTAGTGTCTTGATCTCTAATGCACCATTCCCAGGTACAGTGGGTAGGGAAAGTATTTATACCCATTTAAAGGGCCACTGTCACCCCCTCCAGCCGTTATAAACTAAAAGAGTCACCTAACAAGGTGGCTCTTTTAGTTTTTGGTGCATTTATTCCCAAAATAAAGCGTTTTAAAACTTCTCCAAGATACCTGTCTTTCGGCAGGGAGGCAGGTCTTAACCCCCCCGCTTGAAACGCCACACTGCCGTCACTCAGATCTTCAGGGGCACTGGGCGCCGCCCCCTCCGCGCTGTTTTCCCATGAAATCCGGCACCTGCGCTGTGTAGTACTGTCTGGTTGCTCTCTTCAGTAGCTTGCACCTGTGCTGCTTTAGCATTTATTACCAGGGGCCTGCTGCACCCTGCGAGTGCATTTGTCATTTGACAAGTTTTGGTGAGTTTGCTCTTCATGTTGTGTTTTTTTTTTAATTTTTCTATGTTAGCTGTTTTAGATATTAGAGTAGGATTCGCAAGTTTATGAGGACCCTTGACGTTGGGTTGCGGGCTTATCCATTTTGGCCAAAAGTGTAACTAATACCTCATTTAATGTATTGTATACATTATTTAATTTTTCATATTTTTTGCACTTTTTATCATCTTTTTGCAGGGTGCAGCAGGGCCCCTTTATGTCGTTCCTTGTGTGTTGCATGTATATATATAGTGCTGTACGGCCCGCCTGCTAATACTATGGGCGTGATCAATAGGTTGTCAATACACTGTGCATCACATTTATCTGTGTGAATAGTGTCTTATGCAAGCCTTACCTGTGTGCATTTTTTCTACTAGGCAGCCAACCCCTCTAATGTTTGGGCGAGTAGGTGGTTGCTCTCTTCAGTAGCTTGCACCTGTGCTGCTTAGCATTTATTATCAGGGGCCTGCTGCACCCTGCGAGTGCATTTGTCAAGTTTTGGTGAGTTTGCTCTTCATGTTGTGTTTTTTTAATTTTTCTACATTAGCTGTCATAAAAGGTGGCCCATGGTCTGTCAGGATCTCCTTCGGCAAACCTGTCCCGGAAAACACATGGACTAACTCGCATTCTATACTCTTCGAGGAAGAATTTCTCAGGGGAACTGTCTCAGGATAGCGTGTGGCATAGTCCAGGATGACTAATATATACTAATGGCCCCAGGCTGATTTAACTAGGGGACCGACCAAGTCCATGGCAATTCTATCGAATGGCACCTCAATAACGGGCAATGGCCCAAGGGGGCACCAAAAATGAGGGGTGGAGTAGTTAACTGACATGTAGGGCAGGACCTGCAATAGTTCACTATTTCCCGGTGACACCCAGGCTAATAGAACCTCTGCACAACCTGTTCCTGTGTTTTTTCCATCCCAAGGTGTCCCCCCAAGTTGTGTGAATGGGCCATGTCCAACACTTTCCGTCGTTAAGGACCTGGCACTATCAACTGCTCTACCAACTCCTCCCTTATTTTTGTGATTAGGTATAACAACTCCACACTCATCATAAAATAAGGAAATCTTGTGTCCGCCCCTGGCTCCTGTGCAACCCCATTAATGAAAGTGACTAGGGTTGAGCGACCTTGACCTTTTTAGAGTCGAGCCGTGTTTCGCGAAACCCGACTATCTTAAAAGTCGAGTCGAGTGGAATCGGCCGATTATCGCGAAAAGTCGGGGATCGACCGAAACACGAAACCCAATGCAAGTCAATGGGGGAGCATAGTCGGCAGTGAGTGGAGGCCAGGAAAACACCTACACTGCCCATTTTAATGGCAAAAACATCCATTCTTGTTACAGAAGCTTGTCAATCGTAATTTAGCTTATGATAATTGGAAGGCATTTGAAATTGGGGGTCATTTGGCTAAAGTTGTGGGGGGTAGGGCTGGTTCAAGTAATTAGTGGGCCCAGTAAATCTGGACCACGTCACGGCAGTGGAGCAGGGAGAGGTAAGTATTTCAACTTTGCAAGTGCTGTGATCCTGAGCAAGCAGGGGGGGACCACTCGTTGGCATTGGCACTGGCACAGGGCCCCTCACAGTACAGCGGTGTGTTTGCACGGCGGGGGCGCCTCCCACCGGCAGCAACACTTTTGCGTACTATGAGGGGCCCTGTGCTAGTGACGTCGCCAGCAACGAGTATTCCTCCCCCCACCTGATGAAGGAACCTGCACCTTCATCTGCACCTTCCTCTTTGTCCCTGTGTAAGGTGGTATGGTATGCGGGAAGGGGGACCTGACTTTCAGCAGGGTCACAATCTTGCAGTGTAGCGTGCACGGGGAATGTTGCGTTATGGGTCAATGTACCAGCAGACTCATCTATCACTGGCTGGGCAATGGGCAGGATGAGGAGGAAACACAGATATAGGCCCAAAGAATAAAGTGGGCTAAATGCAGTTCAAAATTGGTAACAGGACTAACCAGGGGGCATTGTTTTGTTCAGTGGAGGACAACTGGAATGAGAGGCTGACACAGAGAGTAGGCCCAAATCTGTAAGTAGTCTAAATGCAGTTCAAAATTGGCAAGAGTAGTAAACAGGCGGCACAGCTTTGTTCACTGTAGCAGAACAGCAAGGAGCGGCAGACACAGATAGAAGGCCCAAACCCAACTAGTAGGCCCACTGCAGTTTTAAAATTCCGATAGGCTGAAAACCAGATAATTGTAGGTCATTTTTTGTAAAGAGGACAGCTGTATTGAGTGGCGCAGCCAGACACTACAAGTAGGCCTTAAACCACAAAGTTGGCTCGACGCTGGTTTAAAAAAAGTTACATGGGTACACGTTCTGCATTGTTGTGCTCAGTGGAGGACAATTGGAAGGAGGGACCGCAGAAAGACTTTGTAGGCGTAAAATTACAAAATAGGCTCTATGCAGCTTCGATTATGTGGCAACCTGGAGAACACCTTGGAGCGGCAGACACCGTCTCTACGACCCAGACCCAACTTGTAGGCCTAATGTAGTGTTGTTTCAACAACTACTTAAGACGAGCATGAAGATTGAAGCAATGGAGAGGAAACCTGGAGAACACCTTGGAGTGGAAGACACCGTCTCTACAACCCAGACCCAACTTGTAGGCCTAATGCAGTGTTGTTTTCAACAACTACAAAACAAGAGCTTTAAGATTGAAGCAATGGAGAGGAAACCTGGAGAACACCTTGGAGCGGAAGACACCGTCTCTACACCCCATACCCAATTTGTAGGCCTAATGCAGTGTAGTTTTCAACAACTACTAAACGAGAGTCAGAAGATCGAAGCAATGGAGAGGAAACCTGGGGAACACCTTGGAGTGGAAGACACCGTTAGTAGGCCCTACCAAAAAGTAGCCCCAATGCAGTTTTCAAATTCCTAGAGGCTGAAAACAAGACTATTAATGATCTGCTTTTTTTTAAAGGAGGACAGCTGTATTGAGTGGCGCAGACAGACACAGGTAGTAGGCCTTAAACCAAAAATGTGGCTCACTGCAGTTTAAAAAAGGTTACAGGGGTACACAGGCAGCATTGCTCTGGTCAGTGGAGGACAATTTCAATAGTGGACCGCAGACATACTTTGTACGCCTACTATTAAAAAAAGGATGCTCTATGCAATTAAAAATAGGTTCCAGGGGTCCACGGGCAGCAGTGGTGTGGTCAGTGGACGAGTATTGGAAGGAGGGACCGCAGACAGGCGTAGTAGGCCTAACATAACAAAATTAAGTTGTAGGCACTTTAAAATTGGTTCCAGGGGTACACGTGCAGCAGTGGTGTGGTCAGCGGAGGACAATTTGAATTAGGGACTGCAGACAGACTTTGTAGGCTGTCCCCTCTGGACCATGCATCCAACACATTAACCCAGTGCGCCGTAATGGACACGTAACTTTTTGTGGACATGCCTACTGGTCCATGCGTCTCTTGTCAGGTGCACCTTTCTACTGTTTGATTGCCTGAGTGCTATGACAATGCAGACTTTTTCATGCCGGTGGAGGGCTGGGATGGGTTTTCTCGCAAAAGAAATGTCGACTGGGTAGCTTGAACCGTGGTACAGCGTAGTTCATCTGGGCTTTCTAAATATAAAACAAAGAAAAAAAGGAGGCTCCATGCACTTTCAGCTGGGTTCCAGGGGTACACAGCCAGCATTGGTCTGGACAGTGGAGAACTATTGGAAGGAGGGACCGCAGACAGGCTTCGAAGGCCTAACATAATAAAATATGGCTGTAGGCACTTTAGAATTGGTTCCAGGGGTACACGGGCAGCAGTAGACAGGTCAGTGGAGGCCTAGTGGAAGGAGGGACCGCAGACAGGCTTTGAAGGCCTAACATAATAAATTAGGGCTGTAGGCATTTTAACATTGGTTCCAGGGGTACACGGGCAGCAGTAGACAGGTCAGTGGAGGCCTAGTGGAAGGAGGGACCGCAGACAGGCTTTGAAGGCCTAACATAATAAAATTTGGCTGTAGGCACTTTAAAATTGGTTCCAGGGGAACACGGGCAGCAGTAGACAGGTCAGTGGAGGCCTAGTGGAAGGAGGGACCGCAGACAGGCTTTGAAGGCCTAACATAATAAATTAGGGCTGTAGGCATTTTAACATTGGTTCCAGGGGTACACGGGCAGCAGTAGACAGGTCAGTGGAGGCCTAGTGGAAGGAGGGAACGCAGACAGGCTTCGAAGGCCTAACATAATAAATTAGGGCTGTAGGAATTTTAACATTGGTTCCAGGGGTACACGGGCAGCAGTAGACAGGTCAGTGGAGGCCTAGTGGAAGGAGGGACCGCAGACAGGCTTCGAAGGCCTAACATAATAAAATTTGGCTGTAGGCACTTTAGAATTGGTTCCAGGGGAACACGGGCAGCAGTAGACAGGTCAGTGGAGGCCTAGTGGAAGGAGGGACCGCAGACAGGCTTCGAAGGCCTAACATAATAAATTAGGGCTGTAGGCACTTTAAAATTGGTTCCAGGGGAGCACGGGCAGCAGTAGACAGGTCAGTGGAGGCCTAGTGGAAGGAGGGACCGCAGACAGGCTTCGAAGGCCTAACATAATAAAATTGGGCTGTAGGCACTTTTAATTCTCTTGCAGGGGTACACAGGCAGTGGGCACCATTGGTGTTGTCAGCGGCGGCCAATTGTAATGAGTGTCTGCCAGTTAGTAGTCCCAAAAAATAAATACATGTTAATGTCTCGCATTACAACAAAAAGAAAAACCAACAGGATGCAATCATTAGGTACAGGGGTGGGCTTCTCTGCGTAGTTTCAGACCTAGTAATTTGGCACAAAGTATTTACTTGGGTAAATATAGGACACTGCCCCTGACTATGTTAAGTACCATCATACATGTCAACACAATGGTATTGTCAGTGGCAGGAATTTACTGATGTCAGCGCATAGACTAAACATAGGTGGAACTGTGAGAGATAATTGTGCAACTGGTAGAGCAATGTTTGAGCTGGGGGTGGGGGAACTCTCTTGTGGCCGGCAGTACATGCCCAGGGCCCCTCATGTTACAACAGTGTGTCTGACGTTGGGTGCGCACCACCACCGCCAGAGACACTTTATTGTACTATGAGGGATCTAGTGGCAGTGCCGTAGACCAAAAGCGGGCACACCCACCTCTTCAGACAAACAGCACTCTCACGGGTGCTTGCGCCAAGTGGCGATACCACGGCCCCGTGTGGGAGTTTGGCCATTTAGGGAGGAGTAAACATGTCGTATGCTGGACAATCAGCTGCTGCAAATTACGAGATTGGTAAAGTCATTCAGAGTAGTCCACAGGCAATACCTTTTCATAGGAAAGCTAGGTGTCGGCCGGGCAAGGTGGGGCAAAAGAGTTCGAAATCCAGTTGTGGTTCATTTTAATGAAGGTTAGATCATCAACATTTTGGGTGGCCAGACGAGTCCTTTTTTCGGTTAATATTGAACCTGCAGCACTGAATACTCCTTCTGATAGGACACTAGCTGCCGGGCAAGCAAGCTCCTGCAATGCATATTCTGCCAATTCTGGCCAGGTGTCTAATTTGGATGCCCAGTAATCAAATGGGAATGACGGTTGAGGTAGAACATCGATAAGGGATGAAAAATAGTTAGTAACCATACTGGACAAATGTTGTCTCCTGTCACTTTGAATTGATGCAGCAGTACCTGTCCTGTCTGCTGTCATAGCAAAATCACTCCACAACCTGGTCAGAAAACGACTCTGTCCAACGCCACTCCGGATTTCTGCACCTCTAACACTTCTGGTCTGCTGCCCCCTGCTGCTCGTGTGAGAACGATCACGGGCGCTGTGTGCTGGGAATGCCTGAAGCAAACGGTCAACAAGAGTTAATTGTTTGGTTGCTAATATTAGTTCCAAGTTGTCATGTGGCATAATATTTTGCAATTTGCCTTTATAGCGAGGATCAAGGAGGCAGGCCAACCAGTAATCGTCATCGTTCATCATTTTCGTAATGCGTGTGTCCCTTTTGAGGATACGTAAGGCATAATCCGCCATGTGTGCCAAAGTTCCAGTTGTCAAATCTGCGGTTGTGCTTGGTTGAGGGGCAGTTTCAGGCAAATCTACGTCACTTGTGTCCCTCAGAAACCCAGAACTCGGCCTTGCCACGCCACCAATTTCCAGTGGCCCCGGACAAGCCTCATTAAAAAAATACTCATCCCCATCATCCTCCTCGTCCTCCTCCTCCTGTTCACCCGCTACCTCGTCCTGTACACTGCCCTGACCAGACAATGGCTGACTGTCGTCAAGGCTTTCCTCTTCCTCGGCTGCAGATGCCTGCTCCTTTATCTGCGTCAAACTTTGCATCAGCAGACGCATTAGGGGGATGCTCATGCTTATTATGGCGTTGTCTGCACTAACCAGCCGTGTGCATTCCTCAAAACACTGAAGGACTTGACACGTCTTGCATCTTCGACCACTGCACACCTGACAACTCCATGTCTGCCATCCTACTGCCTGCCCGTGTATGTGTATCCTCCCACAAAAACATAACAGCCCGCCTCTGTTCGCACAGTGTCTGAAGCATGTGCAGTGTTGAGTTCCACCTTGTTGCAACGTCTATGATTAGGCGATGCTGGGGAAGGTTCAAAGACCGCTGATAGGTCTGCATACGGCTGGAGTGTACGGGCGAACGGCGAATATGTGAGCAAAGTCCGCGCACTTTGAGGAGCAGGCCGGATAACCCCGGATAACTTTTCAGGAAGCACTGCACCACCAGGTTTAAGGTGTGAGCCAGGCAAGGAATGTGTTTCAGTTGGGAAAGGGAGATGGCAGCCATGAAATTCCTTCCGTTATCACTCACTACCTTGCCTGCCTCAAGATCTACTGTGCCCAGCCACGACTGCGTTTCTGTCTGCAAGAACTCGGACAGAACTTCCGCGGTGTGTCTGTTGTCGCCCAAACACTTCATAGCCAATCAAGCCTGCTGACGCTTGCCAGTAGCTGCCCCATAATGGGACAACTGGTGTGCAACAGTGCCAGCTGCGGATGGAGTGGTTTGGCGACTGCGGTCTGTGGACGAGCTCTCGCTTCTGCAGAAGCACGAAGAGGAGGAGGAGGAGGGGGTGCGAACACCTACAGCCAACTGTTTCCTAGACCGTGGGCTAGGCAGAACTGTCCCGAAATTGCTGTCCCCTGTAGACCCTGCATCCACCACATTCATCAGTGTGCCGTGATGGACACGTAACGTCCCTGGCCATGCCTACTGGTCCATGCATCTGTTGTCAGGTGCACCTTTGTACTCACAGATTGCCTGAGTGCATGGACGATGCGCTCTTTAACATGCTGGTGGAGGGCTGGGATGGCTTTTCTCGAAAAGAAGTGTCGACTGGGTAGCTCGTAGCATGGTACAGCGTAGTCCATCAGGGCTTTGAAAGCTTCACTTTCAACTAACCGGTAGGGCATCATCTCTAACGAGATTAGTCTAGCTATGTGGGCGTTCAAACCCTGTGTACGCGGATGCGAGGATAAGTACTTCCTTTTTCTAACCAGAGTCTCATGTAGGGTGAGCTGGACTGGAGAGCTGGACATCGTGGAACTAGCGGGTGTGCCGGTGGACATGGCAGACTGAGAGACGGTTGGAGACGGTATTGTTTCCACCTGTGCCCTAGATGCAGTGTTTCCTACTACGAAACTGGTGATTCCCTGACCCTGACTGCTTTGGCCTGGCAAAGAAACCTGCACAGATACTGCAGGTGGTGCGGAAAATGGTGGCCTTACAGTGACGGCAGGGATGTAGCGTTGGTGACTAGCTTCATTGGCCGAGGGTGCTACAACCTTAAGGGACGTTTGGTAGTTAGTCCAGGCTTGCAAATGCATGGTGGTTAAATGTCTATGCATGCAACTTGTATTGAGACTTTTCAGATTCTGACCTCTGCTTAAGGTAGTTGAACATTTTTGACAGATGACTTTGGGCGGATCAATTGGATGTTGTTTAAAAAAATGCCAGACTGCACTCTTTCGAGCCTCGGATCCCTTTTCAGGCATTGCATACTGAGCTTTAACCAGATGGCCACGCTGTCCTCCAACAGTTTTTGGCTTTGCCACGCGTTTTGTCCCATCTACGGGCTCGGCAGATGGAACCTGTTGCGATGTTGATGCCTGCTGCGGCCCCTCCTCCTCCGCTTCAGAACTACTTCCGCCTGCACCCTGTTCCCCCAATGGCTGCCAATCGAGGTCAACAACTGGGTCATCTATAACCTCCTCTTCTAGCTCGTGCGCAACTTCGTCTGTGTCACCGTGTAAGTCGGTGGTAGAGCGTTCGTGATGGGGCAACATAGTCTCATCAGGGTCTGATTCTGGATCAGTACCCTGCGAGGGCAATGTTGTGGTCTGAGTCAAAGGACCAGCATAGTAGTCTGGCTATGGCTGTGCATCAGTGTACTCCATGTCAGATTCAACTTGTAATGGGCATGGCCTGTTAACTGCTTCACTTTCTAAGCCAGGGACGGTATGTGTAAAGAGCTCCATGGAGTAACCCGTTGTGTCGCCTGCTGCATCCTTCTCTGTTGTTGTTTTTGCTGAAGAGGACAAGGAAGCGACTTGTCCCTGACCGTGAACATCAACTAACGACGCGCTGCTTTTACATTTACCAGTTTCAAAAGAGGAGGCAAAAGAGCTAGAGGCTGAGTCAGCAAGGTAAGCCAAAACTTGCTCTTGCTGCTCCGGCTTTAAAAGCGGTTTTCCTACTCCCAGAAAAGGGAGCGTTCGAGGCCTTCTGTAGCCAGACGACGAACCTGGCTCCACAGCTCCAGACTTAGGTGCAATATTTTTTTCCCACGACCACCTGATACTCCACTACCACTACCATCATTACCAGCTGACAATGAACGCTCACGGCCACGACCTCTTCCACCAGACTTCCTCATTGTTTTAAAAACGTAACCAAAGTAACGGTATTTGTTGCTGTCAAACAACTTACACGGTGAGCTAAAACTTCAGTATGATTTAGATATCCCTTTACAGGTGGGTGAGACCGCAAGGAAAATCAGGCACAATGTTACACACTCTGTTTTCGGTGGCACCAAATGAGAGAGATGCCACACACGCAGGACTGTCACTCAAGCAGAAATGTCAATATTGATCTCCCACTTTTTTTTTTTTTTTTCAGGGAGAATTTAGAAACCAAATAAAAAAAGGAATAGGCTTTCTATGGCCCACTATTTGAGAGAGAGAGAGATGGCACACCCTGGAGTCAAGACTGGCACACAAGCAGAAAGGGCAATATTAATCTCCCACTGATTTTTTTTTTAATTTTTTCAGGGAGATTTTAGAAACCCAATAAAAAAAGAAAAATAGGCTTTCTATGGCCCACTATTTGAGAGAGAGAGATGGCACACCCAGGAGTCAAGACTGGCACACAAGCAGAAAAGGCAATATTAATCTCCCACTGATTTTTTTTTATTTTTTCAGGGAGAATTTAGAAACCCAATAAAAAAAAAATAGGCTTTCTATGGCCCACTGTTGTGAATTCTGTGGCAGAGCTCCCTCCTGTTTTCACAAGTGGTACTTCGGCTGATTCTCTCTGTGAGCTTCTGTTGGTGGAGGGAAGTGGTACTGCGGCTTCTGAGTTTCCTCCCTCAGGTGATCTGGTGAGGTCGTTAGGTGCTTCTCTACTTAACTCCACCTAATGCTTTGATCCTGGCTTCCTGTCAATGTTCCAGTGTTGGACTTGCTTTTCCCTGGGTCATTCCTGTGGCCTGCTGCTCTGCATAGCTAAGTTCTTCTTTGCTATTTGTTTGCTATTTTTTCTGTCCAGCTTGTCTAATTTGTTGCTGGAAGCTCTGGGACACAAAGGGTGTACCTCCGTGCCGTTAGTTCGGTACGGAGGGTCTTTTTGCCCCCTTTGCGTGGTGTTCTTTAGGGTTTTGTGTAGACTGCAAAGTTACCTTTTCTATCCTCGATCTGTTAAGAAAGTCGGGCCTCACTTTGCTGAATCTATTTCATCTCTACGTTTGTCTTTTCATCTTAACTCACAGTCATTATATGTGGGGGGCTGCCTTTTCCTTTGGGGTATTTCTCTGAGGCAAGGTAGGCTTATTTTCTATCTTCAGGCTAGTTAGTTTCTCAGGCTGTGCCGAGTTGCATAGGCAGAGTTAGGCGCAATCCACGGCTGCCTCTAGTGTTGTTTGGAGAGGATTAGGGATTGCGGTCTGCAGAGTTCCCACGTCTCAGAGCTCGTTCTATGATTTTGGGTTATTGTCAGATCACTGTATGTGCTCTGACCGCTATGTCCATTGTAGTACTGAATTGCCTTTCATAACAGTACAGGAAGCCCAAAGTACTAATGATTCTCATTAGAGGGAAAAAAGAAGTTCTGAGACCATTTTTTTTTCTTTGCACTGTGTTTTGCCTTTTTTTTCCCCTAGACATTTGGGTGGTTCAGTACACAGGTGTAGCGATGGACATTAGAAGTCTGTCTTCATCTGTGGATCAGCTCTCGGCAAGAGTACAAAAGATTCAAGACACTATTGATCAGAAAGCTATGTGGGAACCAAGAATTCCTATTCCTGATTTGTTTTTTGGAGATAGAACTAAGTTTCTGAGTTTCAAAAATAATTGTAAATCATTTCTGGCCTTGAAACCTCGCTCCTCTGGTGATCCAGTTCAACAGGTTTTGATTGTTATTTCTTTTTTGCGCGGCGACCCTCAGGACTGGGCATTTTCTCTTGCGTCAGGAGATCCTGCATTGAGTAATATCGATGCGTTTTTCCTGGCGCTCAGATTGCTGTACGATGAACCTAATTTAGTGGATCAGGCAGAGAAAAATTTGCTCGCTCTTTGTCAGGGTCAGGATGAGATAGAGGTATATTGTCAGAAATTTAGAAAGTGGTCCGTGCTCACTCAATGGAATGAATCTGCGCTGGCAGCTATGTTCAGAAAGGGTCTCTCTGAAGCCCTTAAGGATGTCATGGTGGGATTTCCTATGCCTGCTGGTTTGAATGAGTCTATGTCTTTGGCCATTCAGATCGGTCGACGCTTGCGTGAGCGTAAATCTGTGCACCATTTGGTATTACCTGAGCTTAAACCTGAGCCTATGCAGTGCGATAGGACTTTGACCAGAGTTAAACGGCAAGAACACAGACGTCTGAATGGGCTGTGTTTCTACTGTGGTGATTCCACTCATGCTATCTCTGATTGTCCTAAGCGCACTAAGCGGTTCGCTAGGTCTGCCACCACTGGTACGGTACAGTCAAAATTTCTTCTGTCCGTTACCTTGATCTGCTCTTTGTCATCGTATTCTGTCATGGCATTTGTGGATTCAGGCGCTGCCCTGAATTTGATGGACTTGGAGTATGCTAAGCGTTGTGGGTTTTTCTTAGAGCCCTTGCAGTGTCCTATTCCATTGAGAGGAATTGATGCCATGCCTTTGGCCAAGAATAAGCCTCAATACTGGACCCAGCTGACCATGTGCATGGCTCCTGCACATCAGGAGGTTATTCGCTTTCTGGTGTTGCATAATCTGCATGATGTGGTCGTGTTGGGGTTGCCATGGCTACAAGCCCATAATCCAGTATTAGATTGGAAATCCATGTCAGTGTCCAGCTGGGGTTGTCAGGGGGTACATGGTGATGTTCCATTTCTGTCAATTTCGTCATCCACCCCTTCTGAGGTTCCAGAGTTCTTGTCTGATTACCGGGATGTATTTGATGAGCCCAAGTCCGATGCCCTACCTCCGCATAGGGATTGTGATTGTGCTATCAATTTGATTCCTGGTAGTAAATTCCCAAAAGGTCGACTGTTTAATTTATCCGTGCCTGAGCACGCCGCTATGTGCAGTTATGTATATAAAAAGCCCAAATTAAAGAAGATCATAAGAAGCTTCTGCACCATGCTCACAACCCTAAATAGGGGAGCCCAATACAGAAAGAAGCCACTATCAGTAGGACACTCCCAAAACTACATGTGAGATGGCACACAGACAGACACCGCGCTGTAGCCCCCTGACGAAGCAAACGCGAAACGCGCGTTGGGGCTACAGCGCGGTGTCTGTCTGTGTGCCATCTCTGTGGGGTAAGGATCCAGGGTTTGTATATGATTTTTCAGTATATTACGTAGGGGTGGGAGTCTGTGTACAGGGCTCTGTTACCGGTCCACATGGACGCAATATATGGAAACTTTTAGATCAGATTTACCCAGCCTCCTTTCCCCCGGAGTGAATCCGCGGCACTATGCACTTTATGAGAATGACAATTTGGCACTAGTCTTACCCCGCGCTGTTTTCTATCTGTGCTACCATTGCCATTCATTTGTCTGTTATACCATTTTTATGTATCAATATTTATTGTGTTGTTAATATTGTGGATTATTTTTGGTTTATCAATAAAAATTGAATTTTTTATGGACTATTACTCCAGTTTTCTTGTTTTATACTATGCGCAGTTATGTGAAGGAATCCCTGGAGAAGGGGCATATTCGCCCGTCATCGTCACCATTAGGAGCAGGGTTCTTTTTTGTAGCCAAGAAGGATGGTTCGCTGAGACCTTGTATAGATTACCGCCTTCTAAATAAGATCACGGTTAAATTTCAGTACCCCTTGCCATTGTTATCTGATTTGTTTGCTCGGATTAAGGGGGCTAGTTGGTTCACCAAGATAGATCTTCGTGGTGCGTATAATCTTGTGCGAATCAGGCGAGGAGATGAATGGAAAACTGCATTTAATACGCCCGAGGGTCATTTTGAGTATCTAGTGATGCCATTCGGACTTGCCAATGCTCCATCAGTGTTTCAGTCCTTTATGCATGACATCTTCCGAGAGTACCTGGATAAATTCCTGATTGTGTACTTGGATGACATTTTGATCTTCTCGGATGATTGGGAGTCTCATGTGAAGCAGGTCAGAACAGTTTTTCAGGTCCTGCGTGCTAATTCTTTGTTTGTGAAGGGATCAAAGTGTCTCTTTGGTGTGCAGAAGGTTTCATTTTTGGGGTTCATCTTTTCCCCTTCTACTATCGAGATGGATCCTGTTAAGGTCCAAGCCATCCATGATTGGACTCAGCCGACATCTCTGAAAAGTCTGCAAAAGTTCTTTGGGCTTTGCTAATTTTTATCATCGCTTCATCTGCAATTTTTCTAGTATTGCCAAACCATTGACCGATTTGACCAAGAAGGGTGCTGATTTGGTCAATTGGTCTTCTGCTGCTGTGGAAGCTTTTCAAGAGTTGAAGCGTCGTTTTTCTTCTGCCCCTGTGTTGTGACAACCAGATGTTTCTCTTCCGTTCCAGGTCGAGGTTGATGCTTCTGAGATTGGAGCAGGGGCTGTTTTGTCGCAGAGAGGTTCTGTTGCTCAGTGATGAAACCATGCGCTTTTTTTTCCAGGAAGTTTTCGCCTGCTGAGAGAAATTATGATGTGGGCGACCGAGAGTTGCTGGCCATGAAGTGGACATTCGAGGAGTGGCGTCATTGGCTTGAAGGAGCTAAGCATCAAGTGGTGGTATTGACTGATCATAAGAACTTGACTTATCTTGAGTCTGCTAAACGGTTGAATCCTAGACAGGCTCGTTGGTCGCTGTTTTTTGCCCGTTTTGACTTTGTGATTTCGTACCTTCCGGGCTCTAAAAATGTGAAGGCGGATGCTCTGTCTAGGAGTTTTGTGCCCGACTCTCCGGGTTTGTCTGAGCCGGCGGGTATCCTCAAGGAAGGAGTAATTGTGTCTGCCATCTCCCCTGATTTGCGGCGGGTGCTGCAAAAATTTCAGGCTAATAAACCTGATCGTTGTCCAGCGGAGAGACTGTTTGTCCCTGATAGGTGGACCAATAAAGTTATCTCTGAGGTTCATTGTTCGGTGTTGGCTGGTCATCCTGGAATCTTTGGTACCAGACAGTTGGTGGCTAGATCCTTTTGGTGGCCGTCTCTGTCGCGGGATGTGCGTGTTTTTGTGCAGTCCTGTGGGATTTGTGCTCGGGCTAAGCCCTGCTGTTCTCGTGCCAGTGGGTTGCTTTTGCCCTTGCCGGTCCCGAAGAGGCCTTGGACACATATCTCTATGGATTTTATTTCTGATCTTCCCGTTTCTCAAAAGATGTCAGTCATTTGGGTGGTCTGTGATCGCTTTTCTAAGATGGTCCATCTGGTACCCTTGTCTAAATTGCCTTCCTCCTCTGATTTGGTGCCATTGTTCTTCCAGCATGTGGTTCGTTTACATGGCATTCCAGAGAATATCGTTTCTGACAGAGGTTCCCAGTTTGTTTCAAGGTTTTGGCGAGCCTTTTGTGGTAGGATGGGCATTGACTTGTCTTTTTCCTCGGCTTTCCATCCTCAGACTAATGGCCAGACCGAACGAACCAATCAGACCTTGGAAACATATCTGAGATGCTTTGTTTCTGCCGATCAGGATGACTGGGTGTCCTTTTTGCCTTTGGCTGAGTTCACCCTTAATAATCGGGCCAGCTCGGCTACCTTGGTTTCGCCATTTTTCTGCAATTCTGGGTTCCATCCTCGTTTCTCTTCAGGACAGGTTTAGTCTTCGGACAGTCCTGGTGTGGATACTGTGGTGGACAGGTTGCAGCAGATTTGGACTCATGTAGTGGACAATTTGACCTTGTCCCAGGAGAAGGCTCAACGTTTCGCTAATCGCAGACGCCGTGTGGGTCCCCGACTTCGTGTTGGGGATCTGGTTTGGTTATCTTCTCGTCATATTCCTATGAAGGTTTCCTCTCCTAAGTTTAAACCTCGTTTCATTGGTCCGTATAGGATTTCTGAGGTTCTTAATCCTGTGTCTTTTCGTCTGACCCTTCCAGATTCTTTTTCCATACATAACGTATTCCATAGGTCATTGTTGCGGAGATACGTGGCACCTATGGTTCCATCTGTTGATCCTCCTGCCCCGGTTTTGGTGGAGGGGGAATTGGAGTATATTGTGGAGAAGATTTTGGATTCTCGTGTTTCTAGACGGAAACTCCAGTATCTGGTTAAATGGAAGGGTTATGCTCAGGAAGATAATTCCTGGGTTTTTGCCTCTGATGTCCATGCTCCCGATCTTGTTCGTGCCTTTCATGTGGCTCATCCTGGTCGGCCTGGGGGCTCTGGTGAGGGTTCGGTGACCCCTCCTCAAGGGGGGGTACTGTTGTGAATTCTGTGGCAGAGCTCCCTCCTGTGGTCACAAGTGGTACTTCGGCTGATTCTCTCTGTGAGCTTCTGTTGGTGGAGGGAAGTGGTACTGCGGCTTCTGAGTTTCCTCCCTCAGGTGATCTGGTGAGGTCGTTAGGTGCTTCTCTACTTAACTCCACCTAATGCTTTGATCCTGGCTTCCTGTCAATGTTCCAGTGTTGGACTTGCTTTTCCCTGGATCATTCCTGTGGCCTGCTGCTCTGCATAGCTAAGTTCTTCTTTGCTATTTGTTTGCTATTTTTTCTGTCCAGCTTGTCTAATTTGTTGCTGGAAGCTCTGGGACGCAAAGGGTGTACCTCCGTGCTGTTAGTTCGGTACGGAGGGTCTTTTTGCCCCCTTTGCGTGGTGTTCTTTAGGGTTTTGTGTAGACTGCAAAGTTACCTTTTCTATCCTCGATCTGTTAAGAAAGTCGGGCCTCACTTTGCTGAATCTATTTCATCTCTACGTTTGTCTTTTCATCTTAACTCACAGTCATTATATGTGGGGGGCTGCCTTTTCCTTTGGGGTATTTCTCTGAGGCAAGGTAGGCTTATTTTCTATCTTCAGGCTAGTTAGTTTCTCAGGCTGTGCCGAGTTGCATAGGCAGAGTTAGGCGCAATCCACGGCTGCCTCTAGTGTTGTTTGGAGAGGATTAGGGATTGCGGTCTGCAGAGTTCCCACTTCTCAGAGCTCGTTCTATGATTTTGGGTTATTGTCAGATCACTGTATGTGCTCTGACCGCTATGTCCATTGTAGTACTGAATTGCCTTTCATAACAGCCCACTATTTGAGAGAGAGAGAAATGGCACACCCAGGAGTCAAGACTGGCACACAAGCAGAAAGGGCAATATTAATCTTCCACTGAATTTTTTTTTATTTTTTTCAGGGAGACTTTAGAAACAAAATTTAAAAAAAATGATTTTTTCAGGAAGAATTTAGAAACCAAATTAAAAAAAATGATTTTTTCAGGGAGAATTTAGAAACCAAATAAAAAAAAAATAGGCTTTCTATGGCCCACTATTTGAGAGAGAGAGATGGCATACCCTGGAGTCAAGACTGGCATACAAGCAGAAAGGGCAATATTAATCTCCCACTGATTTTTTTTTTTCTTTTATTTTTTCAGGGAGAATTTAGAATCCCAATAAAAAAAAATAGGCTTTCTATGGCCCACTATTTGAGAGAGAGAGAGATGGCACACCCAGGAGTCAAGACTGGCACACAAGCAGAAAGGGCAATATTAATCTCCCACTGATTTTTTTTAATTTTTTCAGGGAGACTTTAGAAACAAAATTAAAAAAAATGATTTTTTCAGGAAGAATTTAGAAACCAAATAAAAAAAATGATTTTTTCAGGGAGAATTTAGAAACCAAATAAAAAAAAAATAGGCTTTCTATGGCCCACTATTTGAGAGAGAGAGATGGCACACCCTGGAGTCATGACTGGCACACAAGCAGAAAGGGCAATATTAATCTCCCACTGATTTTTTTTTATTTTTTCAGGGAGAATTTAGAAACCCAATAAAAAAAAAAATAGGCTTTCTATGGCCCACTATTTGAGAGAGAGAGATGGCACACCCAGGAGTCAAGACTGGCACACAAGCAGAAAGGGCAATATTAATCTCCGACTGATTTTTTTTAATTTTTTCAGGGAGACTTTAGAAACAACATTAAAAAAATGATTTTTTCAGGGAGAATTTAGAAACCAAATAAAAAACAAAAAAATAGGCTTTCTATGACCCACTATTTGAGAGAGAGAGATGGCACACCCTGGAGTCAAGACTGGCACACAAGCAGAAAGGGCAATATTAATCTCCCACTGATTTTTTTTTTATTTTTTCAGGGAGATTTTAGAAACCCAATAAAAAAAAAATAGGCTTTCTATGGCCCACTATTTGAGAGAGAGAGATGGCACACCCAGGAGTCAAGACTGGCACACAAGCAGAAAGGGCAATATTAATCTCCCACTGATTTTTTTTTATTTTTTCAGGGAGAATTTAGAAACCCAATAAAAAAAATAGGCTTTCTATGGCCCACTATTTGAGAGAGAGAGATGGCACACCCTGGAGTCAAGACTGGCACACAAGTTGTTAGGGGTCGAGTTCCCGCTTCTGCACAGGGGGAATCTCGGGCCACCTCCACTGCGGTCTCCCATTCTTGTCCAGCCGCAGTGGAGTCTGCTCAGCAAGGGCGTCGGTCCCAGCGTCTTGCTCATTCTCACTCTGTTCTGAGAGTTCCTGCTGCTTCTCCAGTCTCTGCTATTAAAGTCTGTGCTGGTCAGCAGCGAGCGGACTTCTCTGGGACTAAGTCCTTGTCTGCACGTACTGAGCATGCCCAGCGTAAGGTCTCCCGTTGGAGATCGAGGGTCATGTGCTCAGGCTCTGCAGCACATTCCATTGGTCCTCTTGGCAGGTCCTAGAAGGGCAAAAGTGCTGTGGCCACTTCCTGTGCTGCTGCTATATAAACTGCGCATGACCGCACGGCCATGCGCTAGTATTGTCAAACAATTGCTAATGTGTGTATGTTGTGAGTGCAAGTCGTCCTTGGATACCCCTACCCTATAGTATGACTGTTCACGGAAGGTGTATGGCTGCTACCTAGCGCCCGACTTATCCTACAGCACTAGTCACACATTATAGTGCTGTGACCGCCAGTACGGCGCCGTGCACTTCCTCTGTGCTTTCCTTACCCAAGCCTGGGTGGTTAGTGGCGTTCGTCAGTGCGGCACTGCATGCTCTTCTGTTTCATTTCACACCCAGTTGCGGTGTTGCGCCAGCAAGGGTCTAATCGGACTTCAATCCCAGTTGGGGTTGAGTTCGCTGACTACTTGCTCGTGCTTTAGGTGCGGTACCACGGTCCTGTGCCTTAACAGGATTGCTTCTTTCACGCTGGGTGAGGTTAACCCACGCGTGTATACTCTAGTGTACCGCCATATAGTCTGCTAATTGCTAGCAGCAGGTTTTCACCTGCACGGTGGACCCCGGACTGCGAACGCATCTATACCATCTGTCTTGGTGCGTTCCGCCAGTCCTAACAGAATACTAGCGCCAGGGTCTGGCTAGTAAATGGCGGACGACCAGCGTTTACAGCGGTACATCCAGCAGCTGGAGGGAAGGTTGGCGGCTCTTGAGCGTTCAACCTCAGCTGTGGATGTTACTGCTGTCGCTGTTCAGGCTGCAAGTGTGGCTGCAGCTACCTTGTCCACTGCCGCTCCTGTACCGACGCTATCTCGCCTCCCGCTACCAGAGAAATTTTCTGGTGATAGTAAGTCCTGTAGGGGTTTCGTGAGTCAGTGCTCAATACATCTCGAGCTTCTGGCCTCTCGTTTCCCTACAGAGCGGGCTAAGGTGGGCTTTATAATTTCCTTATTGTCGGACAGGGCGTTGCAGTGGGCTACGCCGCTGTGGGAGCGTGGCGATCATGTGGTGCAGAGTGCTCCGTTATTCCTGAGCACTCTGAAACAGGTCTTTCTAGGACCTCGTGTCACCCATGACATGGCGCTCCAACTGTTGGCACTGACTCAGGGCTCGTCCTTGGTCAGCCTTTTTGCCATCCATTTCCGCACTCTGGCATCTGAGCTGGAGTGGTCGGATAAAGCCCTTATCCCTATATTTTGGAGGGGGCTGGCTGACCACGTTAAGGATGCTCTGGCCACTAGGGAGATTCCCGCCACACTGGAGGAGTTAATAGCAGTATCTACTCGCATTGACCTCCGTTTTCACGAGCGGAGGTTAGAGCGAGCCCAGTGTAGGCAGAGGTTTCGTCTGGCTCCCACCTTCGCCAAACCTTTGGAATCTCCAGTCCAGGCTCCTGAGTTCCAGGAACCTAAGGTGGTGTCACGAGCGGGATCTAAGTCCCAGACCGCTCGTGCACTCCAGGGTTGCCATGTTTGCCAACAGTCAGGACATCTTGCCACCAGATGTCATCAGCGGTCAAGGAAACGTCAGCGTCTAGTGGTAGTAGGTGGAGGTGCACTAGACACTGCGACGTTTGCCTCCAAATTGTCCTTTAAGGGGACAATTACCTTTGGCTCATCCTCCCACTCGGTAGACCTCTGCGTGGATTCTGGGGCGGAGGGCAATTTTATGTCTTCTGCCTTCGCCCAACGTCACGCAATACCCCTGGTTATTCTATCTCAACCAGTAACAGTACGAGTGGTGAATGGGTCGACACTCCCCGCACAGATAACACATCAGACCATCCCTGTTACTCTGTCCCTGTCGCCATCCCATCAGGAGATTATTTCTCTGCTCGTCATTCCTGAGGGTATTGATGAGGTCCTGTTGGGGATACCTTGGCTACGATACCACTCTCCTCACATCGAGTGGTCCTCAGGCAGAATTCTGGGATGGGGTGAATCATGTGGGGGTAGGTGTCACCGAGAGTGCGTTCAGGTTGCTACTACTGAGGTACCCGCAGATCTATCCTCTCTCCCCAAGCAATATTGGTCTTACGCAGACGTGTTCTCCAAGAAGGCGGCGGAGACCCTTCCGCCCCATCGCCCCTATGACTGTCCTATCGATCTCTTGCCTGGTGCGGAGCCTCCCCGGGGTCGAGTTTATCCATTATCTCTCCCGGAGACGGAGGCCATGTCTCAGTACATTCAAGAGAATCTGGCAAGAGGGTTTATCAGGAAGTCAGTGTCACCTGCTGGGGCAGGGTTCTTCTTCGTGCAGAAGAAGAATGGGGAGCTACGTCCATGCATAGACTACAGGGGTCTTAACGCTATCACCGTTAAGAACAAGTATCCTTTGCCCTTGATATCTGAGCTCTTCGATAGGCTTCGGGGAGCAAGGGTATTTACTAAATTAGATCTGCGGGGTGCTTACAACCTGATTCGCATCCGTGAGGGGGACGAATGGAAAACGGCGTTTAACACCAGAGATGGGCACTATGAGTATCTGGTGATGCCCTTCGGGCTCTGTAATGCCCCAGCCGTTTTTCAAGACTTTGTCAACGACATCTTCCGGGATATGCTTTCCACCTCAGTTGTAGTCTATCTGGATGATATTCTCATCTTTTCTCCAGATATTGACTCCCACCGGAGAGATGTTGGCAGAGTCTTCGACCTCCTACGGGCAAACTCTCTTTACGCTAAGTTGGAGAAGTGTATGTTTGAGCAGGAGTCTTTGCCGTTCCTGGGCTATATCATCTCCGCCCAGGGATTGGCTATGGATCCTGCCAAACTACACGCTGTGATGGACTGGCAAGAGCCCCATTCTCTTAAAGCGGTGCAGCGCTTTATGGGGTTCATTAATTATTACCGCCAGTTCATTCCCCACTTCTCAACTCTGGTAGCTCCCTTGGTAGCCCTCACCAAGAAGGGAGCGAATCCTAAATTGTGGTCGGAAGAGGTCTCCAAGGCCTTCACTTCTATTAAGTCCCACTTTGCTAGCGCTCCCATCTTACATCGTCCCGATGTGGATAAGCCATTCCTAATGGAGGTGGATGCCTCGTCCGTTGGTGCTGGAGCAGTCCTCTACCAGAAGGATGCTCAAGGTCGGAAGCATCCATGCTTCTTCTTCTCTAAGACTTTCTCGCCAGCGGAGAGAAACTACTCCATTGGGGATAGGGAGCTGCTAGCAATGAAGTTGGCCTTTTCAGAGTGGAGACATCTTCTGGAAGGTGCGCGGTTTCCCTTCCAGGTTTACACTGACCACAAAAATTTGGTCTACTTACAGACAGCCCAGCGGCTAAATTCTCGCCAAGCCAGATGGTCCTTGTTCTTTTCCCGGTTCCACTTTTCTCTTCATTTTCTCGCCGGGGAGAAGAATATTCGTGCTGATGCTCTCTCTCGCTCTCTTATGTCAACTGAAGAGCAGGAAGAGGAGCCTCGGCTTATTGTTCCCTCTGAGAGCCTGAGAACCGTAGCACCGGTTTCGCTTGAGTCTGTGCCTCCGGGCAAGACTTTTGTGCCCATTAATTTGCGACCGGAGGTTCTCTCTTGGGCTCATTCGTCCAGAGTGGGTGGACACTTTGGGACAAAGAGGACATCTGAGCTACTGGCGAGGACGTACTGGTGGCCGCATATGGTCCGGGATGTCAGGGATTATATTCTGGCGTGTGTCTCCTGCGCCAAAAATAAATCTCCGCGTCAAAGGCCAGCTGGGTTGCTCTATCCCTTGCCGGTGGCAGATAGGCCCTGGGAGATGGTCGGGATGGACTTTGTCATGGGTTTGCCCAAGTCTCGCGGCTGTACCATCATTTGGGTCATCACCGATCATTTCTCGAAAATGGTGCATTTGGTGCCGCTACCACGGTTACCTTCTGCACGGGCCTTGGCTGCGTTGTTCATTAAGCACATCTTCCGCCTACATGGTATGCCTGACAAAATTGTCAGTGACCGGGGTCCCCAGTTTGCGTCTCGGTTCTGGAGAGAGCTGTGTCGTCTTCTCAGTATTGAGTTGAATCTCTCTTCCGCTTATCATCCCGAGACGAATGGGTTGGTAGAGAGGGCCAACCAGACCTTGGTCACATACCTGCGACATTTTGTTTCAGCCAGGCAGGATGACTGGGCATCCTTGCTATCATGGGCAGAGTTTGCGCTGAACAACGCCGTAGCCGACTCCACTGGACAAACCCCATTCCTCCTCAACTATGGTCAGCATCCACGGGTACCTGTGCCTATGCCCGTGTCTTCCGCAGACTCCAGGGTGGCAGACTGGGCTGTGGAGGCACGGGATATTTGGGACCGCACTCAGGATGCCATTCGGGCCCCTAAGGAGAGAATGAGGTCCTCCGCCGATGCTCATCGGCGCCCCGCCCCGTCCTTTGCTCCTGGCGACTTGGTGTGGCTCTCCGCCCGTAACATCAGGCTGCGAGTTGAGTCCACTAAATTTGCTCCTCGCTACTTGGGTCCCTTCAAGGTCCTCGAACAGGTTAATCCTGTGGTCTACCGTCTGGCCCTTCCTCCATGCCTTGGTATCACTGACACCTTTCATGTGTCCCTCCTTAAGCCCGTATACATGTCTCGGTTTTCTGAGTCATCTGCCGGGACATCGGGTTCGTCTACGGACGATTTCGAGGTGAACGCTATCTTGGGGTGCAAGGTGGTACGTGGCAAAAAATTTTTTTTGGTGGACTGGAAGGGTTACGGTCCTGAGGATAGGTCCTGGGAGCCTGCTGAGCACATTCGGGCTCCGCAGCTCATTGCTGCCTTCGAACGTAGCGAGGCCCTAGGAGGGGGGGTAATGTTAGGGGTCGAGTTCCCGCTTCTGCACAGAGGGAATCTCGGGCCACCTCCGCTGCGGTCTCCCATTCTTGTCCAGCCGCAGTGGAGTCTGCTCAGCAAGGGCGTCGGTCCCAGCGTCTTGCTCATTCTCACTCTGTTCTGAGAGTTACTGCTGCTTCTCCAGTCTCTGCTATTAAAGTCTGTGCTGGTCAGCAGCGAGCGGACTTCTCTGGGACTAAGTCCTTGTCTGCACGTACTGAGCATGCCCAGCGTAAGGTCTCCCGTTGGAGATCGAGGGTCATGTGCTCAGGCTCTGCAGCTCATTCCATTGGTCCTCTTGGCAGGTCCTAGAAGGGCAAAAGTGCTGTGGCCACTTCCTGTGCTGCTGCTATATAAACTGCGCATGACCGCACGGCCATGCGCTAGTATTGTCAAACAATTGCTAATGTGTGTATGTTGTGAGTGCAAGTCGTCCTTGGATACCCCTACCCTATAGTATGACTGTTCGCGGAAGGTGTATGGCTGCTACCTAGCGCCCGACTTATCCTACAGCACTAGTCACACATTATAGCGTCCAGTTGCTGTGACCGCCAGTACGGCGCCGTGCACTTCCTCTGTGCTTTCCTTACCCAAGCCTGGGTGGTTAGTGGCGTTCGTCAGTGCGGCACTGCATGCTCTTCTGTTTCATTTCACACCCAGTTGCGGTGTTGCGCCAGCAAGGATCTAATCGGACTTCAATCCCAGTTGGGGTTGAGTTCGCTGACTACTTGCTCGCGCTTTAGGTGCGGTACCGCGGTCCTGTGCCTTAACAGGATTGCTTCTTTCACGCTGGGTGAGGTTAACCCACGCGTGTATACTCTAGTGTACCGCCATATAGTCTGCTAATTGCTAGCAGCAGGTTTTCACCTGCACGGTGGACCCCGGACTGCGAACGCATCTATACCATCTGTCTTGGTGCCTTCCGCCAGTCCTAACACAAGCAGAAAGGGCAATATTAATCTCCCACTGATTTTTTTTAAAAATTTTTCAGGGAGACTTTAGAAACACAATAAAAAAAATGATTTTTTCAGGAAGAATTTAGAAACCAAATAAAAAAAAATGATTTTTTCAGGGAGAATTTAGAAACCAAATAAAAAACAAAAAAATAGGCTTTCTATGGCCCACTATTTAAGAGAGAGAGATGGCACACCCTGAAGTCAAGACTGGCACACAAGCAGAAAGGGCAATATTAATCTCCCACTAATTTTTTTAGATTTTTTCAGGGAGAATTTAGAAACCCAATTAAAAAAAAAATAGGCTTTCTATGGCCCACTATTTGAGAGAGAGAGATGGCACACCCAGGAGTCAAGACTGGCACTCTAGCAGAAATGCCAATCTTAATCTCCCACAACTTATTTTTTTAGGGAGGAAAAAAAAAAAAAAACAGGGACTGTCCTACAATTACTATCTCCCTGCAGTAATCTCAGCCAGGTATGGCAGGCAGCAATAAGGAGTGGACTGATGCACAAAATTAAATAAAAAGTGTGGACAAACAAACAAGATAGCTGTGCAGAAAGGAAGGAACAACAGGATTTGTGCTTTGAAAAAAGCAGTTGGTTTGCACAGCGGCATACACACAGCAATGCAGCTATCAGGGAGCCTTCTAGGGCAGCTGTTATGAAAGGCAATTCAGTACCACAATGGACATAGCGGTCAGAGCACATACAGTGATCTGACAATAACCCAAAATCATAGAACGAGCTCTGAGACGTGGGAACTCTGCAGACCGCAATCCCTAATCCTCTCCAAACAACACTAGAGGCAGCCGTGGATTGCGCCTAACACTGCCTATGCAACTCGGCACAGCCTGAGAAACTAACTAGCCTGAAGATAGAAAATAAGCCTACCTTGCCTCAGAGAAATACCCCAAAGGAAAAGGCAGCCCCCCACATATAATGACTGTGAGTTAAGATGAAAAGACAAACGTAGAGATGAAATAGATTCAGCAAAGTGAGGCCCGACTTTCTTAACAGAGCGAGGATAGGAAAGGTAACTTTGCGGTCTACACAAAACCCTAAAGAAAACCACGCAAAGGGGGCAAAAAGACCCTCTGTACCGAACTAACGGCACGGAGGTACACCCTTTGCGTCCCAGAGCTTCCAGCAACAAAATAGACAAGCTGGACAGAAAAAATAGCAAACAAATAGCAAAGAAGAACTTAGCTATGCAGAGCAGCAGGCCACAGGAATGATCCAGGGAAAAGCAAGTCCAACACTGGAACAGTGACAGGAAGCCAGTATCAAAGCATTAGGTGGAGTTAAGTAGAGAAGCACCTAACGACCTCACCAGATCACCTGAGGGAGGAAACTCAGAAGCCGCAGTACCACTTCCCTCCACCAACAGAAGCTCACAGAGAGAATCAGCCGAAGTACCACTTGTGACCACAGGAGGGAGCTCTGCCACAGAATTCACAACAGTACCCCCCCTTGAGGAGGGGTCACCGAACCCTCACCAGAGCCCCCAGGCCGACCAGGATGAGCCACATGAAAGGCACGAACAAGATCGGGAGCATGGACATCAGAGGCAAAAACCCAGGAATTATCTTCCTGAGCATAACCCTTCCATTTAACCAGATACTGGAGTTTCCGTCTAGAAACACGAGAATCCAAAATCTTCTCCACAATATACTCCAATTCCCCCTCCACCAAAACCGGGGCAGGAGGATCAACAGATGGAACCATAGGTGCCACGTATCTCCGCAACAATGACCTATGGAATACGTTATGTATGGAAAAACAATCTGGAAGGGTCAGACGAAAAGACACAGGATTAAGAACCTCAGAAATCCTATACGGACCAATGAAACGAGGTTTAAACTTAGGAGAGGAAACGTTCATAGGAATATGACGAGAAGATAACCAAACCAGATCCCCAACACGAAGTCGGGGACGCACACGGCGTCTGCGATTAGCGAAACGTTGAGCCTTCTCCTGGGACAAGGTCAAATTGTCCACTACATGAGTCCAAATCTGCTGCAACCTGTCCACCACAGTATCCACACCAGGACAGTCCGAAGACTCAACCTGTCCTGAAGAGAAATGATGATGGAACCCAGAATTGCAGAAAAATGGCGAAACCAAGGTAGCCGAGCTGGCCCGATTATTAAGGGCGAACTCAGCCAAAGGCAAAAAGGACACCCAGTCATCCTGATCGGCAGAAACAAAGCATCTCAGATATGTTTCCAAGGTCTGATTGGTTCGTTCGGTCTGGCCATTAGCCTGAGGATGGAAAGCCGAGGAAAAAGACAAGTCAATGCCCATCCTACCACAAAAGGCTCACCAAAACCTTGAAACAAACTGGGAACCTCTGTCAGAAACGATATTCTCTGGAATGCCATGTAAACGAACCACATGCTGGAAGAACAATGGCACCAAATCAGAGGAGGAAGGCAATTTAGACAAGGGTACCAGATGGACCATCCCTCTTCGGGACCGGCAAGGGCAAAAGCAACCCACTGGCACGAGAACAGCAGGGCTTAGCCCGAGCACAAATCCCACAGGACTGCACAAAAGCACGCACATCCCGTGACAGAGACGGCCACCACCAAAAGGATCTAGCCACTAACTCTCTGGTACCAAAGATTCCAGGATGACCAGCCAACACCGAACAATGAACCTCAGAGATAACTTTATTGGTCCACCTATCAGGGACAAACAGTCTCTCCGCTGGACAACGATCAGGTTTATTAGCCTGAAATTTTTGCAGCACCCGCCGCAAATCAGGGGAGATGGCAGACACAATTACTCCTTCCTTGAGGATACCTGCCGGCTCAGACAAACCCGGAGAGTCGGCCACAAAACTCCTAGACAGAGCATCCGCCTTCACATTTTTAGAGCCCGGAAGGTACGAAATCACAAAGTCAAAACGGGCAAAAAACAGCGACCAACGAGCCTGTCTAGGATTCAACCGCTTAGCAGACTCAAGATAAGTCAAGTTCTTATGATCAGTCAATACCACCACGCGATGCTTAGCTCCTTCAAGACAATGACGCCACTCCTCGAATGCCCACTTCATGGCCAGCAACTCTCGGTTGCCCACATCATAATTTCGCTAAGCAGGCGAAAACTTCCTGGAAAAAAAAGCGCATGATTTCATCACTGAGCAATCAGAAGCTCTCTGCGACAAAACAGCCCCTGCTCCAATCTTAGAAGCATCAACCTCGACCTGGAACGGAAGAGAAACATCTGGTTGACACAACACAGGGGCAGAAGAAAAACGACGCTTCAACTCTTGAAAAGCTTCCACAGCAGCAGAAGACCAATTGACCAAATCAGCACCCTTCTTGGTCAAATCGGTCAATGGTTTGGCAATACTAGAAAAATTGCAGATGAAGCGACGATAAAAATTAGCAAAGCCCAGGAACTTTTGCAGACTTTTCAGAGATGTCGGCTGAGTCCAATCATGGATGGCTTGGACCTTAACAGGATCCATCTCGATAGTAGAAGGGGAAAAGATGAACCCCAAAAATGAAACCTTCTGCACACCAAAGAGACACTTTGATCCCTTCACAAACAAAGAATTAGCACGCAGGACCTGAAAAACTGTTCTGACCTGCTTCACATGAGACTCCCAATCATCCGAGAAGATCAAAATGTCATCCAAGTACACAATCAGGAATTTATCCAGGTACTCTCGGAAGATGTCATGCATGAAGGACTGAAACACTGATGGAGCATTGGCAAGTCCGAATGGCATCACTAGATACTCAAAATGACCGTCGGGTGTATTAAATGCAGTTTTCCATTCATCTCCTCGCCTGATACGCACCAGATTATACGCACCACGAAGATCTATCTTGGTGAACCATCTAGCCCCCTTAATCCGAGCAAACAAATCAGATAACAATGGCAAAGGGTACTGAAATTTAACCGTGATCTTATTTAGAAGGCGGTAATCTATACAAGGTCTCAGCGAACCATCCTTCTTGGCTACAAAAAAGAACCCTGCTCCTAATGGTGACGATGACGGGCGAATATGCCCCTTCTCCAGGGATTCCTTCACATAACTGCGCATAGCGGCGTGCTCAGGCACGGATAAATTAAACAGTCGACCTTTTGGGAATTTACTACCAGGAATCAAATTGATAGCACAATCACAATCCCTATGCGGAGGTAGGGCATCGGACTTGGGCTCATCAAATACATCCCGGTAATCAGACAAGAACTCTGGAACCTCAGAAGGGCTGAATGATGAAATTGACAGAAATGGAACATCACCATGTACCCCCTGACAACCCCAGCTGGACACCGACATGGATTTCCAATCTAATACTGGATTATGGGCTTGTAGCCATGGCAACCCCAACACGACCACATCATGCAGATTATGCAACACCAGAAAGCGAATAACCTCCTGATGTGCAGGAGCCATGCACATGGTCAGCTGGGTCCAGTATTGAGGCTTATTCTTGGCCAAAGGCGTGGCATCAATTCCTCTCAATGGAATAGGACACTGCAAGGGCTCTAAGAGAAACCCACAACGCTTACCATACTCCAAGTCCATCAAATTCAGGGCAGCGCCTGAATCCACAAATGCCATGACAGAATACGATGACAAAGAACAGATCAAGGTAACGGACAGAAGGAATTTTGACTGTACTGTACCAATGGTGGCAGACCTAGCGAACCGCTTAGTGCGCTTAGGACAATCAGAGATAGCATGAGTGGAATCACCACAGTAGAAACACAGCCCATTCAGACGTCTGTGTTCTTGCCGTTCAACTCTGGTCAAAGTCCTATCGCACTGCATAGGCTCAGGTTTAAGCTCAGGTAACACCGCCAAATGGTGCACAGATTTACGCTCACGCAAGCGTCGACCGATCTGAATGGCCAAAGACATAGACTCATTCAAACCAGCAGGCATAGGAAATCCCACCATGACATCCTTAAGGGCTTCAGAGAGACCCTTTCTGAACATAGCTGCCAGCGCAGATTCATTCCATTGAGTGAGCACGGACCACTTTCTAAATTTTTGACAATATACCTCTATCTCATCCTGACCCTGACAAAGAGCCAGCAAATTTTTCTCTGCCTGATCCACTGAATTAGGTTCATCGTACAGCAATCCGAGCGCCAGGAAAAACGCATCGATATTACTCAATGCAGGATCTCCTGGCGCAAGAGAAAACGCCCAGTCCTGAGAGTCGCCGCGCAAAAAAGAAATAACAATCAAAACCTGTTGAACTGGATCACCAGAGGAGCGAGGTTTCAAGGCCAGAAACAATTTACAATTATTTTTGAAACTCAGAAACTTAGTTCTATCTCCAAAAAACAAATCAGGAATAGGAATTCTTGGTTCTAACATAGATTTCTGATCAATAGTGTCTTGAATCTTTTGTACACTTGCCGAGAGCTGATCCACAAATGAAGACAGACTTCTAATGTTCATCGCTTCACCTGTGTACTGAACCACCCAAATGTCTAGGGGAAAAAAAAGGCAAAACACAGTGCAAAGAAAAATAAATGGTCTCAGAACTTCTTTTTTCCATCTATTGAGAATCATTAGTACTTTGGGCTTCCTGTACTGTTATGATAGGCAATTCAGTACCACAATGGACATAGCGGTCAGAGCACATACAGTGATCTGACAATAACCCAAAATCATAGAACGAGCTCTGAGACGTGGGAACTCTACGGACCGCAATCCCTAATCCTCTCCAAACAACACTAGAGGCAGCCGTGGATTGCGCCTAACACTGCCTATGCAACTCGGCACAGCCTGAGAAACTAACTAGCCTGAAGATAGAAAATAAGCCTACCTTGCCTCAGAGAAATACCCCAAAGGAAAAGGCAGCCCCCCACATATAATGACTGTGAGTTAAGATGAAAAGACAAACGTAGAGATGAAATAGATTCAGCAAAGTGAGGCCCGACTTTCTTAACAGAGCGAGGATAGAAAAGGTAACTTTGCGGTCTACACAAAACCCTAAAGAAAACCACGCAAAGGGGGCAAAAAGACCCTCCGTACCGAACTAACGGCACGGAGGTACACCCTTTGCGTCCCAGAGCTTCCAGCAACAAATTAGACAAGCTGGACAGAAAAAATAGCAAACAAATAGCAAAGAAGAACTTAGCTATGCAGAGCAGCAGGCCACAGGAATGATCCAGGGAAAAGCAAGTCCAACACTGGAACATTGACAGGAAGCCAGGATCAAAGCATTAGGTGGAGTTAAGTAGAGAAGCACCTAACAACCTCACCAGATCACCTGAGGGAGGAAACTCAGAAGCCGCAGTACCACTTCCCTCCACCAACAGAAGCTCACAGAGAGAATCAGCCGAAGTACCACTTGTGACCACAAGACGGAGCTCTGCCACTGAATTTACAACAGGCAGCCCAATGAGCTACAGCACTGAGGAAAATAAATGTAGCTTCCACTGTCCCTGCAAACAAAAGGTGGTGTTGGACAGTGGAAATCGCTACAGCACAAGCGGTTTGGTGGTTAATGGACCTTGCCTAACGCTATCCCTGCTTCTGACGAAGCGGCAGCAACCTCTCCCTAGGCTCAGATCAGCAGCAGTAAGATGGCGGTCAGCGGGAACGCCTCTTTATAGCCCCTGTGACGCCGCAGACAGCAAGCCAATCACTGCAATGCCCTTCTCTAAGATGGTGGGGACCAGGACCTATGTCATCACGCTGCCCACACTCTGCGTCCACCTTCATTGGCTGAGAAATGGCGCTTTTCGCGTCATTGAAACGCGAGTCGCGTACCGCATGGCCGACCCCACACAGGGGTCAGGTCGGGTTTCATGAAACCCGACTTTGCCAAAAGTCGGCGACTTTTAAAAATGAACGATCCGTTTCGCTCAACCCTAAAAGTGACATTGTTAAAGGCATCCCTCAGAGTTGGGTCCCTATGTTGGGCTTTCCCAAAATTCTCACCGGCCACCCCTAACTCCGGAATGTAAGATACAGGGGGCACTTCCTCCTCATCCCCTACTAGGACATAAAAAGGAAACCCATCTGCTCCTGGGTGTGGGGATACCTTATTAGGGTTCATTGGTTCCCTACTCTTGCTAGGGACCTCAGAACTAGGGTTGAGCGAAACGGGTCGGCCATTTTCAGAAGTCGCCGACTTTTGGCAAAGTCGGGTTTCATGAAACCCGACCCCTGTGTGGGGTCGGCCATGAAGTCGGCGATCTTCTGAATCTGGTATCGGAATTCCGATCCCGAGTTCCGATATGTTTGCAATATCGGAAATCGGTATCGGAATCCATATTTAAGTGTAAAATAAAGAATTCAAATAAAAAATATCGCTATACTTACCCTCTGACGCGCCCTGGTACTAACCGGCAGCCTTTCTTCCTTCGAATCAGCGCTTGCAGGACCTTGCGGTGACGTCGCGGCTTGTGATTGGTCGCGCGACCGCCCATGTGACCGCTCGCGCGACCAATCACAAGCCGCGACGTCACCGCAATGTCCTGCAAGCGCTGATTCTTAGGAAGGAAGGCTGCCGGAAAGAAGGAGGGCGCGTCCGAGGGTGAGTATATACCTAATAGGAATTTACTCATCCTCAGACGCTCCCTGCTTCTTTCCGGCAGCCTTCCTTCCTAAGAATCAGCGCTTGCAGGACCTTGCAGTGACGTCGCGGCTTGTGATTGGTCGCGCGAGCGGTCACATGGACGGTCGCGCGACCAATCACAAGCCGCGACGTCACCGCAAGGTCCTGCAAGCGCTGATTCGAAGGAAGGAAGGTTCCCGGTTAGTACCAGGGCGCGTCCGAGGGTGAGTATAGCGATATTTTTTATTTTAATTCTTTATTTTACACTTAAATATGGATCGCAGGGCCTGAAGGAGAGTTTCCTCTCCTTCAGACCCTGGTAACCATTGGAAACCCAATGCACTGCATTGGGTTTCGTGTTTCGGCCGACCCTGACTTTTTTATAGGATCGGCCGATTTCACTCGACCCGACTTTTGAAAAAGTCGTGTTTCGTGAAACCTGACCCGATCCTATAAAAGTAAAAGTCGCTCAACCCTACTCAGAACCCTTTCCCCACAGATCCCAAAACAAACAGAAATCCTGGCCTATAATTATAGGGTGCAACAAGTCCCGAACGATGCCGACTTCATGGGACTCAGTGCCATGCCCCGTTTCAATGTCCACTCTGACCATAGGGTAGTCCTTTGCATCACCATGTATGCATCGAACGCCGACCATCCTCCCCGGGAGTAAGTTAAGAGGAAAAGTGGCCCTCACAAGGGTCACTAAGCTCCCAGAGACTAGCAGCGCCGTAATTGCTCGACCTTTCACCTTTATGGGAAATGCTTGAGGCCACTTATTGGCCAGAGAGTTTACACTGCAGGCTGGATATGCACAGTATGAAGTACAGCATCCCATGCTGCAGTCCATTTGCTCGGTGGTCTGGGGACAATGGGCAGCTACCGTATATGTCCTGGCCCGTGGCACCTCCAGCAAATAATATTACCCGTAGGGACCTTGGGCACCACCTCCCCCGCCCCTTTTGACCTTGGATGCCATACTCCTTTTTGGGACTCAGCCCCCTTCTGGGACCCCCAGTACGGCATGGGATGCTTCCCCAAGGAGCCTTCCATCCCCTGGTATCTCTCGACCAGACAGACCAATTCATCTGCATTCTGAGGATCACCTGAGCAATCAAAGTCTGTATGGGCCTCGGCAGAGAATGCACAAAACGATCCATCACCACTCGTTCTACCATCTGTGCAGGCATAGAGGACTCTGGCTGCAGCCATTTCTGGACCAGGTGCAACAGGTCGAACATTTGCAAGCGAGGCGGTTTGTCCAGGTGATAGGCTCCACAGTGAATTCGCTGTGCCCTGACAGTCAGTGTCACCCCTAAACTTGCGAGAATCTCAGATTTAAGTTTATGATACTCCTTGGCATCCTGCAAGGTCAAGTCATAGTACGCCTTCTGGGGTTCCCCGTCAGATATGGCACCAGTACCTCTGCCCACTGTTCTGGCGGGAGTTTTTCCCTCTCAGCGACCCTCTCAAACACCATCAGGAAGGCCTCAACATAATCCCCGGGGGTCATTTTCTGCAATGTGTGCCTTACCGCCTTCTGGACATGGGCATCATCAGCCAGACCTGGTGTTGGGGCGCTCGCCCTGCCCTGGATGGCGGTTGCCAGAAGCTGCATCTGCTACCATTGCTCCTGCTGGCTCTGTTGTATCTGCTGCAACAACAGCCTGTTGGTCTCTTGCTGCTGTGACTGTGACTGGACCAAGCAGGTCCCTTGTTTTTCCCGGCAATGCTTGCTGACTTGCTACAGATTTGACCCAGGACATGCAGTAACAGTCTCACATCTCTACTGGGAACACTGCCTGCATGTCTAACACCAATTGTAGAAAACTAATAGCCTTTAGCTCAGGCAAAAGAAAGCATAAGTGTCCAGTACTTCAGGCTCAGTCCTGGAGCCTCAACACACATTAGAGGCTTTCACCTGCCCACATACAGGACCTGTGTTAAGCATTAGACTACATTATATAGCTCTAACCACACCCAGGAACCCATCACATGATTAGTCAAGTAGTTGTGACATCACCGCAGGTCTTCAAACACATATAGAGGTATGATAATGCCCCTACCCAGGGGTGAGGTATATGGGTAGCCAGACCCTTCCATCTCTCACAGCTGTCCGTAAACCGGACCCAAGTGTACTAAATGATCCCATAGTGCTTATGTGCATTAAAGAAAACACTCCGGGTTACATCACAGAGAGAAGCCATCTCTGTGACACATACCTCCCGTCAACTATACGACCCTTAGCCACACTACAAATGCAACTGTGAGAGATGGTTAAACTGCATCTATCAGAGCACATTTATACTGCAGCAATTGGAGTCAGCTCATGTATATGTGTGGCACCCCAGGAGTCCGGTTGTCACAGTGGCATTGCCTCCCTCACAGGGGGTGATGTCATGCATGGAAGCAAGGAGGGGTCCCCTTACCAGGTAACACCAGCATCCAACAATTTTTCCTTACTCCAGACCAGAAGGGGGAGCTCTAACACCGGTTTTAGAGGAGCTTCCATATAAGTTCTGGCCTGGAGGTGGAGTTAGTGAGTCTGAGAGAGTGAGAGGAGAGAAGTCAAGAAGAACCTGGAGAGTGGAGCTGTAACCAAGCTCACCCCAGAGCTGAACACTAGCTACCTGACACCGGAGTCTGTGGTTGTGTGGGTACTGAAGTCCTGGCAGCTAAATCCAGAGGGCAGGAGACTGCAGGTCTCATGGCCCATTTAACACCCAGTGGCACAGCAGCATCCCAGAGCCCGGAGCCACCACAAAGAAGCGACACCTGTAATAGGCTCAAGCGGCCTGCAATGCAGGTGTTGTTTTATTTTAACTGCCAGACAGTGAGAGGAACTTGAGCAAAGCTTAAAGCAGCAAGTACTTTACAGGACAGTGCAGTAGAAGTAAAAATTTGCAGGAAAAAGAAAAGCACAGACAGGGTCTTATCTCACGATTTACAAGTATCGTATTAGCAAAGAGCTGCTCACCTGATTGTAGTGTAATGAAAGCGTGTTTATGCCAGCTGCTGCAGATCTACAGGTCGACATGCGACCATAATAGGAATGTTATAAAGGAAGATTTTTGTATTATGTCCGCGCTGCTAACCAATTCGAAGCCAACAACATGCCATGCTGATGTGGTATTTCCTGAATAAACCACCATAATTCCTAACACTACGTCTGATTTCGAATTGGTTAGCAGTGCGGACATAAACCACAAATCTTCCTTTATAACAAGACAGTGCAGTAGGAAGGCCTCAAAACCCACCTGGCTAGGTGGATCCTAAATTGCTGCCAGGCTGCCCGGATCTCCATTACCATCTGTTACCCATGCCCCGGACTGCACCTTCAGCCATCGAGTAAAGGTAAAGAAAATTACAGCCCTTGAGTCCTCCAGCCATTTCTCTCACCCTCAGTCCTGCACTCCAATGTCCACGATCCCTTACAAAAGTACGGGTAGCCCTGGGGCCCCACTCCACCTGTGGGGAGCAGAACCATCCCAACTGCATCACCATCAGACCCAGCAGTCCTCTTAAGCAGCGTCAGCCATCCATTGCCGAACACCACAGATGGTGCCACATTAAGTCCCCTATAAACTTTCCCTTCTTATTTTATTGCGTGCCCAGGGCTATTGAGTGGGTCACTGCTGCCATGACAACCCCCTGAAGAACTGCCCGACTGAGACCGAGTATCCCGCAGCCCTAGCGGGTGTCGCATTTTGGCATCATAAACAGGATATGGTAGCCCAATACCACCAGGTCCTATGTGCCATAAACTTTATTGAACTGTGTGGTAACCTCCATTTTCATACCGTGCGGGAAGCAGAAGGGGTGTGTTGTCTGGGAAGAGCCCAGGGCGTGAAAAGAAGCCCATCCCCATGCTCATACATTAGCCGGGGAGAAGCAGGAGACCCTGACTTGGACACCCTCAGGAGCTCAATCCTTCCCACCTGTGGAACTGCCGCTTACTACGGTAGCCTGGCTGAGGTTCCCTAGGGAAGAGGAAAATGTCTAACCTGGGTGGAGATCCAGCGGCGGCCTCAGCCACAGCCCCAATAATGCCACAATCAATGCCATACATATTGGGAGGGGCCTGGTTACCACAGTACTCACAGGAGTCGCACACCCTGAGTGATTTCAAAGAGAGACTATGTAATTTGTTTGGAGTGTACCCCCAGTCAGAGAGTCAAAAAGTCAGCATTCTTACTGGCCAGTTAACTAGTGCACCCCAGAGAGAGGTAAAGTCGTGGCTGGACACTGATAAAAGAACTTTCAAATCCTGGCGAGGCTGAAGGACACCTTTGACACCCGCACTGCAGCAGAGATAAAAATGAGATTCTCTGGGTGTAAACAAAGGGTGCAGGACAGTATACGGGACTACGCCCTTAATCTTCAGGAGGCACTGCGGGCTATAAAGCATGTTGACCCTGACAGCGGGCAAGATGAGAATAGATTGCTAAAGGAGCAGTTTATTGAGGGACTCCTGTCCAACACCAACAGAACACACCTGCGCACCATGGCCCTACAAAACCCTGACCTGGACTTTGCGCACTTTAAAGATAGGGCCATCCGGGTTCTGGGTGAACCAAAGTCCAGTGGCATCGTGCCACCTAGGCACCCAGCAATTACATACCAACAGGAGGTGGCATCCTTTCCCCAGATTCTCATGAGGCAGATGGGCAGACCCTAGATAATAACTCCTCTGCAGTGAAGACATATGTCTCCAGGTCCTGGAGCTGAACAAAAGTGTGACTGTGCAGCGCCCCAGAGTCCTGGTGCGTTGCAGTAATGTTATTCTTCCAGCAGGGGGAGTGATGTTACATCTGAAAGCAATGAAGGAGATCTTCTGTCCAGGTATCACAGCCACACACACACTTCACACTCCAGTCCACCAAGGGGAGCAAAAGGTTCTATCTACGAGGCCACTCCTCACACTTGGGTAAAACTGGTGAGTTGGAGGGAAAGTTAGGGAGAGTTCCTGGATGGGGACCGATGAGAAAAGGTCTCCAGGTTGAGCTGGCTGGAGTGATCTCCAGTCAGATCCAGACTGTGGTCTGAGGAGGATGAGGGTACACAGAGCTGCGCCTGCATCCCATGCGGCAGCATCCCAGGAAAGGACACGAAGAGAATTGTGCTGTAGTGAGTGAGAAAAGAAGTCATAGCAACAGGAGTGAAACATCAGTGGGAGACCAGCTAGAAGCAGGCTGCCTCCATATGAAGCGCAGATCTGGTAGCCAGAACACCGAGGGAGTAAAGAGCTCTGTGCCGTTACTTCAGAGACTGGCAGGACAGTTAATTCCACGTTAGCTGCCCGACCTTAATACCTAAGAAGACACGGTGGCAACTTGTGGGGGCCGGGGAGTCTCTAGGGTCCCTATAAAAAGCCTCAAGCCATCAGTCATACGGGTTTGTCCTATCCACACCAGCTGGGGGACAGAGAGGAGTAATAACAGTGAGGGCCTTATTGCAGCTTATGCAAGTAGGGACCTACTGTGTTACTGTACGCTAGGGGAAGGCTATTGAATTCCTCCTGGATAAGGGGACTCTGGATTTGCCTTCAGACCGGCCGGACTCTGCCTACCCTGTGGTGCCTACCCTGGACTGTGGATGCTGAAGCCTTCAGTAAAGGTAAAGAGACTGCACCCTTGTGTCCTCGTTATTCATTGCGCCTTGCACCATCCACCATCCCCCATCTACACTCTGGGAAGCCCTGGGGACATACTTCACCTGTGGGAAAGTATACCATCTAGCTGCCATAACATCCCCCCAGTGGACCCCTAAGCAGCGTCGGTCACCCTGACCGAATACCACAGGTGGCATCACGAACACTATCCTATAAACTGTTGTCCTTTTATTGGACGCCCCTCAAAGGGCCACGGACCGGGTCTAGCCACCGTGACATCCCCACCGACTACAGAAGGGCCCCGATTCGAGTACCCCATTGTCCTACACTGGGGACGATCCAGCTGCACTAGCCAAAACCATGCATTCCATGTAAGTGTCCCCAAAGGAGAAGATTTAGCTAGCCTCCAGCCCAGATGATGTCCCGTTGTGACAGCAGTATAGAATCCCACTGACCAGAGGGAGACACAGCGATCATTATGACGAGGACGAACAGCCCATCTGTCACCACTGCAACAAGGCAGGGAAGAGGGCCAACCCCCCTGCAAGAGTCAGCAATTTAAACAAGCAACCCCTGGGGCAGAGGGCCAACCCCCCGGGAGTAAGACAACCAGGGCCCACAAAGCTGGCGAGACAAGTACGTGGGAGGACGGCTGGTCATGCCCATCGTGATTGATGGCATCTCGATGCACGCTTTTTTGGACACCGGTGCCCCGGTGACCACTATGCCATATATTCTTTACAAACGGTATTGGGCTGACTCTGATATTACCCGCAGCCCAGATAATGATCTGACAATAGTCGCCATTAATGGTCAGCCTTTGCCACAAGTGGGGTATAAAGAGGTGACCATTAAGGTGGGGTGAGTAGAGTTGAAAGCCCAAGGTCTGATAATCGTAGATATTGATCAGTCAGCAGCATGTCCTGCAAAAAGAGATCAAAGCCCTGATGCAGAGGCAACAAGTAGAGCTGTATGATGGAGAAGTCGGCAGTGTCAGAGTGAGTGATTCAACCCCCATTGCAATATCCCCAAGGAGTGAAATGTTAATCTGGTGTCGAGCAGCAATAGGCCTCAGGGGTCAAGACTACCAAGCCCTGGTAGAGCCCGTGTACTCTGATAGTAGGCCCACCATCCTGACAGCCAGAGGGGTAGTCGATTTCCATAAGGGGAGGGTACCGATACCATCCTGAATTGTGGGGAAAAAGAGGTCCATTTACCGCAATGTGCCACCCTTGCTAACCTGTTCACTGTCAGTAACAATGCAATACAGGCAGTAGAACCCTTGGTCCCGTCCGACCAGACGGAGGACAATGGCTCTGCAGAACAGCTGGAGGATTGGTGTCAGGAGCTACACATAGGTATTGACTCCAATAGCATGGGGCTTACCGGTTGGTTCAAGAATATGAGCGGGTCTTTAGCAAACACCCTCTAGACTTTGGGCAGGTATTAGGGGACAACACCATATCCCCACTGGAGATCATCCACCCATTAAAAAGAGGTACCAGCCTGTACCTCCAGCTCATTATCAATGTGCCAAGGGTTTGTTATGGGAGATGAAGGAGGCTGGGGTGATCAGAGACAGTTGTAGCCCCTGGTCAGCTCCATTAGTCCTTGTTAGAAAGAAAGATGGCACAATGAGGATGTGTGTTGACTACAGATTAACCGCATTACACATAAGGACGCCTACCTGTTACCGAGAATTGAGGAATCATTAGCTGCACTGAAATCTGCTAACTATTTCTATTTCTCTACCTTAGCTCTCACCAGTGGCTATTGGCAGTTTCCCATTACAGAGGCAGAAAGAGAGAAGACAGCGTTTATGACACCAATGGGCCTCTGCGAGTTCAACTGCATGCTATTCGGGCTCTGCAATGCAGCGGGAACGTTACAGCGGTTAATGGAATGTTGCCTAGGACATAAAAACTTCAAAACTGTTCTGTTGTATCTGGATGACGTCATTGTCTTCTCCAAAACCTATGAAGACCACTTGAAGCACCTGGTTGAGGTGTACAAAAAGCCCTGTCCAACTTTGGCCTGAAAGTGAAGCTGTCCAAGTGCCACCTGTTGAAGCCCAAGGTGCAGTACCTAGGTCACGTGGTGAGGGCCGAAGATATGTCACCAGACCCTGACAAAGTCACCATTATGCGGGACTGGCAAAGACCCACCACCATTCATAAAGTACGACAGTTCCTCGGGTTGGTAGGCTACTACCGGAGAAGAATCAAGGGCTTCACCAAGTTAGATGCACCCCTGCAAGACCTTCTAGTGGGCCAACCTAAGAAGACCAAGAACAAGAGTCCTCTGTTCGAGTGGAACAACAGGATAGAAGAATCCTTCACTCGATTGAAATTGCCTCTCAAGGGAGATGAAGTCCTGGCCTACCCTGAATATGACCAACTGACGCCAGCAACATGGGGTTGGAAGCAGTGCTGTCACAAGTTCAGAAAGGCAGAGAGAGTGATTGCTTATGCCAGCAGGAAGCTTCGTCCAACTGAAAGGAACCCTGATAACAATAGTTCCTTCAAGTTGTAGTTTCTCGCCATAGTCTGAGCTGTGATTCAAACACTACCTGGCTTCAGTGAAGTTTTCCATCTTCATGGACAATAATCCGCTGACTCACTTGGAAACCGCAAAGCTAGGTGCATTGGAACAGCAATGGATGGCTCGGCTGTCCAACTACGAGTTTACAATCAAGTACCGAGAGGGGCATAAGAACGCTCATGCTGATGCGCTGTACAGGATGCCTAATTTACCAGACAGGAGAGAAGACCCGGAAGAGCTAGTAGAAATCGAGTTACTAGCCTTCCTCCGCCATGAAGAGGCCCAGTGCTCCCATTGCATGAGGAACGAGCGCTATGTTGTGCAAGAGGCCACGTTTAACCCCTTGCCCCACATGGATGGGCAGAGACGCAGGATAGCAACCCTGCTGTCCAACTAGTAAAGGAGTTGTTGACACAAGCTGACTCACACCCTGGCTCAGATGTTCCACAGGAAACGCAACAGTTGTGGAAGGAGAAAGGCAAGCTGTTCATCTATGAGGATAAGTTGTGTCGGAGGAACATCAACTCATGCACACATAAACTGGTCTGGCAAGGGGCAGTCCCGAAGCGGGATGTGCCAATGGTCTTAGAGACGTACCACGATGGAGCATGACACTTCAGGTGGAAGAAGCTGGAGGTCCTATTTTGTGAGAGATTCTACTGGATTGGCATGAGGAAAGCCATTGAGAGGTGGTGCTGAGAATGTGGCCCATGCAACCTGTGCAGGAAGGACCATAACAGCCAGCGGGCCCCATTACAGCCGATCATCATGAAGCAGCCTCTTGAACTGGTAGCTTTAGATCGCTTGAAGTTGACTCCGAGTAGGACTGGCAACACCTACACTCTGAGCATCATTGACCATTACTCAAGGTTCCTGGTAGTTGTGCCTGTCAAAGACCAAACTGTGAAGACAGCAGCCAAAGCATTTCAAGAACACATTTGTCAACCGCACGGTTACCGTGAACAAGTGCTTACTGACCAAGGCCCAGCCTTTGAGGCAGAAGTGTTCGAGGAGTTCTGTAACCTGTATGGATGCAAGAAAATCAGGACAACCTTGCCCCTGGAAGAGCGAAACTTGTGGCCCGAGAAGTTGCCGGATCTGGTATCTCTATGCAACCATATCCTGGTAAACTCCACCAACTTCACCCCAGCCTACCTGATGAGAGCGAGACCTAGCAAGTTACCGATTGACTTGGACATGGGAGTTCTAACACCTGAAACGACATCACCAGTTGCAGACTGGAATACAGAGTGGCAGCAGCAATACCGCAAAGTGTAAGAATGTGTAAAAAAGAGTTTGTCCCAGGCAAGACAGAGGCAAGAAAGAAATTATAATCAGCATGCACCTGCAGTTCCCTGGTCGCCTGGAGAACAGTTACTCAATAGGAAAAGACAAGTTCACAAACCAAACATAAATGAAGAAGAGGACAGCGCCACACCAGGAAGTGAAAAAGCAGCTCACATTTAATATTGCCTTCTGCAGAAGGCAGAATTAAATGTGAGCTGCTTTTTCACTTCCTGGTGTGGCGCTGTCCTCTTCTTCATTTATGTTTGGATTCTCTTTCTGGGATGGACCCCCTGGTGAGGACGTGCGCCCTGTTGTCCATAGAGACGGTACTGTTGTAGGGTGCGGCCAGACGAAATCTTTTTGGATACAAGTTCACAAACCAGACGATCAGTGGGAGGTTGAGCCATGCACCATTTTACTTTCAGACCTTGTTAATACCAAGGTGTGCCTCATTATTATTATTATTATTATTATTATACATTTTTAAAGATGGAGGAGAAACTTCAGCGGCAGTGTCGAGGGATCATCTAAAACCATGCCCTAACCAACTAAAAGAAAAGATTGAAGTCCAAGACATTCTTCAGCCAACGAAAGAGGTATAAGAAATGATTAGCATAGTACTCGGCGAGTTCCCTCCAAATTGGACAAGGGTGAACCAGGCCATAATCGTGCCCATTTTGACCTTTCCCCAGCTAGTAGTGCCAGAAAGAGATGCGACTTGAGACCAGCCTGAAGACCAGCGGGCTCAAGCAGCAGATGCCACACCAGCAGCGGAGCTAGAGAATCCACCACCTGCCAGCAGTGAATGTGTCATGCCCACGGTGAGCAGGAGTGGTCCTTGAAACTCACGTATATCTGTGCTACGTAGAATCAACCGTAGCGTAGCCAATAGAGAGCGCACTACACCAGTGGTAGCAAGCACAGTGAATCCGGTTAGGTCAATACCAGTATCACTCCTATAAAGGTCTGCCTGTAGTACCTTAGGTCAGACCCCATAAGGTTCCGCATGTAAGTAGGTTATTTAAATAAGAAGTGTAAATACGTAACCATCAAGCATATGCGCCTACAGAGACTTTGTAAGAACTTTTGGAGCAATACTATTTTACTTGATTTAATGGACGATTGGGTCACTGGACTCATTGTGAACAGGGCAATGCTTGTATAAAGTTACCAACTTGGCTCAGGAAAGAACATTGGACAAAGACGAATGGACTAATCGTCGCATGGACTATTTTTGGGCTTTGGGTTTTGTAATTTTTATTTTTGAAATCTTGTAAGTAGTTATGATTGTTCACTTGTTAATATGTTTATGCTTCCTTAGTCCGGGAGTGCTGAATTTCATTAGGGAGGAATGTGGCACCCCAGGAGTCTGGTTGCCACAATTGCATTGCCTCCCTCACAGGGGGTGATGTCATGCCTGGAAGCAAGGATGGGTCCCCTTACCAGGTAACACCAGCATCCAACACTTTTCCTTACTCCAGAACAGAAGGGGGAGCTCTAACACCCGGTTTAAGGGGAGCATCCCTATAAGTTCTGGCCTGGAGGCGGAGTTAGTGAGTCTGAGAGCGTGAGAGGAGAGGAGAGAAGTTGAGTAGAACCTGGGGAGTGGAGCTGTAACCGAGCTCACCCCAGAGCTGAGCGCTAGAAACTGGACACCGGAGTCCGTGGTTGCATGGGCACTGAAATCCCCGCGGCAAAATCTGGAGGGCAGGAGACTGCAGGTCTCCTGGCCCATTTAACACCCAGCATCAAAGCAGCATCCCAGAGCCCGGAGCCGCCATGGAGTGACACCTGTAATAGGCTCAAGCGGCCTGCAATGCAGGTACTGTTTCATTTTAACTTCAAGACAGTGAGAGGAACTTGAGCAGAGCTTAAAGCAGCAAGGACCTAACAGGACAATGCAGAAGGATTGCCTCTGAAACTACCTGGCTAGGTGGATCCTAAATTGCTTCCTGGCTTCCCGGATTGCCATTACCATCTGTTACCCATGTCCCGGACTGCACCTTCAGCCATCGAGTAAAGGAAAAGAAAGCTACAGCCCTTGTGTCCTCCAGTCATTTCTCACACCCTCAGTCCTGCACCCCAATGTCCACGATCCCTTACAACAGTATCGGTAGCCCTGGGGCCCCGCTCCACCTGTGGGGAGCAGAACCATCCCAGCTGCATCACCATCGGCCCCAGCGGTCCCCTTAAGCAGAGTCGTCCATCCATTGCTGAACACCACAGGTGGCGTCACGTTAAGTCCCCTATAAACTTTCCCTCCTTATATTATTGCGCACCCAGGGCCACGGACCAAGTCACTGCTGCCATGACCACCCCCTGAAGAACTGCTCGGCCCAGACCGAGTACCCAGCCACCCTAGCGGGCATCGCATTTGCATTCACATATAACAGTTAGTAAAACTTTAGCTCTTCAGACATGTACATTTCAATCTCCAATTAGGGGGCTGTCGGCCATATAGTGGGTGAATCAATAACCTCTCTTTGTTAGTATATCTTATGATAAGTCACCCGCCAGGGCCTGGGGTACTCGCCTCCGGGTCCGGTCGCAATTAAAGGAGTGGTCACAGTCGCAGCGACCCGGTCCATGCCCTGGGCACTCAAGTAAAGGGGAAAGGTCTGCAAGGAGTATTTTGGAATAAAGTCTATTTGTGACGCCACCTGTGGTTTTCAGTCAGAGGGGACTGACGCTGCTTAAAGGGGTGATGTTGTTGCAGCAAGATGGTGGCTCTTCCCACAGATGAAGTGGGGTCCCCAGGGCTCCCAAGGTTTATGGCAAGGATGGTGGGTTGTCGGTATATAACGGAGGACACAGAGTTGCACTCTTTACCTGGTTTACTGAAGTAGTAGTCAGCCTCAGTCCAGGGTACCGACAACAGGTGCAGAAACAGTCCAGGCAGCCCGAAAACAAGTAGAAATCCCCTTGGCAGGTCAGGTTGGGAGCCTTCCGCTCTGCGCTGGTTTTCTGGTCCCTTGCTACTTGTAGCTTGCTGGCAAGGTACCCCTTTCTCTCTCCTGTCCTGGGACAGTACCTGCATGGTAGGCAACTTGAGCTGTTCTATTGGGGTCTCAGACACGGTGACTCCAGGCTCTAACTGCTGCTGTACCTCAGGTTTAGTATGGGAAATTTACGTATAGTCCTATGCCCTCCGGTTCTACTGTGGACCTTGCAGTTATCCACAATCTCAGGCTCCCGATGCCCGGTTTCTGCACTCTGGCTCACAGGAGGCCCAATCGCCGCCTCCTTGAGCTCATAATCACACCTCTGAGCTCCTTTCCCGTCTCTTGTCTCACACAGACTGAACTAACCTGTCCACCAGACCAGGATGGAATTCAGGGAAGTTCCCCTCAAACGGAGTCTTGAGCTCCCCTTCTGGCCTGGAGTTAGAATGTGTGTATAGCTTACTTGCCAAAGGGATCCCACTTGTCTCCAGGCATGGCACTACCCTCTCCCAGAGGAAGGCAGCACCACTGTGGTACCCGAACTCCTGGGGTGCCACAATGACATATAACAAAGTACTATCCAAATAGAAAAGAGCCATTAATTAAATAATGTTTATACAGCAGTTTTGCCTGTACGGTAATAGGGTATATCAGTGCTGCATAGAGTTATATGGACACGTGACATTGCGGTACCCCAGAATACATGAGAGTTTACTCCAAAATTGTGTTAGCTAATAGCAACTGCCATTGTGATTCAGCTCTCATCATTATGCACTTAGAGGTATCCACATAAAAGTAGAAGATTAGTATCTGTGCACAGTCCCTGCATATAGCACTGTCCATACCGCAGGCCTAATGTATGTGAACCAATAAGCTTACAATCAGTTTGCCTGTACAAAAGGTGAGTGAGGCAATCACATATTAGTTATGACTCAGCGGCTTAGTGCCCATTTGCTTCATCGCTCCCTCCTTTGTTTTCGTCACTTTAATAACTCAATCTAAAATCTGTAAAAGGAAAATTGAATGTTCCTCTGTGACTGCTGCTATTACACATTCACTAGCACCTGTGCATGTTTTCATGACAATATCATAGCTCCGAGATGTCTACAAACAAACATAAAAGAGGTCAAAATTCAATTTCCATGCCTTATTTTAGGAATTCTTCGCTTATATCTGGGCTAGCTATTAGAGAAATATAGCGCCATCTAATGGAGAATCGGGGCATGATGTCTCTTGTTGGCAGATACATTTATTAGTGTGTTGTCTTGCTATGGTTAAAATAAAAAAATGTAGTTGAATGTTCATGAAGAATGCAGAAATAATTCTCATTAGCTCTTTCAGTGCTATAAAATGTACTTTCACTCCAACTTCACTTCATGGTGTACCCAGACAAATATAAAAAGCAATAATAGACGCCAGTTAAAGGGTTTCTCCACCTTCAATTGTATCTGCAGTGGATCTCTAGACAGACTGAAATAAAGATGAACCTATTCTTTTCAATAGGAGTTTAGCGCCAGGAGCTGATAGCGTCTGCTATGCAATAAATGGAGCTGTGCTGTTCCGTCTTCTTCACTGCTTACATCCAGCCACTAGAGTTAAAAACAGCTGCTTGATGGAGCTGCAGAGCGTCGGACCCATAGGTAATAGGTAAAGATAGGTCATCAATACCTTAAGCCTGGTAACATTATTCATAGAGTAGCCGTTCTTTTCATAAATCAATAGTAGAGTTGAAAATAAACAGTTTAAAGCCAGAACCAAACATTCTGCTACAAGATCTCCTGAAACAAAAGCTACAGTTCTCCAAAAAAATTTCATGAATAGCTGTCATCTCCTATTTCAGTAATGAGAAAATCTGATACACAGAACACAGATTTTACCTGTGAATTGGTAATTTGGAGAATGAATGATCAGTCCAGGAGGAGAAAAATGCAGAGGTCTCTGCTAACATACATTACAAAGCTTCTTATTTTCATTTCTGTTATTGGTTCAATGCAAAAAAACTAAATTCACGGTTACTCTTTACCACTATAAAGGTATGTGCACATGTTGTGGATTTTGCTGCAGATCCGCAGTGGATTGGCTGCTGTGGATTCGCAGCAGTTTTCCCTGCATTTACAGTACCATGTAAACCTATGGAAAACGAAATCCGCAGTGCACACGCTGCAGAAAATATTGCGTGGAAATGTAGCGTTGTTTATTCCGCAGCATGTCAATTCTTTATGCGGATTCCGCTGCGGTTTACAGCTGCTCCATACTAGGAATCCATAGGTGTAAAACCGCAGTTGGAACAGGCAGAAAATCCGCCAAAAATTGCGGTAAATCTGCGGTAATTCCACAGGAAATCCGCAGTGCTGTTTACCTGCGGATTTACCAAAATCAGTCAGGAAAAATCTGCAACGTGTGCACATGGCCTTAGACAGATATTGTCCTAACACTCGAAGGGTGTGATGGCCTTAATTATCTGCTGCCAAATTATATATCAAATAGGTATACGTGTAAACAGAGAATAGCCTACTCATGATTGCAGTCTCAGACACTTGTAGAATTCTGGTTTATTACAGAAGTTGCACATACTTATATACATAATAACTTATCATCTTGATCACTGCTAAAATCTATCATTTCTCCTCCCTCATGAGGGGTTTAATCAATATTCATTGACTTTGATTCTATTCTGTAGCAAAACACAATTAATTAATCTTTATTAGCAAAAAGCAGAACACTATAACACACTAAACTACCACACTACAGACCTGAAAAGTTGGATAAGCGGTGTGCAGAGATGGCAAGCCGATTCCTGATAGAGTATGTGTGAATTGGTATAACTTACTCAGTAGCCGGCGATGTCCCCATTAGGAGGTAGGCTACATATAAGGCTACTTTCACACTAGCGTCGGTACGGGCCCGTCGCAGTGCGTCGGGCCAACGTACCGATGCATGCTGTGAAGTAAAAGCACAACGGGGGCAGCGGATGCAGTTTTTCAACGCATCCGCTGCCCCATTGTAAGGTCCGGGGAGGAGGGGGTGGAGTTCCGGCTGCGCATGCACAGTCGAAAATGGCGGACACGACGCACAAAAAATGTTACATGAAGCGTTTTTTTGTGCCAACGGTCCGCCAAAACACGACGCATCCGTCGCATGACGGATGCGACGTGTGGAAATCCGTCGCAATGCGTCGCTAATGAAAGTCTATGGAGAAAAAACGCATCCTGCGGGCAACTTTGCAGGATGCGTTTTTTCTCCAAAATGATGCATTGCGACGGAGGCCAAACGATGCTAGTGTGAAAGTAGCCTAACAGGCTAAACAGGTTGTCTCTTTTTGATTGTGTTAGGGTATGTGTCCATCTTCAGGATGGCCGGCGGTTTAGTCGGAGTAGCAAACCCGCTCTGCGCTAAGCTCCGCCCCCATCTGGGACGCGATGATGCCGGATCTGTTCATAGCACACATCCGGGATCATCGCACCCCATGCATTGGGCCTTGTGTTATACCTTGCGGCGACGCAGCGTCGCCGCAAGGTATACGGACATGCTGCGATCTTAAAAGACGCGCCGCATGTCCGGATTCGCAGGGCCGCCGCGTGTGTGTTACTACGCATAGTGGAGACGGGATTTCATTAAATCGCCTCCACTATGCTGTAACATCTGGATGCTGCGTGTTTGACGCTGCGTCTCTATGCAGCGTCAAACACGCAGCGTTTCCTGCACGTGGAAACATACCCTGAAAGTGCTTGTGTGCTTGTGGCCTAATACAAATAATAAGATTATTTGGCTCTCAAGAAAACTAATGTATATTAAATTTAAAATCATAGGGTCTAGAAAACTTATTTCTCTGCTGGAGACTAAAAACCAAAAGTACATGTGCATCTGCCACCTAAAAGGCATATAGCTGTATTTCATGGTTTAGGCCTTAAGGACTAAACTGCCCAGTGTAAAAATCTATCTGGTTTCAATCCTGTTGTCTAGAAAGATGAAGGCAGCACTCCAGTAGAAAAAATAAGACTATTTTATTGGCCCATGTGCGACGTTTCAGTCCAAAGTGTGGACCTTTCTCAATCCTGGATATTTGTTTTAAAAAATCTCTCCCCCCTTGTATTTTGATGGACAAGCTGGATACCACAAAAATGAGCCCCTGTGCAGGACTGATGGTGTTTATCCGAGTGGCGTGATATGGGTGCCCAGTAAAGCCTTTATTAATGTTATCCAAGTGTTCCTTCTATTCATTAGCTATCTTTTAGTTCAGCCTATATATATTTTATGACAAGGGCACCTTATCATATAGATGACCCCTGTAGAATAACATGAGATTGCACCATCTAATATATAATTGCCTAGAATACTACTTCCTGCAATTTGTGCCAACTTCCTGTCCGGAGCTAATGTCCGGAGCTAATGTCCGGAGCTAATGTCCGGAGATAAGTGACGTCAACAGTGTCCAGTGTCTGATTGGTTGCCGCCTGCTGCGAGCGACCAATCAGAAACGTGCCGTACTGTGACACACTCCGCCCGCCATTTTGGTGTGATTTTTGAATTTTTACCTCACAGCAAGTTTCTACTGCGTGGAGGCGGGCCCAGTGACGTTGCTCTTCAAGCTCCTGCCGAATTTCGTCAAAAAAATGATACCATTTACCAAAACTATATATGGATTCTAGACTCCTGATTCTTTAGAATCGGGCTGCCATCTAGTCTAATATATAAAGCTGAATGTGTGTGTGTATGTATGTCCGGGATTGGCATCTGCACCGTCGCGGCTACAGCCACAAAATTTTGCACAGTCACACGTCTGGACCCCGAGAGCGTCATAGGCTATGTTGTGAGGTGAAATTTTAACCCCGCGCGTTCCAATTCACCAAACAATTTTGCCCCTATCTACATAATGGGGAAAAAGTGAAAGGAAAAGTGTTGGAGGCAAATTGACAGCTGCCAGATGTGAACAAGGGGGACTTAAAGAATGAGAGCGATGGCGCCAAAGAGTATATACCGTACAGTTGCTAAGGTGGGGCCCCGACATGGGATACTCACCACACACGGGGATATGAACACACACACAAAATGCGCCACACACTACCACGTGCTTGAACACATATTACCCTCAGCACACATTTCACCACACATACACCAACCTCGCCACATAAAAGCATAAAAGTCGAAACACAAAAGTCGCTGCTCTAAACTCGCTACGCGCAAAACTCGCCACATGCAAAACTAGGCTCACGCAAAACTTGCCACAAGTGCAAAACTCACCTCATGGAAAACACGCCACATGAAAAACTTGCACACGCGGAAAAATTGCCACATGCATATAAGTTGCAACACATGCAAAAGTTGCACCACACATAAAACTCGCCACACGTAAAACTCACCAAGCGCAAAACTTGCTGCACACAACTTGCTACACTAACCTGTCACATGCAACTCGACACACAAAAAGTTGCTACACGCATGTTGCCACACAAAACTCATCTCACAAAAGTCGTTACATGCATGTCGCCACACGCAACTCAACACACACAACTTGACAAACGAAACTCGCCCTAAAACACACACAAGTCTGGTATTATCCTTCAAAAATAAAAATCTGATTAATAAGCAGACAAACTACAAGAGCAACAAATGTACCATATAGGAAATACGGCAGCTGTCAGTCACATGACCTGTCTATTATGTGTATGTGTGAGCTAATATATACTGCCAGGGGGAGGGCTTCCTGTTGGCTGGGGATTTATCAGGCTGCCAATTTAGCTTACAAATACTGAGGTAAAAATACTGAGCAAATAACTTGTGAACGAGTCTAATACAGGAGGAGATGACACACAGGTATATACTATATACAGGGGATATGACACACAGATATATACTATATACAGGAGAGATGACACACAGGTATATACTATATAGAGGAGGAGATGACATACAGGTGCATACTATATACAGGAGATGACATACAGGTATATACTATATACAGGAGCAGATGACATACAGGTATATACTATATACAGGAGGAGATGACATACAGGTATATGCTATATATCGAAGATGACATACAGGTATATACTATATACAGGAGGAGATGACACACAGATATATACTATATACAGGGGAGATGACACACAGGTATATACTATATATAGAAGGAGATGACATACAGGTATATACTATATATAGGAGGAGATGACATACAGGTATATACTATATACAGGGGAGATGACACACAGCAGGTATATACTATATACAGGGGAGATGACATACAGGTATATACTATATATATGGGAGATGACAAACATGTATATACTGAGGTGAAAATGAGAGGTGTGAGGTGAAAATGAAAAGGTGTGAGTGCAAAATGAGAGGAGTGAGGGAAAATAGTGGTGTGATGGGAAAATGACAGATGTGAGGTTGAAATGACAAGTGTTAGGGGGGAATGAGAGGAGTGAGGGAGAAAATGAGAGGTGTGAGGGAGAAAATGAGAGATGTGAGGGGGAAAATTAAAGATGTGATGGGAAAAGAAGAGAAGTGAGGTGCTATAACTAACCACAGATATTTACTATGCCCAGGCAACGCCGGGCCCTTCAGCTAGTTAATGATAAAATCCATTGTCTTATTAGAATCAGTAAAGGTTGTTTGGAGCACATTTTTGTATGATATGCGTATACAGCAAAACCACCTACCACATGGTGTAGAGCCCAATTTCGATGCAAACTGATTAAAATGCTGTATTGCTTTGGAGGTAGCTGGTTTGGTTGTGGGAGCTATAAGGTTGCCTATAGTTTGGGCCTTTCTATAAACAAACCTAGGGTGAGCTGATAGTAATTCTCCTATATTTTTATCTCTCTGGAGAATAGTCCAGTGTTTATGAATAATATTAATGAATCTCCTATGACCAGAATAGTATTGTGTGATAATGGGTAGTTCATATATTAGTGGTTGGAGGCTCAGGGGATCAGAACTAGGTTTTGTCTTATGCACCAAGCTGATTCTAAGGATGGCTCTCACATCCTACCCTGCTTATTCCAGTGCAGGCATCTGGTAGCCTTTTCCCAGGAATTGTTGTGTGAGGTATTCAGTCTCTGTGTTGTAGACCTCCGCCATAGTGCAGTTCCGCCGGATTGGTGTATCTTGGCCCCTAGGGATATTGGAAAGCCATATTGGTAAATGGCAACTATTTATATTGATAAAGATATTGGAAGCTACATCTTTGCGGTAACATTTGATTATTAAATGTTTTTTTTACTCAAGTGTTGAGATCTAGAATGTTCATGCTCATATTGCTGATAGTTGGTGTGAATTCCAGGCCAAGGTCATTGTTGTTAAAGCCCGAAATTAATGAGTTCAGATCCAATTGTGAGCCCTTCCAAATGAATAGAATGTCATCTTTGAAATACCAGACCCTTGTGTAAATGGCCAGCCTTGAAAATGTGAGTTTTCTCCCATTTTCCTACATACAGGTTTGCGTAGCTTGGCGCAAAACGTGTCCCCATTGCAATACCCCATGATTAGCAATAGTACTTATGTTCATATATGAAATAATTATGCTTCAAAATGAATTGAATGCTCTCCACAACAAATTAAATTTGATTCTCATTGTAAATCCCCAGGGTGTGCAAAAAATACTGCTCTGTTTGGCACCCTTTTTGTTGGTCAATGACTGTGTATAGAGATTTAATATCTTGGGTGCCCAGAATGTAATTAGGATTTCAATTGACTGATTCTAGAAACACGTGTCCAGTGTCCTTCAAATATGCGGGTAATAATGGCATGCATTTCTGTAAGTGTGATTCGACATGTCTAGATAAGTTGGTAGTTAGACAGTTAATGCCCAATATAATTAGCCTCCCTGGGGAATATGTGGTAATTTTCTATAGCTTAGGGATATGATAAAAGACCGCTGTACTTGGGGTTTTGTTCATCATGTAGTAAAATTGTTTCTTATTTAAAATCCCCAAGTATTTGCCTTTTAAAGCTAAGACATTGTTTTTTAATGTAGTTAGCTGTGAGGTTATTTATCAATTTCTTGTGTGTGATTGGGTCTTCTAGGAGCCTAAGAGATTCTTCATGATACATAGTGCGGTTAAGAATGACAATGGCACCCCCTTTGTCTGCTGGACAGATGATGATGTCATGATTTTCTTGCAGATCAATAATAGATTTTCTCTCTTTATTGCAAAGGTTGTGGGGTGCATATTAAGGATACCTCCTATTAATTTTCCTGAAGGTTTGGGAAGCATTAAGGTTTGGCTAGAGTGATATGTATATATTTTTGCGTGCCCTGATCATTCAACTTAAAGAAAGCTTCTCCTTTTTTAAAAAAGTATTTTTTTATAGATCAATTACGTAAGAATATTTTCATGCTTTTATAGTGGTTGAACAGATTAGAATCGAATGTTGGAGCGAACTTCAATCCTTTTTGTAGAAGCATCTCCTCGCTTTTGGATAGTGGGTATGAGCTTAGATTGAAGATTTTTTTGTGAGGTGGTGGATACTTCTGTTTTCTTTTTGGTTAGTTTCCCCCCTCTTTTGCCTCTTTTGGTTTTGTTCAGGGTGGGCCATTTATGTGGATACATCTAAATAAAATGGGAATGGTTGGTGATATCAACTTCCTGTTTGTGGCACATTAGTATATGGGAGGGGTAAACTTTTCAAGATGGGTGGTGACCATGGTGGCCATTTTGAAGTTGGCCATTTTGGATCCAACTTTATTTTTTCAAATGGAAAGAGGGTCATGTGACACATCAAACTTATTGAGAATTTCACAAGAAAAACAATGGTGTGCTTGGTTTTAACATAATGTTATTCATTCATGAGTTATTCACAAGTTCACAAGTCTTAATGATGCCAATAATAATAATTGCTTTGTTATAGTTAATCCTTCTGAAGTTGGAATTCTCAATTGTATTGTATTGGCTTACTGTAGGACCCACTTTTTTTTTACTATTATGATCCCTCTCAGTTTGTCTTGTGATAGTTGCTGTGTGGACAGAGTTCCTGTTAATATTTGTATCTTTATATAGCGCTAGCATATTCCGCAGCGGTTTTCAGGTTGCACACATTATCATCGCTGCCCCCGTTGGGGCTCAGAGTCTAAATTCCCTATCAATATGTCTTTGGAATGTGGGAGGAAACAGGAGTACCCCCACGCAAACACGGAGAGAACATACATACTCTTTGCAGATGTTGTCCTTAGGCTTGAACCCAGGACTCCAGCGCTGCAAGGCTGCTGTGCTATCCACTGCGCCACCGTGCCGCCCAGTTGGGAGTATCTATTAGTAATTGGAATAGCTGTCTCTTCTAAGGTGCAAAGCTCAATGGGTAGCAGTTGGTGATGTACTTGGATAAACAGAAGCATCCAGAACGTGGGTACTAGAGTAGCTATTGGTTTCCTCTAGCCTGGGGTTAGGTTATACCTGGTATGAATAGATACAGGGGTATACTGGGCATCCTCTATCATGCCACTCGATGGATAAACACCATCAGTCCTGCACAGGTGCTCATTTTTGTGGTATCCAGCTTGTCCGTCAAAATTCAATTGGGGGGGGGGAATTTTTTTAAAACAAATGTCCAGGATTGAATCCAGATGGATTTTTACACTGGACAGTTTAGTCCCTAAAGGCCTAAACCACAAAATAGAGCTATATGCCTTTTAGGTGGCAGATGCACATGTACTTTTGGTTTTTAGTCACCAGCAAAGAAATAAGTTTTTTAGACCATATAGTTTTAAATTTAATATACATGAATTTTCTTGAGAACCAAATATTGTTATTATGGTAGGCCATAAGCATGCAAGCACTTTAGCACAATCAAAAAAAGACAACCTATTTAGCTAGTTGTATGTAGCCTACCTCCTAATGTGGATATTGCCGTTAATTCTTAGGTTTATCATTTTATAAATAAATAACAAAAAACTTTTTATTAATTTTGCTATTTATGAGAAGAATAAGTCATTTCATATTTATAAAATGCTAATAATAAATTGATTGTATTTTTAGTGTTTATTATGCACAGTAGATATACCAGTAGGGCATAGAGTTGAGGATTTAGTGGCTGTCTGTGTTAGGTGTTGAGTTCCCGCCTCTGCACAGGGGGATCTCGAACCATCTCCGCTGCGGTCTCCCATTCTTCTCCAACTGCAGTGGAGTCTGCTCGGCAGAGACTTCAGCCCCAGGATCTTGCTCAGGCTGATACTGGATGACTGGTTACTACTTCCCTTCCAGGCTCTGTTCTTGTAGCCAGCAATGTTCAGCAGCGAGCAGGTCTTTCTGGGACTAAGTTCAGATTTTCCCTTTCTGAGCATGCCCACGGGATGACCTCCCATTGGAGGTTGGGGGTCACATGCTTAGATACTGCAGCTAATCCCATTGGTCCTCTAGGAAGGTCATAAAGGTGTTCTTCTTCTGTGGCAGACTCCCATTGGTCCTTCTCGGAAGGTCTTGTACTTGCTGCAGCTATAAAAGGTTTGCATGGCCGCATGGCCATGCGCTAGTATACAATTGTTATTGTGTGTGTGTTGATGAGTGCAAGTCGTTCCTTAAAAAACCCATCCCTTGTGTATGACTGTTCACGTAAGGTGCATGGCTGCAATCTAGCGCCCGGCTGAACTCACAGCTTTAACAAACGAAACAGCGTCTAACTGCTGTGACCGCCAGTGCAGCGCCGTGCGCTATTAGAGCGCTTACCTTACCCAAGTCTGGGTGGTTAGTGGCGTCCGCTAGTGTGGCACAGCATGCACTTCTGTGCATATTAGTTACCTCTGATACCCCAATTGTGGTGTCGATCACAAGAGGTCTACACTAACTCTAATCCTGTGTCCTGGGAGAGAGTTCTGTGGTTCCATGCTTGCGCTGTCTGTGCGGTACCGCGACCCTGTGACTTAACAGGGATCGCTTTCTTCATACAGGATGAAGTTAACCCATGTGTGTATCCTCATTGTACTGCCATATAGTCCATCATTACTTAGCAGCAGGTTCCATCTCTGCACGGTGGACCCCGGGCTGCGAACGCACCTTATTATATCTATTTAATTATTTGGTGCGTTCCGCTAGCCCTAAAAGTCTGTCTCCACTAATTATTGCTACAATATTATATATATCAAAGGATGCAAGTCCACTAATGTATATGCCTGCCCCTCTTAGACTCATCGACAATCATTTTGAACTTGTTACTAATGTATGTAACACCTGGCGTAAAGATGTTCAACATAGCCTCAACTTTTACTCTTCTCTATACAGTTAGCCACTATAATGTCTCTTACTCAATGGATTGAGGGAATACATACAGTGGGTACAGAAAGTATTCAGACCCCTTTACATTTTTCACTCTTTGTTTCATTGCAGCCATTTGGTAAATTCAAAAAAGTTCATTTTTTTCTATTTAATGTACACTCTGCACCCCATCTTTACTGAAAAAACTGAAATGTAGTAATTTTTGCAAATTTATTAATAAAGAAAAACTGAAATATCACATGGTCATAAGTATTCAGACTCTTTGCTCAGTATTGAGTAGAAGCACCCTTTTGAGCTACTAGAGCCATGAGTCTTCTTGGGAATGATGCAACAAGTTTTTCACACCTGGATTTGGGGATCATCTGCCATTCTTCCTTGCAGAGCCTCTTCAGTTCCCTCAGGTTGGATGGTGAACGTTGGTGGACAGCCATTTTCAGTCTCTCCAGAGATGCTCAATTGGGTTTAGGTCAGGGCTCTGGCTGGGCCAGTAAAGAATGGTCAAACAGTTGTTCTAAAGCCACTCCTTTGTTATTTTAACTGTATGCTTAGGGTCACTGTCTTGTTGGAAGGTGAACCTTCAGCCAAGTCTGAGGTCCATTGCAACCTGGAAGGGGTTTTCATCCAAGTTATCTCTGTACTTGGCCGCATTCATGTTTCCTTCAATGACAACCAGTCAACCTGTCCCTGCAGCTAAAAAACACCCCTATAGCATGATGCTGCCACCATGTTTCACTGTTGGGATTGTATTGGGAAAGTGATGAGCAGTGCTAGTGCAGCGCCCCAGGGTCCTGGTCGTTGCTGTAATATCATTCTTCTCTAGGGGGAGGTGATGTTACGTCTGAAGGCAATAAAGGAGATCTCTTTACCAGGTATCACAAATCATGCAACACACTTCACACTCCAGTCCACCAGGGGGAGTTATGCTCTTATTTATTAGGGCACTCCTCACAATTAGGTAAAACTGGTGGTCTGGATAGGAAGTTAGTCAGAAGCTGGCTGGGCTTCGCTCAGTGAGTTCTAGTCAGGCAGGAAGGGAGGAAGGAGGAACATCTAGCAGTTTCCAACAGAGTGGTCCCTGACAGGGGTGGGATCCTAATTTAAATTTAAAAAAACTGACTGTGACATCCAAACATAGACTAAGTGTGAACAGGTGCTGAACCTAGAGTCACCAACTCATATACAGTCAAATAAATAAGGCAGCACACTGTGGCGCTAAAACATGCAAAACTGCAACATGAAAATTGAACTGCATTACTGCACTAGAAATATGAAAAAATGAGAGCGTTTAGCGCATACAATGGCCAATTCATGTGTACCTGGTAGCCACATTAGGGCATCTCTCGTATACCAGGTCCGACACTTTCCTTTCCTCGCTGAGAATAAACGTCTTCATCTGAATGGGTACCTGTGAAACCTCTTCTGAGACTAAATTTCTAAAGGGAATGTTGAATCCTTGCACTTTTTTAAGAAGTTGGTGTATTACAGGGTAATATAGCAAAAAAAGTTAGAAATTTAGATTCAGATAGTAATAATGGTTACATTGAGTTAAAGTTAGATAATCTGATATGATGTACTTTGAATAAAATTGAAGTTAAGATAAATGATAGGTTGAATAAATTGCAGGAAAATGCAGTGAGCCCGTAGGGGTTGATAGATAGTCCTGCATGTGTAGAAGAATAAAGAAAAATTTTGATTTGCATTCTGAGGTTCTATATTAGTATACCCTTAGAGGGTACCTGCACTTAGTAAATAGTATACCTGTATGGGTAATTGTGTTTCACAGCTAGTTAATAACTGTTTTCTACTTGTATTAAAGTCGTACGCACAATGTAAATGTTATGTAACGTTCAAGTGTCCTCACCTCACATAAAGGGAAGCTTAATATATTAACTTGTTTTATAGCATTTCAAAAATTGCATGTCCTTTTGCTAATGTATTGTTGTTTTATTTTCCCAGTCCCGTTGTACTGGATTTAACGGGGGTGGTGAGTGCAGTGCCTCATGGTCCTGGTCGTTGCTGTAATATCATTCTTCTCTAGGGGGGTGATGTTACGTCTGATGGCAATAAACGTGATCTCTTTACCAGGTATCACAAACCATGCAACACACTTCACACTCCAGTCCACCAGGGGGAGCTATGCTCCAATTTATTAGGGCACTCCTCACAATTAGGTAAAACTGGTGGTCTGGATAGGAAGTTAGTCAGAAGCTGGCTGGGTTTCGCTCAGTGAGTTCCTGTCAGGCAGACAGGGAGGAAGGAGGAACATCTAGCATTGCCGACAGAGTGGTCCCTGACAGGGGTGAGATCCTGTCAGAGGCCTAGACAGAAGGCCACGGAGCTGCGCCTGCCCGATGTGCGGCTGCATCCTAAGAAAGAGACACAAACAGCAAATTGCATTGTAGAGGGTGAGAAACGAAGTCATAGCAAAAGGAGAGGAAAACCAGAATGAGTTCTGCCCTGCAAAGGCTGCCACCTTCTGAGGCGCAGGACCTGGTAACCGGAACACCGAGGGAGCAACAATCTCTATGCCTTGCTCCAGAGACCGGCAGGACAGCTAATTCCATGTTACCTGTTGTGAATTCTGTTGTCGAACTCCCTCCTGTGGTCACGAATGGTACTTCGGCGAGTTCTGTCCATGGACTCCCTCTGGTGGCTGTGAGTGAAGCTGCTGCTTCTGAGGTTCCTTACACAGGTGACGTGGTTTATCCTTTGGTTGGCTGCTCTATTTAACTCCACTCAGATCGTTACTCCATGCCAGCTGTCTATGTTCCTGCATTGGTTCAGTTCGCTCTTGTATCTTTCTGGTGACCTGTCTTCTCCAGCAGAAGCTAAGTTCCTGATAGTTATTATTTGTTCATTGTTTCCTTGTCCAGCTGGTTATCATGATTTTGTCTTGCTAGCTGGAAGCTCTGGGATGCAGAGTGGCACCTCCGCACCGTGAGTCGGTGCGGAGGTCTTTTTGCACACTCTGCGTGGTCTTTTGTAGTTTTTGTGCTGACCGCAAAGATACCTTTCCTATCCTCTGTCTGTTTAGTAAGTCTGGCCTCCCTTTGCTGAAACCTGTTTCATTTCTGCGTTTGTGACTTTCATCTTTACTCACAGTCAATATATGTGGGGGGCTGCCTTTTCCTTTGGGGAATTTCTCTGAGGCAAGGTAGGCTATATTTTCTATCTCTAGGGCTAGCTAGCTCTCAGGCTGTGAAGAGGCGTCTAGGGAGTGTCAGGAACGCTCCACGGCTATTTCTAGTTGTTGTGATAGGATTAGGGCTTGCGGTCAGCAGAGCTCCCACATCCCAGAGCTTGTCCTGGATGAGTTTAACTATCAGGTCGTGCCGAGTGCTCCTAACCACCAGGTCCATAACAGTACAGCTGGCCAAAAGTATTAATGCATCTCAATAGAGAGATAAGAGAAGTTCTGAGACCATTTTTTTTTCTTTGCACTGTGTTTTGTCTTTCTTTTCCCCTAAACCTTTGGGTGGTTCAGGACACAGGTGTAGATATGGACATTCAAGGTCTGTCCTCTTGTGTGGATCATCTCACTGCAAGGGTACAAAACATTCAAGATTTTGTGGTTCAGAATTCTATGTTAGAGCCTAGAATTCCTGTTCCTGATTTATTTTCTGGGGATAGATCTAAGTTCTTGAATTTCAAAAATAATTGTAAACTGTTTCTAGCTTTGAAACCCCGCTCCTCTGGTGACCCCGTTCAACAAGTAAAAATCATTATTTCTTTGTTGCGTGGTGACCCTGAAGACTGGGCATTTTCCCTTGCGCCAGGAGATCCTGCATTGCGTGATGTTGATGCGTTTTTTTCTGGCGCTTGGATTGCTTTATGATGAACCAAATTCAGTGGATCAGGCAGAGAAAATCTTGCTGGCTTTGTGTCAGGGTCAGGATGAAGCGGAGGTGTACTGTCAGAAGGTTAGAAAGTGGTCTGTGCTTACTCAGTGGAATGAGTGTGCCCTGGCGGCAAATTTCAGAAAGGGTCTTTCTGAAGCCCTTAAGGATGTCATGGTGGGATTTCCCACGCCTGCTGGTCTGAATGAGTCTATGTCCTTGGCCATTCAGATCGATCGGCGCTTGCGTGAGCGCAAAGCTGTGCACCATCTGGCGGTATTCTCTGAGCATAGGCCTGAGCCTATGCAGTGTGATAGGACTTTGACCAGAGCTGAACTGTTTTTACTGTGGTGAATCCACTCATGCTATCTCCGATTGTCCTAAGCGCTCTAAACGGTTTGCTAGGTCTGCCACCATTGGTACGGTACAGTCTAAATTTCTTTTGTTCGTTACTCTGATTTGCTCTCTGTTGTCCTATTCTGTTATGGCATTTGTGGATTCAGGTGCTGCCCTGAATTTGATGGACTTGGAGTTTGCCAGGCGCTGTGGTTTTTTCTTGGAGCCCTTGCAGTATCCTATTCCATTGAGAGGAATTGATGCTACGCCTTTGGCCAAGAATAAGCCCCAGTACTGGACTCAATTGACCATGTGCATGGCTCCTGCACATCAGGAGGATATTCGCTTTTTGGTATTGCATAATCTGCATGATGTGGTCGTTTTGGGGTTGCCATGGCTACAGGTCCATAATCCAGTGTTGGACTGGAAATCTATGTCTGTGTCCGGCTGGGGTTGTCAGGGGGTACATGATGATGTTCCATTGTTGTCAATTTCGCCTAAGACTCCTTCTGAAGTCCCTGAGTTTTTATCAGATTACCGGGATGTATTTGAAGAGCCCAAATCCGGTGCCCTACCTCCTCATAGGGATTGCGATTGTGCTATTAATTTGATTCCTGGTAGTAAGTTTCCTAAGGGCCGTCTGTTTAATTTATCTATGCCAGAGCACGCCGCTATGCGGAGTTATGTAAACGAATCCTTGGAGAAGGGTCATATTCGCCCGTCGTCGTCACCATTGGGAGCAGGGTTCTTTTTTGTGGCCAAGAAGGATGGCTCTTTGAGACCTTGTATTGATTACCGCCTTCTTAATAAGATCACAGTCAAATTTCAGTATCCTTTGCCGCTGCTGTCTGATTTGTTTGCTCGGATTAAGGGGGCTAGTTGGTTCACCAAGATAGATCTTCGAGGGGCGTATAATCTTGTGCGAATTAAACAGGGCGATGAATGAAAAACAGCATTTAATACGCTCGAGGGCCATTTTGAGTACCTGGTTATGCCATTCGGGCTTTCTAATGCTCCATCTGTGTTTCAGTCCTTTATGCATGACATCTTCCGAGAGTACCTGGATAGATTCATGATTGTATATTTGGATGACATTTTGGTCTTTTCGGATGATTGGGAGTCTCATGTGAAGCAGGTCAGAATGGTGTTCCAGGTCCTTCGTGCGAATTCCTTGTTTGTGAAGGGGTCAAAGTGTCTCTTTGGAATTCAGAAGGTTTCATTTTTGGGTTTTATTTTTTCCCCTTCTACTATCGAGATGGACCCTGTTAAAGTTCAGGCCATTTATGATTGGACTCAGCCGACATCTGTGAAGAGCCTGCAGAAGTTCCTGGGCTTTGCTAATTTTTACCGTCACTTCATCGCTAATTTTTCTAGTATTGCTAAACCGTTGACTGATTTGATCAAGAAAGGTGCTGATGTGGTCAATTGGTCCTCTGCGGCTGTAGAGGCTTTTCAGGAGTTGAAGCGTCGTTTTTCTTCTGCCCCTGTGTTGTGCCAGCCAGATGTTTCGCCCCCGCTTCAGGTCGAGGTTGATGCTTCTGAGATTGGAGCAGGGGCTGTTTTGTCGCAAAGAAGTTCTGATGGCTCGGTGATGAAACCATGTGCCTTCTTTTCTAGAAAATTCTCGCCTGCTGAGCGCAATTATGATGTTGGCAATCAAGAGTTGTTGGCCATGAAGTGGGCATTCGAGGAGTGGCGACATTGGCTTGAAGGAGCTAAACATCGCGTGGTGGTCTTGACGGATCACAAGAATTTGACTTATCTCGAGTCTGCCAAACGGTTGAATCCTAGACAGGCTCGATGGTCGCTCTTTTTCTCCCGTTTTGATTTTGTGGTTTCATACCTTCCGAGATCTAAGAATGTGAAGGCTGATGCCCTGTCAAGGAGTTTTGTGCCTGATTCTCCGGGTGTTCCGGAGCCGGCGGGTATTCTTAAAGAGGGGGTAATTTTGTCTGCCATCTCCCCTGATTTGCGGCGCGTGCTGCAGAAGTTTCAGGCTGATAGACCTGACCGTTGTCCTACGGAGAAATTGTTTGTCCCTGATAGATGGACTAGTAGAGTTATCTCTGAGGTTCATTGTTCGGTGTTGGCTGGTCATCCTGGAATCTTTGGTACCAGAGATTTGGTGGCTAGATCCTTTTGGTGGCCTTCTTTGTCACGGGATGTGTGTACTTTTGTGCAGTCCTGTGGGACTTGTGCTCGGGCTAAGCCCTGCTGTTCTCGTGCCAGTGGGTTGCTTTTGCCCTTGCCGGTCCCGAAGAGGCCCTGGACGCATATTTCCATGGATTTTATTTCTGATCTCCCTGTTTCTCAAAGGATGTCGGTCATTTGGGTGGTTTGTGATCGCTTCTCTAAGATGGTCCATTTGGTACCCCTGTCTAAATTGCCTTCCTCCTCTGATTTGGTGCCATTGTTTTTCCAGCATGTGGTTCGCTTGCATGGCATTCCAGACAACATCGTCTCGGACAGAGGTTCCCAGTTTGTTTCGAGGTTTTGGCGGTCCTTTTGTGCTAAGATGGGCATTGATTTGTCTTTTTCTTCGGCTTTCCATCCTCAGACTAATGGCCAAACCGAACAAACTAATCAGACTTTGGATACATATCTGAGATGCTTTGTTTCTGCTGATCAGGATGATTGGGTGTCCTTCTTGCCTTTGGCTGAGTTCGCCCTTAATAATCTGGCCAGCTCGGCTACTTTAGTTTCTCCTTTTTTCTGTAATTCTGGTTTCCATCCTCGTTTCTCTTCAGGGCAGGTTGAGCCTTCAGACTGTCCTGGTGTGGATACGGTGGTGGACAGGTTGCAGCAGATTTGGACTCATGTGGTGGACAATTTGACATTGTCCCAGGAGAAGGCTCAATGTTTCGCTAACCGCCGGCGCTGTGTTGGTCCCCGACTTCGTGTTGGGGATTTGGTTTGGTTGTCATCTTGTCATGTTCCTATGAAGGTTTCCTCTCCTAAGTTTAAGCCTCGTTTCATTGGGCCATATAAGATTTCTGAAGTTCTTAATCCTGTGTCATTTCGTTTGGACCTTCCAGCTTCTTTTGCCATCCATAATGTGTTCCATAGGTCGTTGTTGCGGAGATACGTGGCGCCTATGGTTCCCTCCGTTGATCCTCCTGCCCCGGTGTTGGTCGAGTAGGAGTTGGAGTATGTGGTGGAGAAGATTTTGAATTCTCGTGTTTTGAGATGGAAACTCCAGTACCTGGTCAAGTGGAAGGGTTATGGTCAGGAAGATAATTCCTGGGTTTTTGCCTCTGATGTTCATGCTGCCGATCTAGTTCGTGCCTTTCATTTGGCTCATCCTGATCGGCCTGGGGGCTCTGGTGAGGGTTCGGTGACCCCTCCTCAAGGGAGGGGTACTGTTGTGAATTCTGTTGTCGAACTCCCTCCTGTGGTCGTGAATGGTACTTTGGCGAGTTCTGTCCATGCACTCCCTCTGGTGGCTGTGAGTGAAGCTGCTGCTTCTGAGGTTCCTTACACAGGTGATGTGGATTATCCTTTGGTTGGCTGCTCTATTTAACTCCACTCAGATCGTTACTCCATGCCAGCTGTCTACTGTATGTTCCTGCATTGGTTCAGTTCGCTCTTGTATCTTTCTGGTGACCTGTCTTCTCCAGCAGAAGCTAAGTTCCTGATAGTAATTATTTGTTCATTGTTTCCTTGTCCAGCTGGTTATCATGATTTTGTCTTGCTAGCTGGAAGCTCTGGGATGCAGAGTGGCACCTCCGCACCGTGAGTCGGTGCGGAGGTCTTTTTGCACACTCTGCATGGTCTTTTGTAGTTTTTGTGCTGACTGCAAAGATACCTTTCCTATCCTCTGTCTGTTTAGTAAGTCTGGCCTCCCTTTGCTGAAACCTGTTTCATTTCTGCGTTTATGACTTTCATCTTTACTCACAGTCAATATATGTGGGGGGCTGCCTTTTCCTTTGGGGAATTTCTCTGAGGCAAGGTAGGCTATATTTTCTATCTCTAGGGCTAGCTAGCTCTCAGGCTGTGAAGAGGCGTCGAGGGAATGTCAGGAACGCTCCACAGCTATTTCTAATTGTTGTGATAGGATTAGGGCTGGCGGTCAGCAGAGCTCCCACATCCCAGAGCTTGTCCTGGGTGAGTTTAACTATCAGGTCGTGCTGGGTGCTCCTAACCACCAGGTCCATAACAGTTACCTGCCTGACCTATACCCAGGAGGCACGGTGGCAACTTGTGGGAGCTGGGGTGTGCTAGAGTCCCTGTAAAAATCCTCAGGCCACCAGTCATACAGGTTTGTTCCTATCCATCTGGGGGACAGAGGGAAAGAAATAACATTTATAACATCTACAACAGTTATGAGGACCTTATGAGAAGCTCAGCAGTAAAGTACTACAACATCCAGGCGCTATAGGAAGGCTATTGATTTCCACCTGGATAAGGGGACTCTGGATTTGCCTTCAGACCGCAGGACTCTGCCTGCCCCGTGATCTGCTGCTCTGGACTGTGGATGCTGAACCCTTCAGTAAAAAGGTAAAGAGACTGCAACCTTGTGTCCTCATTCTTCACTGCGCCTCACACCATCCACCATCTACCATCCACCATCTACACTCTGGGAAGCCCTGGGGACACACTTTACCTGTGGGAAGGTATACAATCTAGCTGCCATAACATCACCCCAGCGGACCACTAAGCAGCGTCGGTCACCCTGTCCGCATACCACAGATGGCATCACGAACATTTTCCCTTTAAAGACCTTTTCCCCTTTAATACGGACGTCCCTAGGGCCACGGATCGGGTCAGCCACCGTGACATCCCCCGAGAACTGAAGGACCCATTACCGAGTACCCCACTGCCCTTAGGGGGGCGATCCACTTGGTTTTCTCCTCACCTATTGCTTAGAATTATCACCAAAAAGGTTTATCTTCATCTCATCAGACCAGAGAATCTTATTTCTCATAGACTGGGAGTCCTTCATGTGTTTTTTTAGCAAACTCTATACGGGCTTTCAAATGTCTTGCACTGAGTAGAGGCTTCCATCTGGCCACTCTGCCATAAAGGCCCGACTGGCGGAGGGCTGCAGGGATAGTTGACTTTGTGGAACTTTCACCCGTCTCCCTACTGCATCTCTGGAGCTCAGCCACAGTAATCTCAAGGTTCTTCTTTACCTCTCTCACCAAGGCTCTTTTCCCACAATTGCTCAGTTTGGCTGAACGGCCAGGTCTAGGAAGACTTCTGGGTGTCCCAAACTTCTTCCATTTTAGAATTATGGAAGCCACTGTGCTCTTAGGAACCTTGAGTACTGCAGAAATTCTTTTGTAATCTTAGCCAGATCTGTGCCTTGCCACAATTCTGTCTCTGAGCTCCTTGGCCAGTTCATTTGACCTCACGATCCTCATTTGGTCTGATATGCACTGTGAGCTTTGAGGTCTAAGGCTGGTTTCACATTTGCGTTTTAATCTGCAGCGTTTTAAACGCATTCGCAAGTGGTGGAAAAAACCCATGTAAACGCGTACAAACACAGCGTTTTTTAGACGCATTCCTTGACGCATGCGGCTAAAAAAACGCCGAGTTTGTACGCGTTTACATGCGTTTTTTCTTGCGTTTTTGTGCGCAAAAAGAGAAATTTCACAAGAGAAAAATCAAGATAACCAGACACCGCCAATGGGACTAGAGAGGGCGTATATGATGGGGTCTCTATATATAGACCCTAGGGCTACTGAAATTTTAACAGTTTGCTACTGTATTCTGTGTCATGATGGATCTTTGCATGGAGAGCTTTTATTTCAACCTGGATTTCAGCTTCAAGCTGTTTCTTGCCTGTGCTTTTGCTTGGGAGCAAGACAGAAATCGCAAAAGATGGAGAAGGAGACAACGTAGGCGTTTTTGGAGGCACCCCATTATTGAACTACGTGAGAGCCATGGAGCCTATCACACGCTCTATGCCGAGCTGAATGCCAACCCGGAGAAATTCCAGGAGTACACGCGAATGTCGCAAGACCCGTTCCGGGATTTGCTTTCTCGTGTCCAAGGAGCCATAGGGCGACAGGACACCCAGCTCCGTAGAGCGATTCCACCCGAGGAACGTCTGCTGGTGACATTAAGGTATGTTCAAAATCTAAACCAATGACAGTCCAAATTTAGGTTTTTCTGACATGTATTTTTTGTGTATTTTCCTTTTTTTTTTATTGTAACCACACCATAAAAAGAATAGATTGTAATTTTTTTTGTGTGTGTTTTTCTTCCAGATTTCTGGCCACAGGAGAGAGTTTATCATCCCTCCACTTCCAATACCGGCTTGGAATATCCACCCTTTCCGGAATAGTTGTGGACACCTGTTGGGCTTTGTGGAATGTACTCTGGGATGAGTTTATACCCCTACCCACCGCGGACATGTGGTGTGAAATTGCAGAAAAATTCTGGAATGTGTGTGATTTCCCCTACTGTTTAGGAGCGGTGGATGGAAAGCACATCCGCATTATCAAACCTGCCAGAACAGGATCAGAGTTTTTTAACTATAAGAAATATTTTTTTGTAGTGCTCATGGCAATAGCTGATGCAGACTGTCGCTTCATCGCCGTGGACATTGGAGCTTTTGGCCGTGGCAACGATTCCCAGACTTTCAAGAGCTCCGATATGGGCCGGCGTGTGTGTGGCAAAAATTTCAATTTTCCCCCGCCACAACCTCTCCCCAACACTCAAGGTCCACCGTTGCTATTTGTTTTGGTTGGGGATAAAGCCTTCCAGATGTGTGAAAACCTACTGAAGCCCTATTCCATTCGGGACTTGAACCACACTAGAAGGATCTTTAACTACAGACTGACAAGGGCCCGAAGAACAGTAGAGTGTACCTTTGGCATTCTGGTCGCTAAATGGCGCATTCTTGCATCAGCCATAAATCTAAAAGTGGAAACAGTCGACGAGGTGGTCAAAGCCTGTGTGGTTCTCCACAATTACATAATGACTAAGGAATGACCCAACATTGAACTGGATGAGCCAGTTGCACACCTACTGCCTGATTTCCAGCATCACCCGCTGCGGTCAACTGCAGCCGTTGGTCACATGCGGGACCAATTTGCTGCCTTTTTTTATTCAGATATTGGCCAGGTGTCATGGCAGGACAATGTTGTGTAAATGTCCTGTTGTAACTATATCTGTGCCAGTAATTTTCTACAATGATAATAATATTTCACATTAATAAACTTTAGTGTTGGTTGTGTTGACCATGTCTCCTATCTTTTTCCTCTCCAAACCAAGGTTGTCCTAAAACTGGCAGTATTTGATCTGTATTTAATATCAGTTTTTGTAATCCAAAACCAGGAGTGGGTGATAAAGGCAGAGGTGCTAGTTATTATGTTAATATCATAATTTACCTCTAATTGTTCCACTCCTTGTTTTGGTTTACAAATACTGAAATAAAATATGGCAGCCATGTTGCTTCATTGGTAAGCTTGTTGACGTCATTGTGTCATGATTGTCTTCTCATGTATCCATTGGACACAAAATGGAGAGACAATCACTGTCATGCTATCTATACTCATCAAGTCAGGTGTCATAAATAATGAATTCTTGATAAACATATACAGGCTCATGAATTCACTTTTTCTGACACCTGGGCAGGTGAGCATAGATATGTAGCGTGTGACAACCATTGTCCCCTCAATTTGTGAGTAATCGATTATGTATAAAGAAGAGAAAATGGTGGTTATAGAAGGCAGTTATCTACTCAACAGGTCAGGTGTCATAACTAATGATTTTTTTGACACCTGACCTGTTCAGTAGAGGACTGCACTGTATTTCCACCATTTTCTCTTCATACTGCCACACAAGGCATAGACAAAAAGAGATTATGGAGATACATGTTATATTTTTGGCCCACCTCATATCTGTATACTAAAGACACACATATAGCTGCAGTCTTTTATTTTTAACTACTGGAGATATGATGTGGCCCAAAAAATAAGTGTGTGGCGACGTTTCTTGGCGCACGGTGTGTTGCCGGCGGCGATAGACAAATCAAACTTGTTTTATTTTGTTAACAAAGTCAAAAAATTATTTTTTACTGCGCCGGCTTGGGGTAGAGTGATGTAAACGGGGGGTGTAAAGAACTGAGGCTGGCTAACCGTGGACGACGCAGAGGTGGCAGGAGACGGGGCAATGAAACTAGAAGGGTCTGGAAGTTCGGGGATGGGGCTTGACACATGAGAGGCTTGAGATGCACTGGAAGGGTGAGACAAAACTGACATTACAGACACATCGGTAGGTGAAAGGGGAGGAATACTAAGAGTTCTCTGTTTTTTTTTTTTTCTGGGTTTTTTTGGGGTTTGCCTGGTTGGGGGATTTCTTGGTGGGCTCTTATGCCGTGTCGTGGTGGCGGGTGACCTGTCAGGGTCCGGCTGCACTGTCTTACAGTCCATAGCACTTGTCGAGCGGACAGCCATGCCAGGGTCGTCCTGCTGCGTCGTGGTGGGGGCGGTAGATAAAGCCATGCCAGGGTCCTGCTGCGTCGTGGTGGTGGCGGTCCAGAAAACCATGCCAGGATCCTGCTGCATCATGGTGGGGGCAGTCTGGAAAGCCCTGCCAGGGCCCTGCTGCATCGTGGTGGGGGCGGTCTTGAAAGCCCTGCCAGGGTCCTGCTGCATCATGGTGGGGGCGGTCTGGAAAGCCCTGCCAGGGTCCTACTGCATCGTGGTGGGGGCAGTCAGGAAAGCCATGCCAGGGTCCTGCTGCATCGTGGTGGGGCCGGTCCGGAAAGCCATGCCAGGGTCCTGTTGCATCATGGTGGGGGCAGTCTGGAAAGCCCTGCCAGGGTCCTGCTGCATCGTGGTGGGGCCGGTCCGGAAAGCCATGCCAGGGTCCTGCTGCATCAAGGTGTCAGTGGAGGAGGTCCAAGCAGGAGCAGCGGTTGTCACGGTGGTTGCGGTGGGATGTCCAACTGCACTCATCATGGTGCTGGCGCTGTAGTGGAGTCCGCCTGTGGAAGGAATTGAGGTGACCGTGCAGTGGTATGCAGCAGAGGTCGGCATTGAGGTTAATCGTGACAGTGACGGCACAGTTGGATATGCCGCCACTGTCTGCTGGAAATACCGACTCTGCACATAGCCTGCACGTAAGCAGCATTGCAGGCCTACATCACACTGAGCTGGAGATCAGGAGTAAGGTGTTCCGACATGCCCTGCTCAATTTGGTTAAAAAAATGATGAGCTGGCCTCTGGAGGTCGGCTTTCACTTGATCAAAGCTTTTGGTGACCTCCTGGATACGGGCATTCAAGAGGTTATGTGAAACATCCATTCAGTCACCTAATGCCTTGATTGCTTCGTGTAAAACCGAGCTCAAGTGCAAAAACTCGGGCAAGAGTGACCGGTCCGAAGCCCTCTGCTGCTGCCGGGATGAGACCCAAAAAAAGGGGGCAGTGGAAGAGGACTGCAAAAGGGGAAGACCTGATGGACCAGCTCCCTGGTCTCCAGTTAGTGTGGAAGGCCCACCTGCTGCTGCGCTGCTGGGTGGCTGGGACGGGTCCGTGGCTGTCGGATGAAGGACTGCTCCAGAACCTGGGCCGACAGTCGTGCTGTATGTGCTGTGAAAAAATGAAAAAGAAAATTAATACCAAAAATTAACCAGACGCAAAATCCTGTGGAATTTAAAAATACAGATTATGGCAATACAATACAACCTCAAGCTTGAGGAGGATAATTTGCATATTCCAGGTGCCTTCTGGGAAAAGCGAAGAATCTCCCTAAGCAAGAAGATCGTTGGGTACAGCCGGGACCAGCTGCTTGGAAAGCATCACCAAACCAGGGATTCAAGCTTGAGGAGGATAATTTGCATATTCCAGGTGCCTTCTGGGAAAAGCGAAGTCTCCCTAAGCAAGAAGATCGTTGGGTACAGCCGGGACCAGCTGCTTGGAAAGCATCACCAAACCAGGGATTCAAGCTTGAGGAGGATAATTTGCATATTCCAGGTGCCTTCTGGGAAAAGCGAAGAGTCTCCCTAAGCAAGAAGATCGTTGGGTACAGCCGGGACCAGCTGCTTGGAAAGCATCACCAAACCAGGGATTCAAGCTTGAGGAGGATAATTTGCATATTCCAGGTGCCTTCTGGGAAAAGCGAAGAGTCTCCCTAAGCAAGAAGATTGTTGGGTACAGCCGGGAATTTTTGCCTGTAGGACATTATTGCAAGAAGGAAAACACACAGCAAGTCAGCAGGATCTAGAGGCAACATGGCAGATGTGACAACCTACATGGTGAGCTGCAGCATGTGCTACATGTTCACAGATAAACCAGAAGAAGAATCCAATTTCACCTGTCAGAAGTGTAGACTAGTGGCCCTTTTAGAAGAAAAGGTGCGGGGTCTGGAAGAAAGAATAGCAACTTTGAAACTCATCAAAGAGAATGAAGACTTCCTAGACAAAACAGAAGCATCTCTACTGGTCACAGAAGGTGAAAAAAGTGTCAGAGAACCTCCAAAAGCAGATGAGTGGAAGCATGTGACCAAAAGAAGCAAGAAGACCATGGAGAAATCACCAACCACACAACTGAAGAACCGATATCAAATCTTTGTAGAGGATGAAGATGGCACACCTAAGGATGAAGCAATACCAGCAAGCAAAAAAGTAAAGGGCACACAGCAACAAGTGACAGCAAAAAGTACAGCCAAGAAGCAACGAAGAGTGGTGGTGGTGGGAGACTCACTACTGAGAGGCACAGAAGCAGCCATCTGCAGACCGGACATAACCGCAAGAGAAGTATGCTGCCTTCCAGGTGCGATGATCAAGGATGTGACCGATAGGATACCAAAGCTCTTCAGCTTCAAGGACGTCCACCCATTTCTTCTGATACATGTTGGCACCAATGAGATGCATGGCACCAGGAGATGGAACAGGATCCTTGATGCGAACAACTGGCTAAGACGATGGTGCAGACAACAAGGAATCGGATTCCTGGACCATGGTGTGAATTACTTGTACGATGGACTCCTCGCCAGAGACGGACTACACCTCAACAAACCTGGGAAACACACATTCGCCAGAAGACTTGCTACACTCATCAGGAGGGCGTTAAACTAGAAGAAGAGGGGACGGGAAGAAAAATATTAGACTCGAACAAAGAAGACCCAGGAAAACATACTCAGAAGGGAGGTAAGAACATTTCTAAAACAATCCACAGCGAGGAGATTGGAACAAAACAAAATCCTCTAAACTGCATGCTCGCAAACGCCAGAAGCCTGACAAACAAGATGGAAGAACTAGAAGCAGAAATATCTACAGGTAACTTTGACATAGTGGGAATAACCGAGACATGGTTAGATGAAAGCTATGACTGGGCAGTTAACTTACAGGGTTACAGTCTGTTTAGAAAGGATCGTAAAAATCGGAGAGGAGGAGGGGTTTGTCTCTATGTAAAGTCTTGTCTAAAGTCCACTTTAAGGGAGGATATTAGCGAAGGGAATGAGGATGTCGAGTCCATATGGGTCGAAATTCATGGAGGGAAAAATGGTAACAAAATTCTCATTGGGGTCTGTTACAAACCCCCAAATATAACAGAAATCATGGAAAGTCTACTTCTAAAGCAGATAGATGAAGCTGCAACCCATAATGAGGTCCTGGTTATGGGGTACTTTAACCCCTTAATGACCGCCAATACGCCTTTTAACTGACCTGACATATAAGAGAATGGCTTCCCCATACAGATGACAATCCAGCATCTGTTGGTTGTACACTATAGCTGACAACTTGCTGTATCAGCCACGATCAGTATTTGCACCGTCCAAATCTGTTTAACCCCTTAGATGCTGCTGTCAATAGTGACTACTTCATTATAAATGGTTAACAGAGTGTGGGGGCTTCTTCTTTATCCCAATTGGTGCACTTAGATCATGATTTTGTGGTCTTGATGTTTGCCATGGCAATTCATGACCAAATAGCGGCCTTAGAGTCTGATTGCTGTAGTAATCTGTTTAGAAGTTAGCGGCATTTAGGTGGTAAAAATACACATTTTCATTTCTGTCATGTCACTTTGCATTAATTCCTGTAAAGCATCTGAAGGGTTAATAAACTACCTGACAGCAGTTTTCAATATGTTTAGGGGTGCTGTTTTTAAAATGGTATCACGTTTGGGGGTTTCCCAATATATGGGACCCCTAAAGTCACTTCAAACATGGATAAGTCCCTAAAAAAACAAATGTGGTAAATTTCTTTGAAAAAATGAAAAATTGCTGCTACATTTTTAAACCTCCTAAAATGCTAACAAAATAAAATAACATTTTACAAATGGTGCTGATGTAAAGCCGACATGTGGGAAATGTTATTTATTAATGGTTTGCTGTTATATGACTATCTGGATTAAAGGGATAATCATTCAAATTTAGAAAATTGCTAATTTTTTAACTTTTTCTCAAATTTTTTATATTTTTTATAAATAAACACAAAAAATGTTGAACTAAATTTACCATTATCATAAAGTATAATGTGTCACGAAAAAACAATCTCAAAATCACTGGAATTTGTTGAAGCATTGCAGAGTTATTACCACATAAAGTGACACTGGTCAGATTTCAAAAATTTGGCTCGGTCACTAAGGGGTTAACTACCCGGATATTAACTGGGAAACAGAAACCTGTGAAACCCATAAAGGCAACAGGTGTTAGGGCTAGCGGAACACACCAAATAATAAGACAGATAGAGTATGGTGCGTTCGCAGCCCGGGGTCCACCGTGCAGAGATGGAACCTGCTGCCAAGTAATGACGGACTATATGGCGGTACAAAGTGAATACACACATGGGCTAACCTCACCCTGTGTGAAGGAAGCGAACCCTGTTACGTCACAGGGCCGTGGTACCGCACCAAGAGCGCAAGCAACGAGTCTCAGAACTCAATCACAAGACACAGGATTTGAGTACATAGACCTCATGCGCTCGACACCGCTACTGAGGTGTAAGAGTGACAGCAATAGAAGCACGAGAGTGCATGCAGTGCCGCACTGGCGAACGCCACTAACCACCCAGGCTTGGGTCAGGAAAGCGCTGTGAAAGCACAAGGCGCCGCACTGGCGGTCACAGCAATAAGACGCTGTATTGTGTGTTTACGTGCTGATGGCTAAGTCGGGCGCTAGATAGCAAACATACACCTTCCACGAACAGTCATCCAATAGGGAGGGTTATTTAAAGAGCGACTTTCACTCACAACACACACACATTTACAAATGTACACTAGCGCATGGCCGTGCGGTCATGCGCAGCTTATATAGTTGCAGCACGTTCAGGACCTTCCAATAAAGGACCAATGGGAAGCTGCTACCAAAGTTTTGCCCTTTCAGGACCTTCCTGGAGGACCAATGGGATGTGCTGCAGTACCTGAGCATGTGACCCTCGATCTCCAATGGGAGATCTTGCCCTGGGCATGCTCAGAAAGAGAAAAGCAGGACTTAGCCCCAAAAGCATCTGCTCGCCGCTGCCCAACACTGACTTCAATAGCAGAAGCAGGAAAAGCAGCAGTAACTCTTTGTACAGAGTGAGACTGAGCAAGACGCTGGGACCGACGTCTCTGCTGAGCAGACTCCACTGCGGCTGGATAAGAATTGGAGACCGCAGCGGAGATGGCTCGAGATTCCCCTTGTGCAGAAGCAGGAACTCGACACCTAACATTACCCCTCCTCCTAGGACCCCCCCTCCTTGGGCCTCGCTACACTCGAAGGCAGCAATGAGCTGTGGGGCCCGAATGTTTTCAGCAGGCTCCAAGGACCTGTCCTCTGGGCCATAACCCTTCCAATCCACCAGATAGAACTTTTTGCCACGTACCACCTTGCACCCCAAAATAGCGTTCACCTCGTAATCGTCCGTAGACGAACCCGATGTCCCGGCAGATGACTCGGAAAACCGGGACATGTATACGGGTTTCAAGAGGGACACATGAAAGGTGTCGGTGATACCCAAGCGTGGAGGAAGGGCCAGACGGTAGACCACAGGGTTAACCTGTTCAAGGACCTTGAAGGGACCCAAGTAGCGAGGTGCAAACTTAGTGGACTCAACACGCAGCCTGATGTTATGGGCGGAGAGCCACACTAAGTCGCCAGGAGCAAAGGTCGGAGCGGGACGCCGATGAGCATCGGCGGAGGACCTCATTCTCTCCTTGGAGGCCCGAATGGCATCCTGAGTGCGGTCCCAAATGTCCAGTGCCTCCACAGCCCAGTCTGCCACCCTGGAGTCAGCAGAAGACACAGGCATGGGCACAGGGACACGCAGATGCTGGCCGTAATTTAGGAGGAATGGAGTCTGACCGGTGGAGTCGGCTACGGCGTTGTTAAGCGCAATCTCTGCCCACGGTAGCAAGGATGCCCAGTCATCCTGCCTGGCAGAAACAAAATGTCGTAAATATGTGACCAAGGTCTGGTTGGCCCTCTCTACCAACTTATTCGTCTCGGGATGATATGCGAAGAGAGATTCAACTCAATACTGAGTAGATGACAAAGCTCTCTCCAGAATCGAGACGCAAACTGGGGACCCCGGTCACTAACAATTTTGTCTGGCATACCGTGTAGGCGAAAGATATGTTTGATGAACAAGACAGCCAACGCCCTTGCAGAAGGTAGCCGTGGAAGAGGCACCAAGTGCACCATTTTGGAAAAATGGTCGGTGATCACCCAGATAATGGTGCAGTTATGAGACTTGGGTAAGCCCACCACAAAGTCCATCCCGACCATCTCCCAGGGCCTGTCCGCCACCGGCAGAGGGTAAAGCAAACCAGCTGGCCGTTGCCGAGGGGACTTGTTCTTGGCGCAAGAGACACACGCTCGAACATATTCTGCGAATCACGAGCCATATGCGGCCACCAGTATGCCCTCGCCAGTAACTTAGATGTCCTTTTGGAACCAAAATCCTTACTAACTATGTTACTATGTTACTATGCTACTAAAGCATGTGACAAATACTTACGTTGTCTGGGCAAGGACCGGTCTTAAAAATGACAGAACGCGATGGTACTTGTACGTTCGTATCCTTGCTCCTGAACCACTGGCAACACGACTCTCTTGACGCAGGTCCTTGTTGAAGCGGTCCTTCATCGAACGCCAACGTGTTTTTACTTTGTCCACTGTTAAAAAAAAACACATTATGGTCAGGAAATGGACTTTTTGCCGTGCACAGACAACTGTGTGTGATGAGAGAAACTCCGGAGAGTTTCTTTCATCACACACAGTCGAGTGAGCACGACCAAGGTCTCTGCTGCTTCACACTGCAGTGCAATACTTACCAAATGCACTACGGACCCATGGCGGGGCGTTGTCCCAGCCATCCCACATCGCTTGGGCCACCTCATTCCATAAACGCTGGAGCGTGGTGTTGATCGAAAGCAGTGGATCCCCGCTGTCCCACAACGGGACTCGCTCCTGGACAAGGGTGATTAGGAGGTCATTGTCGATCAGGTCATCGTCCCGTTGTGAAACCTAAAAATTAAAGAAAGTCATTAAAGTTTGCTCAATTACATAAGGAAAAGAAAGAAAAAAGATGCTGAGAAATGGCATGAATAGGAAAGTCAACATACAAAAGGATTCCAGAAGAACAAATTAAAGAAATACGAGTGGAAAGAAAGGAAGATTCAAGAATATTACACTGAGGACAGTCAGCCTTGTATACGTACCCGCTGCCGTCTTCCCACCAGACCTTGACTCCGCTGCTCCTGCCCGGTCTGTGCCTCAGTAGAAGTGCTCTAAGAAAAAGGAAAAATCAAATTGTCACATGTGTCGATGTGACAGTGAATACTTACCAAGCTGACGAGGCAAATACTCACCTCACTGACATGCTCCACTTCCGACTGACGTGGCTGATATTCCTCATTAGATTAAGACTCCAAAGAAGACATTCTAATGCATGTAGAAGGAAAGAAATGGAAGAAATTAGGACATGTAGAGCCAAAAAATAGAAAATAAAGGCATTGGCTAGGATATACTCACATTGATCAGGGTCTTGTCCTCCAAAATGCGGCCAGTCCATGTCTCATCTTCTTCAGAGTCTGGTGAGAAGTGTCCTGAAACTGTCCACACCCTCCCTTTTATCACCTTGATGGTAGGGGTGGCTTATCAGTGTCTAGACATGGTTATCTCAATTGAAACGCATGCATTCAAAAACGTAACCAAACGCATGTGCGTAAAATCGCATGCGTTTACATAGACAGCAATGTATTTTTTAGACGCAAACCAAACGCAAACGAACGCATGCGTTTTCATGCGGCAAATAGACGCCTCTGGAAATTACTACATGTTGCATTTCCACGGCTGGATGCAAGCATCGAAAAGACGCATGCGTCGTCAAACGCGGCCAAACGCGTACAAAAAAAACGCATGCGTTTTTAGTGATAAGTATAGGAAAACATGACGCATGCGTTTATACAAACGCAACATCACTAAACACAAATGTGAAACCAGCCTTATATAGACAGGTGTGTACCTATCCAAATCAAGTCCTATCACTTTAATTAAACACAGCCGGACTCCAGTGAAGGAGTAGAACCATCTGAAGGAGGATCACAAGGAAATGGACAGCATGTGACTTAAACATGAGTGTCTGAGCAAAGGGTCTGAATACTTATGACCGTGTGATATTTCCGTTTTTCTTTTTTTATTAAATTTGCAAAAATGTCTACATTTCTGTTCTTTTTCATTCAAGATGGGGTGCAGAGTGTACATTAATGTGAAAAAATGAACTTCTTTGAATTTACCAAATGGCTGCAATTAATCAAAAAGTGAAAAATTTAAAGGAGTCTGAATACTTTCCGTCCCCACTCTATGTACAGTTTTAGAGACCTGTTTTTCTTCTTTATGAAGAGAAAGCCTGCATCTGGACATGTAGATTTTTCAATAAATCCAGATTCTTGTTAATGTACATAGAAGTCACCTCAGTTTCAATGAGAACTAGATGATAAATGACTGTCAAATGACTGATGTAGAGTTAGTATCTCAGGCTCTTGCTTTGAAAAGACAACTCCAAATTCCAGGTAAGAAGCAGTCAAGTTTGATGAAACGAAGGAAGACCAGCGCTTCAGACATAGTAACTAGGGTTGAGCGAAAAGGAGCGGACAAATTCAAAAATCGCCGATTTTCGGTAAAGTCGGGTTTCATGAAACCCGACCCGATCCTAGTGTGGGATCGGCCATGAGGTCGGCAATCTGCGCGCAAAAGTCGTATTTCGTATGACGCTTTCAGCACCATTTTTCAGCCAATGAAGGAGGACGCAGAGTGTGGGCAGCGTGATGACATAGGTCTCGGTCCCCACCATCTTAGAGAAGGGCATGACAGGGATTGGCTTGCTTTCTGCGGCGTCACAGGGGCTATAAAGGGGCGTGCATGCCGACCGCCATCTTACTTCTGCCGATCTTAGCATAGGGAGAGGTTGCTGCAGCTTCATCAGAAGAAGGGATATAGTTAGGGAGGGAAGATTAACCCCCAAACTGCTTGTGCTGTAGCGATTTCCACTGTCCAACACCACCATTTTTTTGCAGGGACAGTGGAGGCTATATTTTTGTGCATCAGCTCTGTAGCTTATTAGGCTGCCTTATAAGGCTCCCTGATAGCTGCATTGCTGTTTGCAGGCCGCTGTGCAAACCAACTGCTTTTTTAAAAGCAAAAATCCTGTTGCTCCTTTCTGCACAGTTATCTTGTTTAATTGTCCACACTTTTGTGTGCAGCAGTCCTTTATCCTTTTTATTGCTGCCATACTTTTCCTGAGATTATTGTAGGGAGATTGAAATTGTACTTTTTTATACAGTGCGCCTGAGTTTTGGGTCAGTCTCCCCCCAAAAAAAGTGAGATTCAAATTCTCACAAAGTGGATATACTTCAGTCCTGTTAGTTTGTCGTATGTCAGCCAGCCACTTTCTGCCACTTAGATTGAGTTATTATATACACTGGGCCTGAGTTTTGGTTCAGTCTCCCCCCCAAAAAAAGGGAGATTCAAATTAACACAAAGTGGATATACTTCAGTCCTGTTAGTTTGTCGTATATCAGCCTGCCACTTTCTGCCACTTACATTGTGTTGTTTTATATGCACAGGGCCTGAGTTTTTGTTCAGTCTCCCCCCAAAAAAGTGAGATTCTAATTCTCACAAAGTGGATATACTTCAGTCCTGTTAGTTTGTCGTATATCAGCCAGCCACTTTCTGCCACTTAGATTGCGTTGTTATATACACTGGGCCTGAGTTTTGGTTCAGTCTCCCAAAAAAAACTTTGTGAATGTTTTTCCCAGCAATATGCGCTCCTGAATAGGGTTGAGCGACTTTTACTTTTATAGGATTGGGTCGGGTTTCACGAAACCCGACTTTCTCAAAAGTCGGGTCGAGTGAAATCGGCCGATCCTATAGAAAAGTCGGGGTCGGGGTCGGCCGAAACACGAAACCCAATGCAGTGCAATGGGATACTATGGTTCCCAGGGTCTGAAGGAGAGGAAACTCTCTCTGGGATCCATATTTAAGTGTAAAATAAAGAATTAAAATAAAAAATATTGCTATACTCACCCTCTGACGCGCCCTGGTACTAACCGGCAGCCTTCCTTCCTTAGAATCAGCGCGTGAAGGACCTTAGATGACGTCGCGGCTTGTGATTGGTCGCGCGACCGCCCATGTGACCGCTCACGCGACCAATCACAAGCCGCGACGTCATCTAGGGTCCTTCACGCGCTGATTCTAAGGAAGGAAGGCTGCCGGTTAGTACCAGGGCGCGTCAGAGGGTGAGTATAGCAATATTTTTTATTTTAATTCTTTATTTTACACTTAAATATGGATTCAGATACCGATTTCCGATATTGCAAACATATCAGAACTCGGTATCGGAATTCTGATACCAGATTCAGAAGATCGCCGACCTCATGGCCGACCCCACACAGGGGTCGGGTCGGGTTTCATGAAACCCGACTTTGCCAAAAGTCGGCGACTTCTGAAAATGGCCGCCCCGTTTCGCTCAACCCTACTCCTGAAAGATGATGATGGAACTCGATATTCTGATTCAAGGTTGATTTTTATTTCAAACTAAAATACAACCGGTTTCGACTTCTTAGAGTCTTCCTCAGGTATAATGTCATGCATATAAACAGATCTATCTGAACACATTTTATAGCAGATATCCCTGCATGTCAATTTGGGTGGGGGCTGTCAGACATACCCAGGTACCCAGATTTGCAAGAATTTGCACTCTGAGGAATCCAACAAAATTCATATAACAAATACATTTTATACTTTTCTTTTTTTCCCCTCACAAGGAAGACAAAAAGTGTTAAAAAAAAATTCCACACTAAAAATTTTTTTACACAAATTCTTCACTAAAATTATTTTTTCTTTTCTAAGAGCACTATAAATATAATTATACTATATATAAAATTTCTGTTAAAATGTTATTAAACATATTGAAGTGTGATTTCATACTAAAATGTAAAATCCTACAATTATATACATTATAACAAAAAAAAAAAAAAACACTTGCTTTTTTCATTTTGGGACTATTTCCATATGCCAAATACAAATTTTCGAAATTTCATTCATATTAAAACTGAAAAAACTAATATGCAATCTTGTACCTGTCAATTTATTTGCTTTGTACATCATATACCTTCTATAACATCATTTAATCCATCTGGGTATAATGTACCCAGACGGAAGATCCAATATGATTCTTTCCAGTTTAACTTTTGTACCCTATTAGTACAATTCACAGGTATTTGCTCCAATGGGGTTACAGAAATATTGAATGTTTTATTATGCTTCAAACATAAATGCCGGGATAAGCACTGTTTTAAAAAGCCATTTTTTGTATTGTGTCTGAGGCCATTCATACGGGATCGTAAGGACTGAATGGTCCGACCCACGTATTGCAGGCCACAGGTACAGGTAATAACATACGGTATATCACAAAATCACTATCACACGTTAGTTTTTGTGTGATCGCTATGGTTTCACCCATACTATACGACGTGATGTGATGAGTCATATGGGTGATAATTTTGCAAGCACAACATTTTCGGGAACCACATCGATAAATACCCGGTTTGGAAGCATCTGTTTTGTTTATCCTAATTTTTTCTTTTCTCTTTATACATTCACATTCCTCATCTTTGGTCATTCTGATCTAGATTGGTTCTATATGCTGCCAAAATTAATCGCTTTGTATATCTCTTATCTGTAAACCTATCGATCAAAATTTTCGATTGTTCCACGTAATCTTTCTTATTTGTATCATTTCTCCTGATTCGATGGAACTGGCTATAAGGAATGTTTTGCTTCCATTTTTGGTGGTGTGCGCTCCGATAATTGAGGGAACCATTGGTGTCAGTTTTCTTGAAGTAAGTTCTAGTGCAAATTTTTTTGTTTTTATGAGATATTTCTAGATCAAGAAAATTTATTTTGTCTTTATTAACCTCTGCGGAAAAAGTGATACCCCAGTCATTCCTGTTTAATGCCACAATAAATTCTTGAGCTTCAACTGCAGTGCCTTTCCAAAATATAATTAAATCGTCAATGAAGCGTCGATAATATAATATATTGTTACAGTAAGGTGGCTGACATAAGGGGGATGAGGACTCGAAGCACCCCATGAAAAGATTCGCAAAACTTGGGGCTACTCGAGTCCCCATCGCGGTGCCAAGCCGCTGAGTATACATTTGCCCCTGGAAAGTAAAAAGATTGTGTTCCAATATGAATTTTAGACCCATTATTAAAAATTGTCTCTGATGTTCTGGCATATCAATTACTTCATTCAAATAATGTGAAACTGAATTTATTCCCAATCTATGATCAATATTGGAGTAAAGAGCGTGTAAGTCTAAACTTATGAACATGTAATCTTCTTCCCAAACAAAATTTTCACATTCTTTTATTAATTGGCTGGAGTCTAGGAGAAAAGAAGGTAGTTTTCTAACTAGATCCTGCAGGTACAGATCAATGTAATGAGACAGCTGACTAGTTAGTGACCCTATCCCTGAAATGATCGGTCGTCCGGGAGGTTTCACAGGATTTTTATGCACCTTGGGGAGATGATAAAATAGGGCTGTATTTGGATTTTTGCTGGTCCGGAACCGTTTTTCCTTTTTATTTAGGATGTTTTGATTAAAGGCAGTGTCTATCAACCTATGATATTCTTCGATATGTCTTTTGGAAGGGTCAGCATCTAACTTTTTATAGTATTTTACATCTGATAATATATTATATGCTTCCTCCAAATAGTCCTCTCGGTCCTGAATGACAATACCCCCTCCTTTATCTGCCCCTCGAATCACAATTTTTTCATTGTTCTTTAGTTTTTCTAAAGCTTCTTTTTCTTCCTTTGAAATATTCATTTTTTGAATGGTTCTTTTATTACTTAGTCTGTTTCTACCTACAGAACTCGTATTTTCTATTTTTCCTTTTTGTATAGTTTTTCCAGTCTTATTTAATCCCCGAAATTCCTTGGATACTAAAGTATAAAAAGTGTCAAAATGACTGCCTCGATGGTGGGTGGGGTTAAAATTAGATTTGGGACAGACATTTTTATGTATACTTTTACTTGATGGAATGGTATCTGCTTTTTCAATAGTTTTTACTTCATCCTTGTCTTTACATCCTGCTGTTCGATCCATTATGGCGAAATGTCTAATAAGTGTTAATTTGCGAACATACTTATTTAGATCAAGAAATAAATCAAAAGGCCTGGCTCTTTGTGTGGGACAGAAGCCTAGACCTTTAGATAGAATAGCTTCTTCAGCCTTAGAGAGTTGATGTTTTGATAAATTGAATACTTTAATCGTACTATTCTCTATATTCCATTCAGGATTCCTTTTTAAAAACCTCCTTATTTTAGAGAGACCAGAGTTTTTTTATTTCCTCCCTACTCTAGAGCCTCTGGTCCTCTTTTTCTTTTTGAGGACTGCAACGGTGTTGGAGGAAAATACTTTGTGATCAAATTCTTCTTTTGTGCCTTTATTGCACCATTGCAGTCCTCAAAAAGAAAAAGAGGACCAGAGGCTCTAGAGGAGGGAGGAAAGAAAAAAACTCTGGTCTCTCTAAAAGAAGGTACTGCAGTTGAAGCTAAAGAATTTATTGTGGCATTAAACAGGAATGACTGGGGTATCACTTTTTCCGCAGAGGTTAATAAAGACAAAATAAATTTTCTTGATCTAGAAATATCTCATAAAAACAAAAAAATTAGCACTAGAACTTACTTCAAGAAAACTGATACCAATGGTTTCCCCAATTATCGGAGCGCACACCACCAAAAATGGAAGCAAAACATTCCTTATAGCCAGTTCCGTCGAATCAGGAGAAATAATACAAATAAGAAAGATTACGTGGAACAATCGAAAATTTATATAGATCTGTTTATATGCATGACATTATACCTGAGGAAGACTCTAAGAAGTCAAAACCGGTTGTATTTTAGTTTGAAATAAAAATGATCCTTGAATCAGAATATCGAGTTCCATCATCATCCTTCAGGAGCGCATATTGCTGGGAAAAACAGCAAGTGTTATCGCCTATGAAAGCACTGTTCAGTGCGTTCATCAGTTCCCAGATCTTTTGCAGCAAACTGAGTGGAAAGAGGAATGGAGTGATCCATGGATTGGATCTATACACTGTATATCAAGACACCAAAAAGGTGAGTGGATTCACACTGAGTACACACCTTGAGAAACTAACTACTACACTCAGAAGTCTGCGCTTCCCATTTCTCTCCCTATAATCCCCTCTTGTCTCCCAAAAAAAGGGAGATTCAAATTCTCACAAAGTGGATATACTTCAGTCCTGTTAGTCTGTCATATATCAGCCAGACACTTTCTGCCACTTAGATTGCATTGTTATATACACTGGGCCTGAGTTTTGGTTCCATCTCCCCCCAAAAAAGGGAGATTTAAATTCTCAACAAGTTTATATACACCTTCTACCTTGTTTTACAGTACCATATAATGGTTGTTATTTTGGTTAGATTTTCCAAAAAATGAGGAAGTCTGGTGGAAGAGCCTGTGGGCGGTGGTTGCCAGCTGGTACTGATGGTGGTGGTGGTGCATCTGGTGGTAGTGGCAAAAGCACAATAGCACTTAAGGCTGGAGGTGTTGAGCCAGCATCATCGTCTGGCTACACAAGGCCTCGAAGGCTCCCTTATCTGGGAGTAGGAAAACAGCTTTTAAAGCCGGAGCATCAGGAAAAAGTTTTGGCTTTCCTTGCTGACTCAGCCTCTAGCTCTTTCGCCTCCTCTTCAGAAAGTTCCAAATATAAAAGCAGCGAGTCGTCAGTGGATGCTCCCGGTCAGGAACAAGACGTTTCCTTGTGTCCTTCACCCAAACCAAAAGTGAAGGATGCATCAGGCGACACTACTGGTTACTCCATGGAGCTCTTTACACATACTGTGCCTGGGTAGGAAAGGGAAATTGTTAACTGCCCATTTCTAAGATGAATCGGACATGGAGTGCACTGATGCACAGCCACAGCAAGATTATTATTCTGTTCCATTGACTCAGATCACTACATTGCCCTCGCAGTGTACTGAGCCAGAATCTGACCCTGATGAGACTACACTATAACACTATAGCACCTTACACGGTGACACAGAGGAAGGTGCACATGACATTGAAGAGGAGGTGATAGATTACCCAGTTGTTGACCCAGATTTGCAGCCATTGGGGGAAGAGGGTGCCGCTGCCAGTAGCTCAGATGCGGAGGAGGATAATCCGCAGCAGCCATCTACATCGCAACAGCTGTCATCTGGCAGGCCCGTATCAGGCCAAAAACGTTTGTGAAAAACAAAAACAGTTTTAGGACAGTGTGGCCATCCGGTGAAAGTAGCACAGCGTTTAATGCCTGAAAAGGTATTCCATAGTAGGAAGAGTGTAGTGTGGTAATTGTTTAACCAAGATCCGAATGATCAGTCAAAAGTTATCTGTAAGAAATGCTCAAAGACCTTTAGCAGAGGGAAGAATCTTCAAAATTTAAATACAACGTGCATGCTTAGACATTTAACCATCATGCACTTGCAAGCCTGGACTAACTACCCAACGTCCTGTACCGTTGGTGCACCTGCTCAGAATGAAGGTAGTCAGCAATGCTACATTGCCTCCCTCACTGTAAGCCCACCGGTTAGGACACCACCAGCAACAAATGTGGAGGCATCGTCGCAAGGCCAAAGCAGTCAGGGAATCACAAGGTTATTGGTAGGAAACACTGTATGTAGGCCAACATCAAGAATACAATCACAACCCTCTCTCAATCTGCTATGCCCACCATCACCGCTAGTTCCACCATATGCAGCTCTCCAGTCCAGCTCACTTTACAAGAGACTCTCGTTAGGAAAAGAAAGTACTCATCCTCTCATCTGCGTACACAGGGTTTGAACGCCTACATTGCTATACTAATCTCGTTAGAGATGATACCCTACCGGTTGGTTGAAAGTGAAGCTGTCAAAGACCTGATGGCCTACGCAGTACCACGCTATGACCTACCCAGTCGGCACTTCTTTGCGAGAAAAGCCATCCCAGCCCTCCACCAGCATGTCAAAGACCACATTGTCCATGCACTGAGGCAATCAGTCAGTGGAAAGATGCACCTCACAACAGATGCATGGACCAGTAGGCATGGCCAGGGATGTTACGTGTCCATCATGGCGCACTGGGTTAATGTGGTGGATGCAGGGTTCACAGGGGACAGCCATAGTGGGACAGTTCTGCCTAGCCCACGGTCTAGGAAACAGTTGGCTGTAGGCGTTCACCACCCCTCCTCCTTCTCCTCCTCCAGAAGCGAAAGCTCATCCACAGAGCGCTGTTGCACAACCACTCCATCCGCAGCTGCCAGGGTTGCACACGAGGTGTCCCATTATCGAACAGCTAGTGGTAAGCGTCAGCAGGCTGTGTTACAAATGAAGTGTTTGGGCGACAACAGACACACCGCGGAAGTACTGGCCCAGTACTTGCAGCAACAAACTCAGTCATGGTTGGGCAGTGTTCATCTTGAGGCAGGCAAGGTAGTCAGTGATAACGGAAGGAATTTTATGGCTGCCATAGCCCTTTCAGAACTTAAACACATACCTTGCCTGGCTCACACCTTGAACCTGGTGGTGCAGTGCTTCCTCAAAAATTATCCGGAGTTACCAGCCCTGCTCCTGAAGGTGCGAAGACTTTGCTCGCACATCTGCCGGTCGCCTGTACACTCCAGCCGTATGCTGAACCATCAGCGATCGCTGAATCTTCCCCAGCACCGCCTAATAATCGATGTTGCAACAAGGTGGAACTCCACACTGCACATGGTTCAGAGGCTGTGCGAACAGAGGCATGCTGTAATTAATTTGTGGGAGGATACACATACAGTATACGGGCAGGCAGTTGGATGGCAGACATGGAGTTGTCTGGTGTGCAGTGGTCAAAGCTATAAGACCTCTGTCAAGTCCTTCAGTGTTTTGAGGAATGCACATGGCTGGTAAGTGCAGACGACGCCATCATAAGCATGAGCATCCCACTAATGCGTCTGCTGATGCAAACTTTAACGCACATTAAGGAGCTGGCGTCTGCAGCCGAGGAGGAGGGAAGCCTTGATGACAGTCAGCCATTGTCTGCTCAGGGAACTCTCCTGGACGAGGTGGTGGACGAAGAGGAGGAGGATGATGGGCATGAATATTTATGGGATGAGGGTGCTTCTCAGGGGGCAATAGAAACTGGTGGCATTGCAAGGTCAGGTACAGGGTTTTTGCGGGACACAAGTGATGTTGATTTGCAAGAAAGTGCTCCTCAACCCAGCACAAGCAGCGAATTGACACCTGAAACATTGGCCCACATGGCTGAGTATGCCTTGCGTATCCTAAAAAGGGACCCCGCATTATCAAAATGATGACAATTACTGGTTGGCCTGCCTCCTGGATCCACGATATAAAGGAAAATTACAAAATATCATGCCACATGAGAACCTTGAGCAAATATTGGCTACCAAACAAGCAACTCTTGTAGACCGTTTGGTTCAGGCATTCCCAGCACACAGCGGCGGTGATGGTTCTCACACGAGCCGTAGGGGGCAACATGGCAGAGGTGTTAGAGGTGCACAAATCTGAAGTGGCATTGGACAGAGGGGTTTTATGACCAGTTTGTGGAGTGATTTTGCAATGACCGCTGACACGACAGGTACTGCTTCATCAATTCAAAGTGACAGGAGGCAGCATTTGTCCAGTATGGTTACAAACTACTTTTCCTCCCTTATCGATGTTCTCCCTCACAGGTCATTCCCCTTTGATTACTGGGCATCAAAAATAGACACCTGGCCTGAATTGGCAGAATATGCATTACAGGAGCTCGCTTGCCCTGCTGTTAGTGTGCTATCAGAAAGAGTCTTCAGTGCTGCTGGTTCAATACTGACCGAAAAAAGGACACGTCTGGCTACCCAGAATGTTGATGATCTAACCTTTATTAAAATGAACCAATCATGGATTTCAAATTATTTTGCCCCATCTTCCCCTGCTGACACGTAGCTTGCCGGAAAAATGTCTTGCTTTTGGCCTCCTCTTACTTACTTCTCCAATTCCTCCAATTGCAGCTGCTGAATGTCCACCATAGGCCATTTTTATACCTCCCTAAATGGGCTGACTCCCCCCACAGGGCCGTGGTCACCACCTGGTGCAAACACTCGTGCGAGTGCCGTTTGCCTGGACAGGTGGGTGGGCCCACTCTTGGGCGACGGCACTGGCACAGGGTCCCTCATAGTACAATGAAGTGTCTCTGACGGTGATGGTGCACAACCAACGTCAGACACACCGTCGTAATATGAGGGGACATGTGCCAGTACCGCTGCCCATGTGAGAGTGTTCCCCCCAGCTCAAACAGTGCTCCACCACTTGCAATACTTACCTCTCCCTGCTCCACCACTGTGTAGTCTGTGCTGTTAAATCCTTCAATGGCACTGCCAATTCAAATTTGTTGAAATGATAGATGATAGTTAAAATATACAGGGGCCATGGCCTCCATTTAGACCAGTTAATACTTTGCGCCTACTACCACTGTCTGTTACTCAGCAGAGGAGCCCACCCCTGTACCTAGCTATGCCACCTGTTTAGTCCTATTACCAATTTTGAACTGCATTTAGCCTACTTTATTATTTGGGCCTATTAACTGTGTCTGCCACTCATTACAGTTGTCCTCCACTGAACAAAGCAATGCCGCCTGTTTAGCCCTGTTACCAATTTTGAACTGCATTTAGCCTACTATATTATTTGGGCCTACTAACTGTGTCTGCCACTCATTACAGTTGTCTTCCACTGAACAAAGCAATGCCGCCTGTTTAGTCCTGTTACCAATTTTGAACTGCATTTAGCCTACTTTATTATTTGGGCCTACTAACTGTGTCTGCCACTCATTACAGTTGTCCTCCACTGAACAAAGCAATGCCGCCTGTTTAGTCCTGTTACCAATTTTGAACTGCATTTAGCCTACTTTATTATTTGGGCCTACTAACTGTTAGGAGTCGAGTTTCCTCTGCTGCACAAGGGGAATCTCGATCCGTCTCCGCTGCGGTCTCCCATTCTCCTCCAGCCGCAGTGGAGCCTGCTCAGCAGGGACGTCGATCCCAGCGTCTCGCTCAGTCTGACTCTGTGAGAAGAGTTACTGCTGCTTCTCCAGCTTCTGCCTGTAAAGCCTATACTGGTCAGCAGCGAGTGGACTTCTCTGGGACTAAGTCCTTGTCTGCGCACACTGAGCATGCCCAGGGCAAGATCTCCCGTTGGAAATCGAGGGTCATGTGCTCAGACTCTGCAGCGCATTCTATTGGTCCTCTTGGCAGGTCTTGGAAGGGCAAAGTTTCTGTGGCCGCTTCCTGTCCTGCAACTATAAAAACTGCGCATGACCGCACGGCCATGCGCTAGTGTACAATTTAATACGTGTGTTTGTTGTGAGTGCAAGTCGTTCTTTAAATACCCCTACCCTATTGTATGATTGTTCGCGTATGGAGTATGGCTGCTATCTAGCGCCCGACTTATCACTCAACGTGTCACGCACGTGTCAGCGTCTACTGCTGTGACCGCCAGTGCGGTGCCACGCGCCAGTGTGCGCTTCCTGACCCACGTCTGGGTGCTTAGTGGTGCCTGCCAGCACGGCACAGTTCGCACTTCGGTGCCTTTATTATTATAATTCCTTTCACACCCAGTTGCGGTGTAGTGCCAGCAAGGGTCTAATCGGACTACAATCCCTGTTGGGGTTTAGTTCGCTGACCACTTGCTCGCGCTCTATGTGCGGTACCGCGGTCCTGTGACGCAACAGGATCGCTTTCTTCACGCTGGGTGAGGTTTAACCCACGCATGTATACTTTTGAATACCGCCATATTGTCTGTCATTTCCTAGCAGCAGGTTTCACCTGCACGGTGGACCCCGGACTGCGAACGCATCTATATCATCTCTCTTGGTGCGTTCCGCCAGTCCTAACATTACACTAGCGCCAGGGTCTGGCTAGTGATGACAGACAAACAGCAATCTCTGCGGCATATCCAGCAGCTGGAGGGTAGGTTGGCGGCTCTCGAGAGCGCGACCTCAGCTGTGGATGTTACTGCAGTAGCTGTACAGGCTGCCAGCATGGCTGCAGCTACTATGTCCATTGCCACCCCTGTTCCGACATTATCTCGCCTCCCGCTGCCAGAAAAATTTTCTGGTGATAGCAAGTTTTGTAGGGGATTTGTGAGTCAGTGCTCTATTCACCACGAGCTCCTGGCTACACGTTTTCCCACAGAGCGGGCTAAGGTGGGATTTATTCTGTCTCTATTGTCGGACAGGGCGTTGGAATGGGCTACGCCGCTGTGGGAGCGTGGCGATCATGTGGTGCAGAGTGCTCCGCTGTTTCTGAGCGCTCTGAAACAGGTCTTTTTAGGACCTCAAGTCACCCATGATACTGCGCTCCAATTGCTGGCATTAACTCAGGGTGAGTCCTTGGTCAGTCATTTTGCCGTCCAATTCCGCACCTTAGCATCTGAGCTGGATTGGTCGGATAAAGCTCTTATCCCCATATTTTGGAGGGGCTTGGCTGACCACGTAAAGGACGCTCTGGCCACTAGGGAGATTCCTGCCACACTGGAGGAGTTAATAACTGTCTCCACTCGAATTGACCTCCGTTTTAATGAGCGGAGGTTAGAGCGAGCCCAGTGTAGGCAGAGGTTTCGGCTGGCTCCTACTTTCGCCAAACCTCTGGAATTTCCGGTCCTGGTTCCTGAGTCACATGAGGCCAGGGAAGTGTCACAAGCAGGATCTAAGTCCCGGACCGCTTGTGCACTCAGGGTCTGTCATGTTTGCCAGCAGTCAGGACATCTAGCCTCCAGATGTCCTCAGCGGTCGAGGAAACGTCAGCGTCCAGTGGTAGTAGGTGGAGGTACACTAGACACGGCGACGTTTGCCTCTAAGTTGTCCTTTAAGGGGACAATTACTATTGGCTCATTCTCCCACTCGGTAGAGCTCTGCGTGGATTCTGGGGCGGAGGGCAATTTTATGTCTTCTGCCTTTGCCCAACGTCACGCAATACCCCTGGTTATGCTTGCTCAACCAGTAACGGTGCGAGTGGTGAATGGGTCGACATTGCCCTCACAGATAACACACCAGACCATCCCTTTTACTCTGTCCATGTCGCCATCTCATCAGGAGATAATTTCTCTGCTCGTCATTCCGGAAGGAATTGATGAGGTCCTGTTGGGAATACCTTGGCTACGGTACCACTCTCCTCATATCGAGTGGTCCTCAAGCAGAATTCTGGGTTGGGGTGAATCTTGTGGGGGAAGGTGTCAGAGGGAGTGCGTTCAGGTTGCTACTACTGAGGTACCCGCAGATCTATCCTCTCTCCCCAAGCAGTATTGGTCTTATGCAGACGTGTTCTCCAAAAAGGCGGCGGAGGTCCTTCCGCCTCATCGCCCCTATGACTGTCCTATTGATCTCTTGCCTGGTGCTGAGCCTCCCCGGGGTCGAGTTTATCCGCTATCTCTCCCGGAGACGGAGGCAATGTCACAGTACATCCAGGAAAATCTGGCAAGAGGATTCATTAGGAAGTCAGTGTCACCTGCTGGGGCAGGGTTCTTCTTCGTGCAGAAGAAGAATGGGGAATTGCGCCCATGCATAGACTACAGGGGTCTTAACGCCATCACCGTTAAGAATAAGTATCCTTTGCCCTTGATATCTGAGTTATTCGATAGACTTCGGGGAGCAAGGGTATTTACTAAATTAGATTTGCGGGGTGCTTACAACCTGATTCGCATCCGTGAGGGGGACGAATGGAAGACGGCCTTTAACACCAGGGATGGGCACTATGAGTATCTGGTGATGCCCTTCGGGCTCTGTAATGCCCCAGCCATTTTCCAAGACTTTGTGAACGATATCTTCCGGGATATGCTTTCCACCTCGGTCGTAGTCTATCTGGATGATATTCTTATCTACTCTCCAGATATTGACTCCCACCGGAGAGATGTTTGCAAAGTCTTCGACCTCCTACGGGCAAACTCCCGCTATGCCAAATTGGAGAAGTGTATGTTTGAGCAGGAGTCTTTACCTTTCCTGGGCTACATCATCTCGGCCCAGGGATTGGCTATGGATCCTGCCAAACTACAGGCAGTGATGGACTGGCAGGAACCCCATTCTCTGAAAGCGGTGCAGCGCTTTATGGGGTTCATAAATTACTTTCGTCAGTTCATTCCCCACTTCTCAACCCTGGTAGCTCCCTTGGTATCCCTCACCAAGAAGGGAGCGAATCCTAAATCGTGGTCCGAAGAGGTCTCCAAGGCCTTCACTTCTATTAAGTCCCACTTTGCAAGCGCTCCCATCTTACATCGTCCCGAGGTGGATAAGCCATTCCTAATGGAGGTGGATGCCTCTTCCGTTGGTGCAGGAGCAGTCCTCTATCAAAAGGATGCTCAAGGTCGGAAGCATCCATGCTTCTTCTTCTCAAAAACCTTCTCACCAGCGGAGAGAAATTACTCCATCGGGGATAGGGAGTTGCTGGCAATGAAGTTGGCCTTTTCGGAATGGAGACATCTCTTGGAAGGTGCTCGGTTCCCATTCCAAGTCTACACGGACCACAAGAATTTGGTTTATTTACAGACAGCCCAGCGGCTGAATTCTCGTCAGGCCAGATGGTCCTTGTTTTTCTCCCGGTTCCACTTCACTCTACATTATCTCGCCGGGGAGAAGAACATTCGTGCTGACGCTCTCTCTCGCTCCCTGGTGTCAACTGTGGAGGAGGAGGACGAGCCTCGGCTCATTGTCCCTTCAGAGAGTCTGAGAACCGTAGCTCCGGTTTCGCTTGAGTCTGTGCCTCCGGGCAAGACTTTTGTCCCCATCAATTTGCGTCCGGAGGTTCTCTCGTGGGCTCATTCGTCCAGAGTGGGTGGACACTTTGGGGCAAAGAGGATATCTGAGTTGTTGGCGAGAATGTATTGGTGGCCACATATGGTTCGTGACGTTGGAGACTACGTTCGGGCATGTGTCTCTTGTGCCAAAAATAAGTCTCTCCGTCAACGGCCAGCTGGGTTGTTATACCCTCTGCCGGTGGCAGACAGGCCCTGGGAGATGGTCGGGATGGACTTTGTGGTGGGTTTGCCCAAGTCACGTGGCTGTACTGTCATTTGGGTTATCACCGACCATTTTTCTAAAATGGTGCATTTGGTGCCGCTTCCCCGGCTACCTTCTGCACGGGCCTTGGCAGCATTGTTTGTTAAACACATCTTCCGTCTTCACGGTATGCCAGACAAAATTGTCAGTGACCGGGGTCCCCAGTTTGCGTCTCGGTTCTGGAGAGAGCTTTGTCGCCTTCTCAGTATCGAGTTGAATCTCTCTTCGGCATATCATCCCGAGACGAATGGGTTGGTGGAGAGAGCCAACCAGACCTTGGTCACATATCTGCGACATTTTGTCTCTGTTAAACAAGATGACTGGGCATCTTTGCTACCGTGGGCGGAGTTTGCTCTTAACAATGCTGTAGCTGACTCCACTGGACAGACCCCATTCCTCCTTAACTATGGTCAGCATCCGCGGGTACCTGTGCCCATGCCCGTGTCTTCCGCCGATTCCAGGGTGGCAGACTGGGCTGTGGAGGCACGGGACATTTGGGATCGCACTCAGGATGCCATTCGGGCTTCCAAGGAGAGAATGAGGTCCTCCGCCGATGTTCATCGGCGCCCCGCTCCGACCTTTGCTCCTGGCGACTTGGTGTGGCTCTCCGCCCGTAACATCAGGCTACGAGTTGAGTCCACTAAGTTTGCGCCTCGCTACTTGGGTCCCTTCAAGGTTCTCGAACAGGTTAATCCTGTGGTCTACCGCCTGGCTCTTCCTCCACGCTTGGGTATCACCGACACCTTTCATGTGTCCCTCTTGAAACCCGTATACATGTCCCGGTTTTCCGAGTCATCTGCCGGTACATCGGGTTCGTCTACGGACGATTACGAGGTGAACGCTATTTTGGGGTGTAAGGTGGTACGCGTCAAAAAGTTCTATCTGGTGGATTGGAAGGGTTATGGTCCAGAGAACAGGTCATGGGAGCCTGCTGAAAACATTCGGGCCACACAGCTCATTGCTGCCTTCGAGCGTAGCGAGGCCCAAGGAGGGGGGGTCCTAGGAGGGGGGGTAATGTTAGGAGTCGAGTTTCCTCTGCTGCACAGGGGGAATCTCGATCCGTCTCCGCTGCGGTCTCCCATTCTCCTCCAGCCGCGGTGGAGCCTGCTCAGCAGGGACGTCGATCCCAGCGTCTCGCTCAGTCTGACTCTGTGAGAAGAGTTACTGCTGCTTCTCCAGCTTCTGCCTGTAAAGCCTATACTGGTCAGCAGCGAGTGGACTTCTCTGGGACTAAGTCCTTGTCTGCGCACACTGAGCATGCCCAGGGCAAGATCTCCCGTTGGAAATCGAGGGTCATGTGCTCAGACTCTGCAGCGCATTCTATTGGTCCTCTTGGCAGGTCTTGGAAGGGCAAAGTTTCTGTGGCCGCTTCCTGTCCTGCAACTATAAAAACTGCGCATGACCGCACGGCCATGCGCTAGTGCACAATTTAATACGTGTGTTTGTTGTGAGTGCAAGTCGTTCTTTAAATACCCCTACCCTATTGTATGATTGTTCGCGTATGGAGTATGGCTGCTATCTAGCGCCCGACTTATCACTCAACGTGTAACGCACGTGTCAGCGTCTACTGCTGTGACCGCCAGTGCGGTGCCACGCGCCAGTGTGCGCTTCCTGACCCACGTCTGGGTGCTTAGTGGTGCCTGCCAGCACGGCACAGTTCGCACTTCGGTGCCTTTATTATTATAATTCCTTTCACACCCAGTTGCGGTGTAGTGCCAGCAAGGGTCTAATCGGACTACAATCCCTGTTGGGGTTTAGTTCGCTGACCACTTGCTCGCGCTCTATGTGCGGTACCGCGGTCCTGTGACGCAACAGGATCGCTTTCTTCACGCTGGGTGAGGTTTAACCCACGCATGTATACTTTTGAATACCGCCATATTGTCTGTCATTTCCTAGCAGCAGGTTTCACCTGCACGGTGGACCCCGGACTGCGAACGCATCTATATCATCTCTCTTGGTGCGTTCCGCCAGTCCTAACACTAACTGTGTCTGTCACTCCTTACAGTTGCCCTCCACTGAACAAAGCAATGCTGCCTGTTTAGTCCTGCTACCAATTTTGATCTCCATTTTGCCTACTTTATTATTTGGGCCTACTAACTGTGTCTGCCACTCATTACAGTTGTCCTCCACTGAACAAAGCAATGCCGCCTGTTTAGTCCTGTTACAAATTTTGAACTGCATATAGCCTACTTTATTATTTGCAGTAGAGTAAATGTTCAGCACAGCCCGGGGTGGAGGTGCGTGAAAGTAGGTGCCCAGACCTTCAACATAATAGAGAATATACTCAGCACACTCCAAGATGTCTGATGCAAAAAGGGGGTGTTTAATACATACAGTATTCACATTCACAAACGTTTCGGTCTGACCTTCCTCAGTGTGCTCTATTGATTTGAGAGAAAGGGCGTGTATTGTACACCCGTATTGTTTAGAGAATTTGCATCAGGTATTGGAGTAAAACAGGGTAGGCTGCTTAAAGGTAGAGGGCTGACGCTAGCCAGTCGAGCACAGGAGGTAACTCAGGGAGAGCTCGTTATTAGAGGGCTAAATTAGCCGATCACGCCAATAGGAGATCCAGGGATAGAGGACGCGGTATCCACCGCAAGTCAGAGGCGCGTGATCGGCTAGTTTAGCCCTCTAAAACCGAGCTCTCCCTGAGTTACCTCCTGTGCTCGACCTGCTAGCATCAGTCCTCTACCTTTAAGCACACCGATGAAGGTCTTTGCAGACCGAAACGTTTGTGAATGTGAATACTGTATGTATTAAACACCCCCTTTTTGCATCAGAAATCTTGGAGTGTGCTGAGTATATTCTATATTACTTTATTATTTGGGCCTATATCTGTGTTTCCTCCTCATCCTGCCCATTGCCCAGCCACTGCTAGATGAGTCTGCTGGTACATTGACCCAGACCACTACATTCCCCTTGCACTCTACACAGCCAGAATCTGACCCTGCTGAAAATCAGGTTCCCCTTCCCGCATACTATACCACCTTACACGGGGACAAAGAGGAAGGTGTAGATGAAAGTGCAGGTTCCTTCATCAGGTGGTGGGCATAGGGCCCCTCATAGTGCGCAAAAGTGTTTCTGCCAGTGGGAGGTGCCACCCGCCGTCAAACACACCGCCGTACTATGAGGGGCCCTGTGCCAGTGCCAACGAGTGGGCCCCCCTGCTTGCTCAGGATCACAGTACTTGCAAAGTTGAAATACTTAACTCTCCCTGCTCCACCGCCGTGATGTATACCGCGTTTCCTGGACCCACGAACATCTTGAGCCAGCCCTACCCCCCACAACTTTAGCCAAATGACCCCCAGTTTTCAATGCCTAACTATTATTATAAAGTAAATTAAGAATGACAAGCTAAAGTAATAAGAATTGATATTTTTGGCATTAAAATGGGCACTGTAGGTGTTTTCCTGTCCTCCACTCACTGCCGACTTTGATTGCCCATTGACTTGCATTAGGTTTCGTGGTTCAGTCGGCCCCCGACTTTTCGCAATAATCGGCCGATTTCACCCGACCCGACTTTTGACAGTCGGGTTTCACGAAACCCGACTCGATCCGAGAAAAGTAAAAGTCGCTCAACCTTAATAGTAACTAAGGTAGAGTTTTGAGGTAATATAGAGAAATTAAAGAAGATAATTCCCAATTGTGTCAGTTGACCGACCAATTAATTACCAGAACATGTAGCCTTAGCCACATAAGTCCCAAAAGCACAGTAACTAAAAACTAAAAAAAATTTCATCCTAAATACACAGTGCTCCAATCTAATGAGTAGAGTTGAGCGACCTTGACCTTTTTAGAGTCGAGCCGGGTTTCACGAAACCCGACTATCTCAAAAGTCGAGTCGAGTGGAATCGGCCGATTATCGCGAAAAGTCGGGGATCGACCGAAACACGAAACCCAATGCAAGTCAATGGGGGAGCATAGTCGGCAATGAGTAGAGGCCAGGAAAACATGTACAGAGCCCATTGTATTGGCAAAAATATCCATTCTTGCTACTGAAGCTTGTCAATCGTAATTTAGCTTATAATAATTGTAAGGCATTTGAAATTGGGGGTCATTTGGCTAAAGTTGTGGGGGGTACGGCTGGTTCAAGCAATTAGTGGGTCAAGGACATCTGGACCATGTCACGGCAGTGGAGCAGGGAGAGGTAAGTATTTCAACTTTGCAAGTGCTGTGATCCTGAGCAAGCAGGGGGGGCCCACTCGTTGGCATTGGCACTGGCACAGGGCCCCTCAAAGTACAGTGGTGTGTTTGCACGGCGGGGGCGCCTCCCACCGGCAGCAACACTTTTGCGTACTATGAGAGGCCCTGTGCCAGTGACGTCGCCAACGAGTATTCCTCCCCCTTACCTGATGAAGGAACCTGCACCTTCATCTGCACCTTCCTCTTTGTCCCCGTGTAATGTGGTATGGTATGCGGGAAGGGGGACCTGACTTTCAGCGTGGTCACAATCTTGCAGTGTAGCATGCACGGGGAATGTTGCGTTATGGGTCAATGTACCAGCAGACTCATCTATCACTGGCTGGGCAATGGGCAGGATGAGGAGGAAACACAGATATAGGCCCAAAGAATAAAGTGGGCTAAATGCAGTTCAAAATTGGTAACAGGACTAACCAGGGGGCATTGCTTTGTTCAGTGGAGGACAACTGGAATGAGAGGCTGACACAGAGAGTAGGCCCAAATCAGTAAGTATTCTAAATGCAGTTCAAAATTGTCAACAGTAGTAAACCGGCGGCACAGCTTTGTTCACTGGAGGAGAACAGCAAGGAGCGGCAGACACAGATAGAAGGCCCCAACCCAACTAGTAGGCCTAATGCTGTGTTGTTTTCAACAACTACTAAACGAGAGTCGGAAGACCGAAGCAATGGAGAGGAAACCTGGGGAACACCTTGGAGTGGAACACACCGTCTCTACACCCCATACCCAATTTGTAGGCCTAATGCAGTGTAGTTTTCAACAACTACTAAACGAGAGTCGGAAGACCGAAGCAATGGAGAGGAAACCTGGGGAACACCTTGGAGTGGAACACACCGTCTCTACACACCATACCCAATTTGTAGGCCTAATGCAGTGTAGTTTTCAACAACTACTAAACGAGAGTCGGAAGACCGAAGCAATGTAGACGAAACCTGGGGAACACCTTGGAGTGGAACACACCGTCTCTACACCCCATACCCAATTTGTAGGCCTAATGCAGTGTTGTTTTCAACAACTACTCAACGAGAGTCGGAAGACCGAAGCAATGGAGAGGAAACCTGGGGAACACCTTGGAGTGAAACACACCGTCTCTACACCCCATACCCAATTTGTAGGCCTAATGCAGTGTAGTTTTCAACAACTACTAAACGAGAGTTGGAAGACCGAAGCAATGTAGACGAAACCTGGGGAACACCTTGGAGTGGAACACACCGTCTCTTCACCCCATACCCAATTTGTAGGCCTAATGCAGTGTTGTTTTCAACAACTACTAAACGAGAGTCGGAAGACCGAAGCAATGGAGAGGAAACCTGGGGAACACCTTGGAGTGGAACACACCGTCTCTACACCCCATACCCAATTTGTAGGCCTAATGCAGTGTTGTTTTCAACAACTACTAAACGAGAGTCGGAAGACCGAAGCAATGGAGAGGAAACCTGGGGAACACCTTGGAGTGGAACACACCGTCTCTACACCCCATACCCAATTTGTAGGCCTAATGCAGTGTAGTTTTCAACAACTACTAAACGAGAGTCGGAAGACCGAAGCAATGGAGAGGAAACCTGGGGAACACCTTGGAGTGAAACACACCGTCTCTACACCCCATACCCAATTTGTAGGCCTAATGCAGTGTAGTTTTCAACAACTACTAAACGAGAGTTGGAAGACCGAAGCAATGTAGACGAAACCTGGGGAACACCTTGGAGTGGAACACACCGTCTCTTCACCCCATACCCAATTTGTAGGCCTAATGCAGTGTTTTTTTCAACAACTACTAAACGAGAGTCGGAAGACCGAAGCAATGGAGAGGAAACCTGGGGAACACCTTGGAGTGGAACACACCGTCTCTACACCCCATACCCAATTTGTAGGCCTAATGCAGTGTTGTTTTCAACAACTACTAAACGAGAGTCGGAAGACCGAAGCAATGGAGAGGAAACCTGGGGAACACCTTGGAGTGGAACACACCGTTTCTACACCCCATACCCAATTTGTAGGCCTAATGCAGTGTTGTTTTCAACAACTACTAAACGAGAGTCGGAAGACCGAAGCAATGGAGAGGAAACCTGGGGAACACCTTGGAGTGGAACACACCGTCTCTACACCCCATACCCAATTTGCAGGCCTAATGCAGTGTAGTTTTCAACAACTACTAAACGAGAGTCGGAAGACCGAAGCAATGGAGAGGAAACCTGGGGAACACCTTGGAGTGGAACACACCGTCTCTACACCCCATACCCAATTTGTAGGCCTAATGCAGTGTTGTTTTCAACAACTACTAAACGAGAGTCGGAAGACCGAAGCAATGGAGAGGAAACCTGGGGAACACCTTGGAGTGGAACACACCGTCTCTACACCCCATACCCAATTTGTAGGCCTAATGCAGTGTTGTTTTCAACAACTACTAAACGAGAGTCGGAAGACCGAAGCAATGGAGAGGAAACCTGGGGAACACCTTGGAGTGGAACACACCGTCTCTACACCCCATACCCAATTTGTAGGCCTAATGCAGTGTAGTTTTCAACAACTACTAAACGAGAGTCGGAAGACCGAAGCAATGGAGAGGAAACCTGGGGAACACCTTGGAGTGGAACACACCGTCTATACACCCCATACCCAATTTGTAGGCCTAATGCAGTGTAGTTTTCAACAACTACTAAACGAGAGTCGGAAGACCGAAGCAATGGAGAGGAAACCTGGGGAACACCTTGGAGTGGAACACACCGTCTCTACACCCCATACCCAATTTGCAGGCCTAATGCAGTGTAGTTTTCAACAACTACTAAACGAGAGTCGGAAGACCGAAGCAATGGAGAGGAAACCTGGGGAACACCTTGGAGTGGAACACACTGTTTCTACACCCCATACCCAATTTGTAGGCCTAATGCAGTGTTGTTTTCAACAACTACTAAACGAGAGCCAGAAGATCGAAGCAATGGAGAGGCAACCTGGGGAACACCTTGGAGTGGAACACACCGTCTCTACACCCCAGACCCAACTTGTAGGCCTAATGCAGTGTTGTTTTCAACAACTACTAAACGAGAGCCAGAAGATCGAAGCAATGGAGAGGAAACCTGGGGAACACCTTGGAGTGGAACACACCGTCTCTACACCCCATACACAATTTGTAGGCCTAATGCAGTGTAGTTTTCAACAACTACTAAACGAGAGTCGGAAGACCGAAGCAATGTAGACGAAACCTGGGGAACACCTTGGAGTGGAACACACCGTCTCTACACCCCATACCCAATTTGTAGGCCTAATGCAGTGTAGTTTTCAACAACTACTAAACGAGAGTCGGAAGACCGAAGCAATGGAGAGGAAATCTGGGGAACACCTTGGAGTGGAACACACCGTCTCTACACCCCATACCCAATTTGTAGGCCTAATGCAGTGTAGTTTTCAACAACTACTAAACGAGAGTCGGAAGACCGAAGCAATGGAGAGGAAACCTGGGGAACACCTTGGAGTGGAACACACCGCCTCTACACCCCATACCCAATTTGTAGGCCTAATGCAGTGTAGTTTTCAACAACTACTAAACGAAAGTCGGAAGACCGAAGCAATGTAGACGAAACCTGGGGAACACCTTGGAGTGGAACACACTGTTTCTACACCCCATACCCAATTTGTAGGCCTAATGCAGTGTTGTTTTCAACAACTACTAAACGAGAGCCAGAAGATCGAAGCAATGGAGAGGCAACCTGGGGAACACCTTGGAGTGGAACACACCGTCTCTACACCCCAGACCCAACTTGTAGGCCTAATGCAGTGTTGTTTTCAACAACTACTAAACGAGAGCCAGAAGATCGAAGCAATGGAGAGGAAACCTGGGGAACACCTTGGAGTGGAACACACCGTCTCTACACCCCATACACAATTTGTAGGCCTAATGCAGTGTAGTTTTCAACAACTACTAAATGAGAGTCGGAAGACCGAAGCAATGTAGACGAAACCTGGGGAACACCTTGGAGTGGAACACACCGTCTCTACACCCCATACCCAATTTGTAGGCCTAATGCAGTGTAGTTTTCAACAACTACTAAACGAGAGTCGGAAGACCGAAGCAATGGAGAGGAAACCTGGGGAACACCTTGGAGTGGAACACACCGTCTCTACACCCCATACCCAATTTGTAGGCCTAATGCAGTGTAGTTTTCAACAACTACTAAACGAGAGTCGGAAGACCGAAGCAATGGAGAGGAAACCTGGGGAACACCTTGGAGTGGAACACACCGCCTCTACACCCCATACCCAATTTGTAGGCCTAATGCAGTGTAGTTTTCAACAACTACTAAACGAAAGTCGGAAGACCGAAGCAATGTAGACGAAACCTGGGGAACACCTTGGAGTGGAACACACCGTCTCTACACCCCATACCCAATTTGTAGGCCTAATGCAGTGTAGTTTTCAACAATTACTAAACGAGAGTCGGAAGACCGAAGCAATGGAGAGGAAACCTGGGGAACACCTTGGAGTGGAACACACCGTCTCTACACCCCATACCCAATTTGTAGGCCTAATGCAGTGTTGTTTTCAACAACTACTAAACGAGAGCCAGAAGATCGAAGCAATGGAGAGGAAACCTGGGGAACACCTTGGAGTGGAACACACCGTCTCTACACCCCAGACCCAACTTGTAGGCCTAATGCAGTGTTGTTTTCAACAACTACTAAACGAGAGCCAGAAGATCGAAGCAATGGAGAGGCAACCTGGGGAACACCTTGGAGTGGAACACACCGTCTCTACACCCCATACACAATTTGTAGGCCTAATGCAGTGTAGTTTTCAACAACTACTAAACGAGAGTCGGAAGACCGAAGCAATGTAGACGAAACCTGCGGAACACCTTGGAGTGGAACACACCGTCTCTACACCCCATACCCAATTTGTAGGCCTAATGCAGTGTAGTTTTCAACAACCACTAAACGAGAGTCGGAAGACCGAAGCAATGGAGAGGAAACCTGGGGAACACCTTGGAGTGGAACACACCGTCTCTACACCCCATACACAATTTGTAGGCCTAATGCAGTGTAGTTTTCAACAACTACTAAACGAGAGTCGGAAGACCGAAGCAATGTAGACGAAACCTGGGGAACACCTTGGAGTGGAACACACCGCCTCTACACCCCATACCCAATTTGTAGGCCTAATGCAGTGTAGTTTTCAACAACTACTAAACGAGAGTCGGAAGACCGAAGCAATGGAGAGGAAACCTGGGGAACACCTTGGAGTGGAACACACCGTCTCTACACCCCATACCTAATTTGTAGGACTAATGCAGTGTAGTTTTCAACAACTACTAAACGAGAGTCGGAAGACCGAAGCAATGTAGACGAAACCTGGGGAACACCTTGGAGTGGAACACACCGTCTCTAAACCCCATACCCAATTTGTAGGCCTAATGCAGTGTAGTTTTCAACAACTACTAAACGAGAGTCGGAAGACCGAAGCAATGGAGAGGAAATCTGGGGAACACCTTGGAGTGGAACACACCGTCTCTACACCCCATACCCAATTTGTAGGCCTAATGCAGTGTAGGTTTCAACATCTACTAAACGAGAGTCGGAAGACCGAAGCAATGGAGAAGAAACCTGGGGAACACCTTGGAGTGGAACACACCGTCTCTACACCCCATACCCAATTTGTAGGCCTAATGCAGTGTAGTTTTCAACAACTACTAAACGAGAGTCGGAAGACCGAAGCAATGGAAAGGAAACCTGGGGAACACCTTGGAGTGGAACACACCGTCTCTACACCCCATACCCAATTTGTAGGCCTAATGCAGTGTAGGTTTCAACAACTACTAAACGAGAGTCGGAAGACCGAAGCAATGGAGAGGAAACCTGGGGAACACCTTGGAGTGGAACACACCGTCTCTACACCCCATACCCAATTTGTAGGCCTAATGCAGTTTAGTTTTCAACAACTACTAAACGAGAGTCGGAAGACCGAAGCAATGGAGAGGAAACCTGGGGAACACCTTGGAGTGGAACACACCGTCTCTACACCCCATACCCAATTTGTAGGCCTAATGCAGTGTAGTTTTCAACAACTACTAAACGAGAGTCGGAAGACCGAAGCAATGGAGAGGAAACCTGGGCAACACCTTAGAGTGGAACACACCGTCTCTACACCCCATACCCAATTTGTAGGCCTAATGCAGTGTAGGTTTCAACAACTACTAAACGAGAGTCGGAAGACCGAAGCAATGGAGAGGAAACCTGGGGAACACCTTGGAGTGGAACACACCGTCTCTACACCCCATACCCAATTTGTAGGCCTAATGCAGTGTAGTTTTCAACAACTACTAAACGAGAGTCGGAAGACCGAAACAATGTAGACGAAACCTGGGGAACACCTTGGAGTGGAACACACCGTCTCTACACCCCATACCCAATTTGTAGGCCTAATGCAGTGTAGTTTTCAACAACTACTAAACGAGAGTCGGAAGACCGAAGCAATGGAGAGGAAACCTGGGGAACACCTTGGAGTGGAACACACCGTCTCTACACCCCATACCCAATCTGTAGGCCTAATGCAGTGTAGTTTTCAACAACTACTAAACGAGAGTCGGAAGACCGAAGCAATGGAGAGGAAACCTGGGGAACACCTTGGAGTGGAACACACCGTCTCTACACCCCATACCCAATTTGTAGGCCTAATGCAGTGTAGTTTTCAACAACTACTAAACGAGAGTTGGAAGACCGAAGCAATGGAGAGGAAACCTGGGGAACACCTTGGAGTGGAACACACCGTCTCTACACCCCATACCCAATTTGTAGGCTAATACAGTGTTGTTTTCAATAACTACTAAACAAGAGTCGGAAGACCGAAGCAATGGAGAGGAAACCTGGGGAACACCTTGGAGTGGAACACACCGTCTCTACACCCCATACCCAATTTGTAGGCCTAATGCAGTGTAGTTTTCAACAACTACTAAACGAGAGTCGGAAGACCGAAGCAATGGAGAGGAAACCTGGGGAACACCTTGGAGTGGAACACACCGTCTCTACACCCCATACCCAATTTGTAGGACTAATGCAGTGTTGTTTTCAACAACTACTAAACGAGAGTCGGAAGACCGAAGCAATGGAGAGGAAACCTGGGGAACACCTTGGAGCGGCAGACACCGTTAGTAGGCCCTACCGAAGTAGTAGCCCCAATGCAGTTTTCAAATTCCTAGAGGCTGAAAACAAGACTATTGACGCTCTGCTTTTTTCAAAGGAGGACAGCTGTATTGAGTGGCGCAGACAGACACAGGTAGTAGGCCTTAAACCAAAAATGTGGCTCAATGCAGTTTAAAAAAGGTTACAGGGGTACACAGGCAGCATTGCTATGGTCAGTGGAGGACAATTTCAATAGTGGACCGCAGACAGACTTTGTACGCCTACTATTAAAAAAAGGATGCTCTATGCAATTAAAAATAGGTTACAGGGGTCCACGGGCAGCAGTGGTGTGGTCAGTGGAGGAGTATTGGAAGGAGGGACCGCAGACAGGCGTAGTAGGCCTAACATAACAAAATTAGGCTGTAGGCACTTTAAAATTGGTTCCAGGGGTACACGGGCAGCAGTGGTGTGGTCAGCGGAGGACAATTTGAATTAGGGACTGCAGACAGACTTTGTAGGCTGTCCCCTGTGGACCATGCATCCAACACATTAACCCAGTGCGCCGTAATGGACACGTAACTTTTTGTGGACATGCCTACTGGTCCATGCGTCTCTTGTCAGGTGCACCTTTCTACTGTTTGATTGCCTGAGTGCTATGACAATGCAGACTTTTTCATGCCGGTGGAGGGCTGGGATGGCTTTTCTCGCAAAAGACTGGGTAGCTTGAACCGTGGTACAGCGTAGTTCATCTGGGCTTTCTAAATATAAAACAAAGAAAAAAAGTAGGCTCCATGCACTTTCACCTGGGTTCCAGGGGTACACGGCCAGCATTGGTCTGGTCAGTGGAGAACTATTGGAAGGAGGGACCGCAGACAGGCTTCGAAGGCCTAACATAATAAAATTGGGCTGTAGGCACTTTAAAATTGGTTCCAGGGGTACACGGGCAGCAGTAGACAGGTCACTGGAGGCCTAGTGGAAGGAGGGACCGCAGACAGGCTTCGAAGGCCTAACATAATAAAATTGGGCTGTAGGCACTTTAAAATTGGTTCCAGGGGTACACAGGCAGCAGTAGACAGGTCAGTGGAGGCCTAGTGGAAGGAGGGACCGCAGACAGGCTTTGAAGGCCTAACATAATAAAATTGGGCTGTAGGCACTTTAAAATTGGTTCCAGGGGTACACGGGCAGCAGTAGACAGGTCAGTGGAGGCCTAGTGGAAGGAGGGACCGCAGACAGGCGTAGTAGGCCTAACATAATAAAAATTGGCTGTAGACAAGTACCATCATACATGTGTTAGGTGTCGAGTTCCCGCTTCTGCACAGGGGGAATCTCGAGCCATCTCCGCTGCGGTCTCCCATTCTTATCCAGCCGCAGTGGAGCCTGCTCAGCAGGGACGTCGGTCCCAGCGTCTTGCTCAGTCTCACTCTGTACAGAGAGTTACTGCTGCTTCTTCAGCTTCTGCCATTAAAGCCAGTGCTGGTCAGCAGCGAGCGGACTTCTCTGGGACTAAGTCCTTGTCTGCACACACTGAGCATGCCCAGGGCAAGATCTCCCGTTGGAGATCGAGGGTCATGTGCTCAGGCTCTGCAGCACATTCCATTGGTCCTCTTGGCAGGTCTTGGAAGGGCAAAGTTTCTGTGGCCACTTCCTGTGCTGCAGCTATATAAACTGCGCATGACCGCACGGCCATGCGCTAGTGTACAATTGTTAATGTGTGTATGTTGTGAGTGCAAGTCGTCCTTGGATACCCCTACCCTATTGAATGTCTGTTCGCGGAAGGTGTATGGCTGCTATCTAGCGCCCGACTTATCCTACTGAACGAATCACACATTACAGCGTCCAGTTGCTGTGACCGCCAGTACGGCGCCGTGCACTTCCTCTGTGCTTTCCTTACCCAAGCCTGGGTGGTTAGTGGCGTTCGTCAGTGCGGCACCGCATGCACTCTTGTGCCTTAATATTGTTATATGGTTTCCTTACACACCCAGTTGCGGTGTTGTGCCAGCAAGGGTCTAATCGGACTTCAATCCTAGTTGGGGTTGAGTTCGCTGACTACTTGCTCGCGCTCTATGTGCGGTACCGCGGTCCTGTGACGCAACAGGATCGCTTCCTTCACGCTGGGTGAAGTTTAACCCATGTGTGTATACCTATGAGTACCGCCATATAGTCCGTCATTACTTGGCAGCAGGTTCCATCTCTGCACGGTGGACCCCGGGCTGCGAACGCACCATACTCTATCTGTCGTATTATTTGGTGCGTTCCGCTAGCCCTAACAACATGTCAACACAATGGTATTGTCAGTGGCAGGAATTTACGGATGTCAGCGCATAGACTAAACATTGGTGGAACTGTTAGAGATAATTGTGCAAGTGGTAGAGCAATGTTTGAGCTGGGGGTGGGGGAACTCTCTTGTGGCCGGCGGTACAGGCCCAGGGCCCCTCATGTTACAACAGTGTGTCTGACGTTGGGTGCGCACCACCACCGCCAGAGACACTTTATTGTACTATGAGGGACCCAGTGGCAGTGCCGTTGACCAAAAGCGGGCACACCCACCTCTTCAGACAAACAGCACTCTCACGGGTGCTTGCGCCAAGTGGCGATACCACGGCCCCGTGTGGGGAGTTTGGCCATGTAGGAAGGTATAAAGACGTCGTATGCTGGACAATCAGCTGCTGCAAATTACGAGATTGGTAAAGTCATTCAGAGTAGTCCACAGGCAATACCTTTTCATAGGAAAGCTAGGTGTCAGCCGGGCAAGGTGGGGCAAAAGAATTCGAAATCCAGTTGTGGTTCATTTTAATGAAGGTTAGATCATCAACATTTTGGGTAGCCAGACGAGTCCTTTTTTCGGTTAATATTGAACCTGCAGCACTGAATACTCTTTCTGATAGGACACTAGCTGCCGGGCAAGCAAGCTCCTGCAATGCATATTCTGCCAATTCTGGCCAGGTGTCTAATTTGAATGCCCAGTAATCAAATGGGAATGACGGTTGAGGTAGAACATCGATAAGGGATGAAAAATAGTTATTAACCATACTGGACAAATGTTGTCTCCTGTCACTTTGAAATGATGCAGCAGTACCTGTCCTGTCTGCGGTCATAGCAAAATCACTCCACAACCTGGTCAGAAAACCCCTCTGTCCAACGCCACTTCTGATTTCTGCACCTCTAACACTTCTGGTCTGCTGCCCCCTGCAGCTTGTGTGAGAACGATCACGGGCGCTGTGTGCTGGGAATGCCTGAAGCAAACGGTCAACAAGAGTTGATTGTTTGGTTGCTAATATTAGTTCCAAGTTCTCATGTGGCATAATATTTTGCAATTTGCCTTTATAGCGAGGATCAAGGAGGCAGGCCAACCAGTAATCGTCATCGTTCATCATTTTCGTAATGCGTGTGTCCCTTTTGAGGATACGTAAGGCATAATCCGCCATGTGTGCCAAAGTTCCAGTTGTCAAATCTGCGGTTGTGCTTGGTTGAGGGGCAGTTTCAGGCAAATCTACGTCACTTGTGTCCCTCAAAAAACCAGAACCCGGCCTTGCCACGCCACCAATTTCCAGTGGCCCCGGAGAAGCTTCCTCATTAAAAAAATACTCATCCCCATCATCCTCCTCGTCCTCCTCCTCCTGTTCGCCCGCTACCTCGTCCTGTACACTTCCCTGACCAGACAATGGCTGACTGTCATCAAGGCTTTCCTCTTCCTCGGCTGCAGATGCCTGCTCCTTTATGTGCGTCAAACTTTGCATCAGCAGACGCATTAGGGGGATGCTCATGCTTATTATGGCGTTGTCTGCACTAACCAGCCGTGTGCATTCCTCAAAACACTGAAGGACTTGACACATGTCTTGTATCTTCGACCACTGCACACCTGACAACTCCATGTCTGCCATCCTACTGCCTGCCCGTGTATGTGTATCCTCCCACAAAAACATAACAGCCCACCTCTGTTCGCACAGTCTCTGAAGCATGTGCAGTGTTGAGTTCCACCTTGTTGCAACGTCTATGATTAGGCGATGCTGGGGAAGGTTCAAAGACCGCTGGTAGGTCTGCATACTGCTGGAGTGTACGGGCGAACGGCGGATATGTGAGCAAAGTCTGCGCACTTTGAGGAGCAGGTCGGATAACCCCAGATAACTTTTCAGGAAGCACTGTGTTAGGGCTAGCGGAACGCACCGAGTAAATAGAGATGTTTATTGATATTGGTGCGTTCGCAGCCCGGGGTCTACCGTGCAGGAGTACCTGCTGCTAGCAAACGGCGGAGCTATATGGCGGTATAGACTAACTCAGTTAATTCACTGAGTAGCCGTGAAAGGAAAGCACTGTGCCCTGTTAGACTCCACAGAGGCACAGGCTAACTGCCCAAACAGAGAGCAGTCAGTGGTCAGACAAACACACAAAACTCCTCGCCGGAGGAGCCAGCATTCTAGGGGCTTATTTCAGCCGGGTCCCTGAATACACTCAGACTCAATCTCCTCGCCGGAGGAGCCAGCATTCTAGGGGCTTATTTCAGCCGGGTCCCTGAACACACATACATGTGACCACACTGGTGCAAAGCACATAACATAAGACAATACTAGCGCATGGCAGTGCGGCCATGCGCAGTTTATATAGTTGCAGCACAGGAAGCTGCTACTGAAGTTTTTGCCCTTTCAGGACCTTCCAGAAGGACCAATGGAAAGTGCTGCAGTACCTAAGCATGTTTTGCCCTTTCAGGACCTTCCAGAAGGACCAACGGAATGTACTGCAGCACCTGAGCATGTGACCGAACATGTGGCCCTCGACCTCCAATGGGAGACCCTGCCCTAGGCATGCTCAGTGTGAGTAAACAAGGACTTAGTCCCAGAGAGGCTCGCTCGCCGCAGATCAGTGCAGGGTACCATAGGAAAGCCAGAAAAGGCAGTAGTGACCCTATGCACCGAATCAGCCCCAGCGAGATGCTGGGAGCGACGTCTCCGCTGAGCAGAGCCCACTGCGGCCGATACCGAATGGGAGACTGCAGCAGACACGGATCGAGATTCCCCCTGTGCAGCAGAGGAAACTCGACTCCTAACACACTGCACCACCAGGTTTAAGTTGTGAGCCAGGCAAGGAATGTGTTTCAGTTGGGAAAGGGAGATGGCAGCCATGAAATTCCTTCCATTATCACTCACTACCTTGCCTGCCTCAAGATCTGCTGTGCCCAGCCACGACTGCGTTTCTCTCTGCAGGAACTCGGACAGAACTTCCGCGGTGTGTCTGTTGTCGCCCAAACACTTCATAGCGAATACAGCCTGCTGACGCTTGCCAGTAGCTGGCCCATAATGGGACACCTGGTGTGCAACAGTGGCAGCTGCGGATGGAGTGGTTGGGCGACTGCGGTCTGTGGACGAGCTCTCGCTTCTGCAGAAGGACGAGGAGGAGGAGGAGGGGGTGCGAACACCTACAGCCAACTGTTTCCTAGACCGTGGGCTAGGCAGAACTGTCCCGAAATTGATGTCCCCTGTGGACCCTGCATCCACCACATTCACCCAGTGTGCCGTGATGGACACGTAACGTCCCTGGCCATGCCTACTGGTCCATGCATCTGTTGTCATGTGCACCTTTGTACTCACAGATTGCCTGAGTGCATGGACGATGCGCTCTTTAACATGCTGGTGGAGGGCTGGGATGGCTTTTCGCGAAAAGAAGTGTCGACTGGGTAGCTCGTAGCGTGGTTCAGCGTAGTCCATCAGGGCTTTGAAAGCTTCGCTTTCAACTAACCGGTAGGGCATCATCTCTAACGAGATTAGTCTAGCTATGTGGGCGTTCAAACCCTGTGTAAGCAGATGCGAGGATAAGTACTTCCTTTTTCTAACCAGAGTCTCATGTAGGGTGAGCTGGACTGGAGAGCTGGAGATCGTGGAACTAGCGGGTGTGCCGGTGGACATGGCAGAATGAGAGACGGTTGGAGACGGTATTGTTTCCGCCGGTGCCCTAGATGCAGTGTTTCCTACAACGAAACTGGTGATTCCCTGACCCTGACTGCTTTGGCCTGGCAAAGAAACCTGCACAGATAATGCAGGTGGTGCGGAAAATGGTGGCCTTACAGTGACGGCAGGGATGTAGCGTTGCTGACTAGCTTCATTGGCCGAGGGTGCTACAACCTTAAGGGACGTTTGGTAGTTAGTCCAGGCTTGCAAATGCATGGTGGTTAAATGTCTATGCATGCAACTTGTATTGAGACTTTTCAGATTCTGACCTCTGCTTAAGGTAGTTGAACATTTTTGACAGATGACTTTGCGCTGATCAATTGGATGTTGTTTAAAAAAATGCCAGACTGCACTTTTTCGAGCCTCGGATCCCTTTTCAGGCATTGCAGACTGAGCTTTAACCGGATGGCCACGCTGTCCTCCAACAGGTTTTGGCTTTGCCACGCGTTTTGTCCCATCTACGGGCCCGGCAGATGGAACCTGTTGCGATGTTGATGCCTGCTGCGGCCCCTCCTCCTCCGCTTCAGAACTACTGCCGCCTGCACCCTGTTCCCCCAATGGCTGCCAATTGGGGTCAACAACTGGGTCATCTATAACCTCCTCTTCTAGCTCGTGTGCAACTTCGTCTGTGTCACCGTGTAAGTCGGTGGTAGAGCGTTCGTGACGGGGCAACATAGTCTCATCAGGGTCTGATTCTGGATCAGTACCCTGCGAGGGCAATGTTGTGGTCTGAGTCAAAGGACCAGCATAGTAATCTGGCTGTGGCTGTGCATCAGTGCACTCCATGTCAGATTCAACTTGTAATGGGCATGGCATGTTAACTGTTTCACTTTCTAAGCCAGGGACGGTATGTGTAAAGAGCTCCATGGAGTAACCCGTTGTGTCGCCTGCTGCATCCTTCTCTGTTGTTGTTTTTGCTGAAGAGGACAAGGAAGCGACTTGTCCCTGACCGTGAACATCCACTAACGACGCGCTGCTTTTTCATTTACCAGTTTCAAAAGAGGAGGCAAAAGAGCTAGAGGCTGAGTCAGCAAAGTAAGCCAAAACTTGCTCTTGCTGCTCCGGCTTTAAAAGCGGTTTTCCGACTCCCAGAAAAGGGAGCGTTCGAGGCCTTCTGTAGCCAGACGACGAACCTGGCTCCACAGCTCCAGACTTAGGTGCAATATTTTTTTTCCCACGACCACCTGATGCTCCACTACCACTACCATCATTACCAGCTGACAATGAACGCCCACGACCACGACCTCTTCCACCAGACTTCCTCATTGTTTTAAAAACGTAACCAAAGTAACGGTATTTGTTGCTGTCAAACAACTTACATGGTGAGCTTTAACTTCAGTATGATTTAGATATCCCTTTACAGGTGGGTGAGACCGCAAGGAAAATCAGGCACAATGTTACACACTCTGTTTTCGGTGGCACCAAATGAGAGAGATGCCACACACGCAGGACTGTCACTCAAGCACAAATGTCAATATTAATCTCCCACTTTTTTTTTTTTTTTTTTCAGGGAGAATTTAGAAAACAAATAAAAAAAAAAATAGGCTTTCTATGGCCCACTATTTGAGAGAGAGAGATGGCACACCCAGGAGTCAAGACTGGCACACAAGCAGAAAGGCCAATATTAATCTCCCACTGATTTTTTTTTATTTTTTCAGGGAGAATTTAGAAACCAAATTAAAAAAATGATTTTTTCAGGGAGAATTTAGAAACCAAATAAAAAAATTGATTTATTTCAGGGAGAATTTAGAAACCAAATAAAAAAATTGATTTTTTCAGGGAGAATTTAGAAACCAAATTAAAAAAAAAATAGGCTTTCTATGGCCCACTATTTGAGAGAGAGAGATGGCACACCCAGGAGTCAAGACTGGCACACAAGCAGAAAGGCCAATATTAATCTCCCACTTTTTTTTTTTTTATTTTTTCAGTGAGAATTTAGAATCCAAATAAAAAAAAAGAATAGGCTTTCTATGGCCCACTATTTGAGAGAGAGAGATGGCACACCCAGGAGTCAGGAGTGGCACACAAGCAGAAAGGCCAATATTAATCTCCCACTGCTTTTTTTTATTTTTTCAGGGAGAATTTAGAAACCAAATAAAAAAAATACAAAAAAGGCTTTCTATGGCCCACTATTTGAGAGAGAGAGATGGCACACCCAGGAGTCAGGACTGGCACACAAGCAGAAAGGCCAATATTAATCTCCCACGGTTTTTTATTTTTTCAGGGAGAATTTAGAAACCAAATTAAAAAAAAATAGGCTTTCTATGGCCCACTATTTGAGAGAGAGAGATGGCACACCCAGGAGTCAGGAGTGGCACACAAGCAGAAAGGCCAATATTAATCTCCCACTGATTTTTTTTTATTTTTTCAGGGAGAATTTAGAAACCAAATAAAAAAAAATAAGCTTTCTATGGCCCACTATTTGAGAGAGAGAGATGGCACACCCAGGACTCAGGAGTGGCACACAAGCAGAAATGCCAATATTAATCTCCCACTGATTTTTGTTTATTTTTTCAGGGAGAATTTAGAAACCAAATTAAAAAAAATAGGCTTTCTATGGCCCACTATTTGAGAGAGAGAGATGGCACACCCAGGAGTCAGGAGTGACACACAAGCAGAAAGGCCAATATTAATCTCCCACTGATTTTATTTTTTTTTTTCAGGGAGAATTTAGAAACCAAAAAAAAAAAAAAATAGGCTTTCTATGGCCCACTATTTGAGAGAGAGATGGCACACCCAGGAGTCAGGAGTGGCACACAAGCAGAAAGGCCAATATTTATCTCCCACTGATTATTTTTTATTTTTTCAGGGAGAATTTAGAAACCAAATTAAAAAAATGATTTTTTTCAGGGAGAATTTAGAAACCAAAAAAAAAAAGGCTTTCTATGGCCCACTATTTGAGAGAGAGAGATGGCACACCCAGGAGTCAGGAGTGGCACACAAGCAGAAAGGCCAATATTAATCTCCCACTGTTTTTTTTTTCAGTGAGAATTTAGAAAACAAATAAAAAAAAAATGCTTTCTATGGCCCACTATTTGAGACAGAGAGATGGCACACCCAGGAGTCAAGACTGGCACACAAGCAGAAAGGCCAATATTAATCTCCCACTGATTTTTTTTTATTTTTTCAGGGAGAATTTAGAAACCAAATTAAAAAAAAATAGGCTTTCTATGGCCCACTATTTGAGAGAGAGAGATGGCACACCCAGGAGTCAGGAGTGGCACACAAGCAGAAAGGCCAATATTAATCTCCCACTGATTTTTTTTTTTTTTTCAGGGAGAATTTAGAAACCAAATAAAAAAAAGAAAAAAAAAGGCTTTCTATGGCCCACTATTTGAGAGAGAGATGGCACACCCAGGAGTCAGGAGTGGCACACAAGCAGAAAGGCCAATATTAATCTCCCACGGTTTTTTATTTTTTCAGGGAGAATTTAGAAACCAAATTTAAAAAAATAAATAAATAGGCTTTCTATGGCCCACTATTTGAGAGAGAGATGGCACACTCAGGACTGGCACACAAGCCCAAAGGACAGTATTAATCTCCCACTGTTTTTTTTTTTCAGGGAGAATTTATAAACCCCCCCAAAAAAACAACAGAAAAATAAAAAGGCTTTCTATGGCCCACTATGTGAGAGAGATGGCACACACAGGGATGGCACTCTAGCAGAAATGCCAATCTTAATCTCCCACAACTTATTTTTTTAGGGAGAATTAAAAAAAATAAATAAATAACAGGGACTGTCCTACAATTACTATCTCCCTGCAGTAATCTCAGCCACGTATGGCAGGCAGCAATAAGGAGTGGACTGATGCACAAATTAAATCAAAAGTGTGGACAAACAAACAAGATAGCTGTGCAGAAAGGAAGGAACAACAGGATTTGTGCTTTGAAAAAAGCAGTTGGTTTGCACAGTGGCATACACACAGCAATGCAGCTATCAGGGAGCCTTCTAGGGCAGCCCAATGAGCTACAGCGCTGAGGAAAAAAAAATGTAGCTTCCACTGTCCCTGCAAACAAAAGGTGGTGTTGGACAGTGGAAATCGCTACAGCACAAGCAGTTTGGTGGTTAATGGACCCTGCCTAACGCTATCCCTGCTTCTGACGAAACGGCAGCAACCTCTCCCTAGGCTCAGATCAGAGGCAGTAAGATTGCGGTCGGCGGGAACGCCTCGTTATAGCCCCTGTGACGCTGCAGACAGCAAGCCAATCACTGCAATGCCCTTCTCTAAGATGGTGGGGACCAGGACCTATGTCATCACGCTGCCCACACTCTGCGTCCACCTTCATTGGCTGAGAAATGGCGCTTTTCGCGTCATTGAAATGCAACTTTGGCGCGAAAGTCGCGTACCGCATGGCCGACCCCACACAGGGGTCGGGTCGGGTTTCATGAAACCCGACTTTGCCAAAAGTCGGCGACTTTTTAAAATGAACGATCCGTTTCGCTCAACCCTACTAATGAGTTATCTTCTCAGTGTGGAATCCTCCAGGAATTACAGAGCCATTTGTGGAGATTAGTTTCAGAGGCATCTTCAAAGAAACAAAGGAATTTTCAGCCTTTTGGCTTGGTCAATAAAATTCTCTGCAGTTCTAAAATCAATGAAAGTTTGTCTCATGAACACAGAGGAGCTGAAAGAAATTGACATACTGTAGGTACAAACAGATTGTCTTCAGAGTAGGCTACAGTTAACCCTGTGACACTTCGCTGAAATGAGGTTTTTGCCCCTACATGCTTTCAGACAGGGGTAGTTTAAACCCGGTGACAAATTCCCTTTAAAATTTAAATCTTCTTGGGTAGAAAGAAAATTAGTTCATCAAGGTCAGGTGGAAAATCCAGCATTGACCTGAATGAATAAGCAGTAGAAGATTGCCAAGAGAGCATTGTTCCAATCCAATTCTGTAGACAGGGTACGGAACTGCATAGCATAACGTCCCACAGAATTAAATTAAGGTCCGATTCATAAATGGTTTTGACAGCATTCTGGTGAAAAAGGCTTTGAAAAGTTGATAAATGTTGTGTTAACTTGAGGCTGTATTATTATTTTGAAACTTTTGGTGTTTTGATGCCATTATCACACAGCTCTGCTAATGTGGTTTCATAACTGACTGTCCCTAAAGGTGCTGTGAGTGACAGCTCAGCCGCCCTACAGAATCTGGAGTGTGCTAGACTGTCGATTTTGTGAGTGACAGTCCAGTCATCCAATGTGATCCAGGAGTGTGCTGGGATGTCAGCATTTTGATTGACAGCCCTGCTGCCCAATCTAGTCTAGTCTGCAGGTGTTTCCCCAGGTGCCTGCCGTCCTCAAATGATTTGCTAGGTTTTTAGCTGGCTTACTGTGAAGAGCAGTTTGTCAGTTGTACCTTTGCTTTAGTGAGGAGTGTGTCCTTGCTCTGTGCCTGATTTCTAATTCTGTTTGTGACCTTGGATCTGTTGCGACAGTTCACGCATATTATCTCTTCTGCTTTTACCACTCTCTGCCTTCTGGCATTTGACCCCGTACTGGTTCTTGACCACGCCTTTGACTTACCCTTCTGCACTACACAACCTCCTCTGAGTTAGTATCTGAGTTAATATTGGCTATTTTTTCCAGCAGATTTTCTCTGGACATTAATGCATTTATACCATAACACTATTAATTTTTGGGTCCAGATACCAACTCTTTGTTACATTATTCTTCTATTCCTATTTCTTCTATATTGTTCTTCTCTTCTCCTGTTGTCACGCCGACCTTTTTAGAAAACACCAGTGATTGTCTTACCGCTGTCTCTAGCATCATGTCCTCCCTCTATCTGAAACTAAACCTGTCAAAAACTGAACTCCTCGTGTTCTCTCCCTCTACTAACCTACCTTTGCCTGACATTGCCATCTCCATGTGCGGTTCCACCATTACTCCAAAGCAACATGCCCGCTGCCTTCGGGTCATCCTTGATTCTGACCTTTCATTCACCCCCCACATTCGATCACTGGCTCGCTCTTCTTACCTGCATCTCAAAAACATTTCTAGAATTCGCCCTTTTTTTACTTTCGACTCTGCAAAAACTCTTACTGTTTCACTTATTCATTCTCGTCTGGACTATTGCAACTCTCTACTAATCGGCCTCCCTCTTACCAAACTCTCCCCACTCCAATCTGTCCTGAATGCTGCTGCCAGGATCATATTCCTCACCAACCGTTACACCGATGCCTCTACCTTGTGCCAGTCATTACACTGGCTACCCATCCACTCCAGAATCCAGTACAAAACTACTACCCTCATCCACAAAGCACTCCATGGCTCTGCACCACCCTACATCTCCTCTCTGGTCTCAGTCTACCACCCTTCCCGTGCTCTCCTCTCCGCTAATGACCTCAGGTTAGCATCCTCAATTATCAGAACCTCCCACTCCCGTCTCCAAGACTTTACACGTGCTGCGCCAATTCTTTGGAATGCACTACCTAGGTTAATACGATTAATCCCCAATCCCCACAGTTTTAAGCGTACCCTAAAAACTCACTTGTTCAGACTGGCCTACCGCCTCAATGTATTAACCTAACGATTCCTGTGTGGCCTATTTTTGTATATATGTGTATGTATATGTATATGTATGTGTATATGTATATGTATATATATATGTGTATATATGTGTATGTATATATATATATGTATGTGTGTATGTGTATATATATATATATATATATATATATAAAAAAAAACAGGTTCCTCGCATCATGTTCTAATTCACTTTATGCAGTTAATAGCCCTCTGTGTCTGTACTGCTACATACTTAGGCAGTTAACTTGTTCATGCAGCTTTACATGAACACCCGAGCCTTACACTATGGCCGGTCCGAATAACTAAAGCAATTGTTACCATCCACCTCTCGTGTCTCCCCTTTTCCTCATAGTCTGTAAGCTTGCGAGCAGGGCCCTCATTCCTCCTGGTATCTGTTTTGAACTGTATTTCTGTTATGCTGTAATGTCTATTGTCTGTACAAGTCCCCTCTATAATTTGTAAAGCGCTGCGGAATATGTTGGCGCTATATAAATAAAAATTATTATTATATTATTATTATTATTATTCTCTGTTATCTAGGGTCATATAGGCACACTAGATACAGCTGCCAAAAAGCAGGGGCATCACTATCGTATCTTTTAGGGTGCCAACCTCCAATGATAGGCAGCTTACAGAATAGGCTACGTTTATATATATATATATACATATATATATACATATATATATCGTATATACTCGAGTATAAGCCGATCTGAGTATAAGCCGACCCCCCTAATTTTGCCACAAAAAACTGGGAAAACTTATTGACTCGAGTATAAGCCTAGGGTTGGAAATGCAGCAGCTACCGGTGAATTTCAAAAATAAAAATAGATGCTCCATACCGTTCATTATTGCCCCATAAGATGCTCCATATAAAGCTGTGCCACATATAATGCTCCATACTGTTCATTATTGCCCCATAGATGTGCCATATAAAGCTGTGCCATATAGTGCTCTGCACCTTTCATTATTGCCCCATAGATGTGCCATATAAAGCTGTGCCATATAGTGCTCTGCACCGTTCATTATTGCCCCATAGATGTGCCATATAAAGCTGTGCCATATAGTGCTCTGCACCGTTCATTATTGCCCCATAGATGTGCCACATAAAGCTGTGCCATATAGTGCTTTGCACCGTTCATTATTGCCCCATAGCTGCCATATAGTGCTCTGCGCCGTTCATTATTGGCCCATAGCTGTGCCATATAGTGCTCTGCGCCGTTCAGTATTGCCCCATAGCTGTGCCATATAGTGCTCTGCGTCGTTCATTATTGCCCCATAGCTGCCATATAGTGCTTGCACCATTCATTATTGCCCCATAGCTGTGCCATATAGTGCTCTGCACCGTTCATTATTGCCCCATAGCTGCCATATAGTGCTCTGCACCGTTCATTATTGCCCCATAGCTGCCATATAGTGCTCTGCGCCGTTCAGTATTGTCCCATAGCTGTGCCATATAGTGCTCTGCGCCGTTCAGTATTGCCCCATAGCTGCCATATAGTGCTCTGCGCCGTTCAGTATTGCCCCATAGCTGTCATATAGTGCTCTGCGCCGTTCAGTATTGCCCCATAGCTGCCATATAGTGCTCTGCGCCGTTCAGTATTGCCCCATAGCTGCCATATAGTGCTCTGCGCCGTTCAGTATTGCCCCATTGATGTGCCATAGAAAGCTGTGCCATTGCTGCTGCTGCTGCAATAAAAAAAAAAACGCCATACTCACCTTTCTTGCTTGCAGCTCCCAGCGTCCGGTCCTGGCGTCTCTCCGCACTGACTGATCAGGCAGAGGGCGGCGCGCACACTATATGCGTCATTGCGCCCTCTGACCTGCACAGTCAGAGTGGACAGATGCCGGGAAGATGGAGCGGCGCCCGGCGTGTGGAACGCGGACAGGTGAATATTACATACTTACCTGCTCCCGGCGTCCCGCTCCCTCTGCCTGTCACACGGTCTTCGGTGCCGCAGCCTCTTCCTCTATCAGCGGTCACCGGCACTGCTGATTAGAGAAATGAATATGCGGCTCCACCCCTATGGGAGGTGGAGCCGCGTATTCATTTCTCTAATGAGCGGTCCCACGTGACCGCTGAAATGGAGAAGAACTGCAGCGCTGAACACCGTGTGATGGGCAGGGGGAGCGTCAGGATCACCGGGACTAGGTGAGTATGCCTCAGCTCCCTCTCCCCCTCACCCGCCGCCCCTGCCGCGCACCGTGACTCGAGTATAAGCCGAGAGGGGCACTTTCAGCCCAAAATTTTGGGCTGAAAATCTCGGCTTATACTCGAGTATATACGGTATATATATATATATATATATATATATATATATATATATATATATATATATATATATATACATATATATTTGTACCATATTTTGTCTCTTGTATGTATGTCTGTACATTGGATTTTTACATCCTTTTAATGCATATCTAATAAATATTGCTTTAGGTCTTTTCTCTATACTAACTTACTTACTAAAGACTGCTCGCCAATACAATTTTTCACAAACCCTCCTGGTATCTGACCTTGGACCTCTTGACTACCCTGTCTCATGGCTTGCCCATGAGTAGTGACTCGGCGTCACATTACAACTGGCCGTATACATTTTTTTTAACCAGTATACAGACTGTTCACACGTTCTGTGACCAGGTGGTGAATTTGACTCAGATGAAGCTGGATCTGGCTAAGTAATGCCAGAGTCTGGGATCATCACCGTTGCAGGGTCAGACAATTAGTCTTATTAAAACTACCTTTAGCCCTTCACTGCTAGCGGAAACTTCAATGTCTGTCCCCATGACGTTCAGTTGGTCTCCATTGAACCAGTAATGGCTTTTCCTGATACATTTTCGGGGAGAGATACCAGTTTAGAGTGTTCAAGGAAAGTTGTTAGCTATTCTTTACCCTTCAATCCTGGTCTTCAGGCAATAAGTCAATGCGGGTGGAAATAGTTATGCCTCCATTACGAGAGGGACCCCAGAATTAGGCATTTTCCTTGTCACCACATGAGCCAAAACAGTCTTCAGTTGATGCCTCGTTTGATGCCATAGGGGTTAGCTATAATGAACCTGACAGAATCCAGGCTGCTGAGGCTAAGACCATGAACCTGACACACGGGAGCAGCACCGCTGAGAACTACTGTACATAATTCCAACAGGGGTCCACTGAGGTTTGCTCAGGTTAAGCTACTAAAATCATCTGTGGCATCAACTGAAGAATATTCCCATCCTTTTACAACTTGTGACATTGAAATTGCCCTTGTTGATACTAAAAGTAACTAATCTCCTGGATTTGATGGGATTCATCCCGAATTTCTCAAAAATTGTGGACCTTTTGCGAAAAAATGGCTGGCAAAGTTCTTCTCAGATATCATGGAGAATGCTCCAGTCCCCAGTAAATTAAAACACACCAAGATCATTGCATTGTTAAAACCTGGGAAGCCTGAAGATAATCCATCAAGCTATAGACCCATTGCTTTATTGAGCTGCCTTTACAAGCTGTTAGAATGCTTAATCTATAACAAGATCAATTTAAAGATTTTTTACTCAATACCTATAGAGCAAGCCGGCTTTAGACCTGCTTGAAACTGCAGTGACCAAGTTTTAGCCTTGACAACTTTAATTGAAGCTGAATTTTAAAAGAACAAGAAGGTTTCAGTGGCGTTCATCGATCTTTCTGCCGCATATGACACTGTGTGGAGGGAAGGACTTCTACTGTATATAAGTTTCTGAAGGTGATTCCATGTAAGAAAGTTATGTACCTCTTGAATAATATAATTGCAAATCAAGCCTTTCAACTTATCATGGGTGATTCAACCAGTTGTAAGAAAACCTTAAACAATGGTTTGGCCCAGGGATCAGTGCTGGCACCTGTCCTGTTTCCTTTGTACCTTGCTGACATTCCTGACACAATATCACAGAAATTTGGATACGCCGATGACTGGGCACTTGCTACAGTGAGCAAAACAATGGAGGAAGCAGAGGAGGTCCTAACAGAAGATCTTAGTGTAATGGGAAAGTATTTTCGACAATGGAGGCTAAAGCCCAATCCATCAAAAACGGAAGTATGTTGCTTTCATTTACACAATGCAAGTGCTAAGCCTGAACTCAAAGTACGTTTTGAAGGTCAACTTGTCAAACACAACTTCAATCCCAAGTATTTAGGCATAATCCTTGATAGAAGCCTAACCTTCAAATCTCACTTGGAAAAGACAGCACAAAAACTGAAAGCACTCAGAAAACTCTGCGGATCCTCCTGGGGTTCCTCCACACCTGTCTTGCGAACGTCTACCCTTGCCTTGGTGTACTCTGCCACAGAATATTGTGCTCCAGTATGGCTGAATAGTTGTCATGTGAATGCAATCGACAATCAGTTGAACAACTCTATGCGCATAATTTGTGGTGCTAGCAGACCTACACCCGTCCACTGGTTACCTGTCCTGACCCATATCGCACCTGCAAATCTGAGAAGACAAAAGCTCCTACTTAAAGAATACACCAAAGTAGTGAATAATGAAAATCTCCTAATACATTAGCATATCCAAGATGTTCAAATACAGCGACTGAAATCAAGACATCCACCCATCCAAACCGTAATTACCCTGTATAAACATTGTTTCAATTTAGAAGAGAAATGGCGTGAACTGTGGGTCAGTGCAGTAGACGGTGAGCCTCAAACGTTTCCTCACTTTCAAAATCCACCACCAGGCTTCAATCTGCCAAGGAAAACCTGGGTCACTTTGAATCGTATCAGAACAAACTTTGGTGTCTGTGCAGATCTTATGCATAAGTGGGGAAAATCTGACTCTCCTGCCTGTGACTGTGGAGCTGACCATCAAACAATTCAGCACATTGTCGTGGAGTGTCCCCTCAGATCTTATACTGGTGACAAGAATGATTTCTATACTGGAAATGACAATGTTATTGCATACATAGAAAATCTCGATATCCAACTCTGATTTCTGTTCCTTTGTTCTTTTCAATCACTGTTTATCATTTATGTATTCTTATATGATGTTTAAATATATGTTCATACGATTGAATAAATAAATGAGGTTTGGTGGACAATTTTATAGAGGTCTGTATGAATCCCTGAAGGGCGTTCTAGTTCTGTATGATCCCTCTTGTCCTTTGGCAGGAGCCATAAACCAGGCCATATGGATGGAACACAGAATTTATGAGAGGCATGGTGGTCAGCGGGATGCCTTGTATTCTTCCCCGGAGCAGGCCCTTTATTCACGATAAGGCCCATGGAGGTTGGAGCTGCCAGTTTTCTTGCCATGGAGAAAAAACAGAGACAGGATCTTGGATTCTGTTTCTACAGTGGTCTTGCAGGACAGTTTTTAAAGGATTGTTCAGCTTGCCCTAAAGCAAGTAGTCTGTCATGAAAACGTCTAAGTGTGGGTCATAAGAACACCCGACTCTTCGCTAGAGCCCCTGATGATGAGGTTAGACTTGGCTCCAAGTGAGCGCAAGGTAGCACCCCAGGATGAACCCATGGAGCCATGGCAGCTGACTGCAAGGGGGACAGGAAAGCAGGACTGGCCAGGAACTTGTTAACAGGATGGCATGGCTGGAAGATCTGTGTTGGATCAGGCACAAGCAGGACTGGTATAGGAACACCTAACCGCCACAGGTATGGGATCATAGATGCAGGTTCCCAGGTGCACGTTCAGACTGGGCAGGTGAAGTTAGCGTCAGTCGGATCAGGATCAGGACAAGACACAAGCAGGGCAGATTTGGGTATGGGTTCAGCAGGATGGACTGGATCAGGGGTAGATATTCAACTTTGACATTACAGAAATAAAACAATGGATTTCTGCAACAATGAAGAATGATATTACGTATCCTCCTTATGTAAATTCAACCTTGGGTGGTTTTCAGTAGTCACAATAGGCGTCCTGGAAGTTCATGTGTTTTTGTACCCAGGAAATGACTTTGTTTTTAATAGCTGTTTCTGACGCCATGCTCTTACTCAAGTGATAAATATCTATGCAGCCATGATTAATGTTAGTGTCAGCTCTGCTGTAATGTTTTACACAGGTACCGGGCACCAGGGGCAGTTAAGTGGAACTTAACTGTTCTCATTAATCACATTTGATAACTCTCAATCCCAAAAGGACAGAGTGATAATCTTGGGTGACAGGATCATTCTCATATTTGAAGTAGGAAACACCATGTCTCTTGACCTCATTTTTTTTGGAATAAAATAACTGATTGCAGGAAAGTTTAATCATTAATTAAATAATTCATATCTGAGTTCACCCAACCAGAGAATACAAAAGTTACCTATACACCTATAGTGTTGGAAGACATGTTCCTTAATAAACCAAGATAGATAAACAGATGATGAGATATCTATTTTACTCATTTATATAGCACCAATTTCTTCTGTAGCCCTGTACACAGATTGTCTTCACTTACATCAGTTCCAGTCCTCATTGCAGCTCGAAATCTCAATTTCAAGTTAACCTAATTCTCTGGACTATGGGGTAATTGTAGTCAGCCATGCATTCACATTGGTTTGCAGCTTTAATTCTTGTGCAGGTAGACTGACCTATCTCAAATAGGACATTTCGGCTGCAGAAAAAAACAGTGTTGTTGAGTCTTTTTCAAGCATGACAAGGTGTGCAGTTTAGTGACACATAAAGGCTGAGCACTTATTACATCATTTACAATTAATTAAAAACAACATCAATGTCACGAATGTCAATGTGATTACATAGAGACAATCATACATGTAAGAATTCATAGTAACAAAAAAGCAAGAAATACTCCTCGATTATCTAATTATTCAAATCTAGGAACATTTGTGAATGATAAACTACTCCCATAATATGATCCCTAACCTGTCCTTAAAATTGTAAAGAAAAACTGGTGAATGCAGCTCACTACAGAACGCTTCCTTTGACTGTGGGCTCCTCGTGCCTCCAGGACATATGGTCCTGACAACCTTGTAATGTCCCAGAATACAGCATGCATGCTCATTAGGTATTAGATATAGAAGGCGCCATATTGGATTAGGACTACAGATGAGCAAACGTGTTCAGAAAACATTTGCCAACCTCAAATTAGGCACAAACGTAGCACATTCGGATTCGTGTTAGCTTTCACAAGCAGTTTTACTCAAAGTCGGCAAGTCTGTCACAGATCGGTAAATTATCACATTTTCACTAATGCTTTTGTAATTACTTTGGCTATGATAGAGGTGCTGTATGATAAGCGGGTGGCCAGGGGATGAGTTTGGGGAGGGGGTGTGACTAGGTCAGAGGAGCATGTGGATAGGTTATAGCAGCAGTCCATGCTTCTTTTTTTTTATTCCCTTAATTTTATGTGTGTTGATTCCCGCAACCAATTAGGGCACAGAAACCATCCACTACATCATGACACAAGGTCTTCTGTGATTGGTTATCTAAATCACATGTTCCTGACCAAATAAAAAGCGGACATCTTGTTTTGTTTGCGCCATTTGCTCAGTGTCACAGTGCAGAGAGGTCGCTCCTGCGCTAGTGCTGGTGCTGCTGAAAGTGAACTTGTCATGTGTGAAATCCATCTTCCAGCATCGATGTAGTGCAAATACTGCATGGCAGGCTCCAGAAGCCCCATTTGCTACTCCAAATCATTTGTGCTGAAACTGTGTTTCCATGGCAAATCAGAAGGCCAGATTTCCACTTAAAAATCATTGGGCCTAATATAGTGGTGCATTCATGAGGCCTGTGGAGAAACCAGATTATATCTTTATTACCCAGACAAACAGGTTTAGCAAACCAAGAAAAAATTACTTTTTATCTGTATGTTGGCTTTTGGATGTAAAGGTACCGTCACACTAAGCGACGCTGCAGCGATACCAACAACGATCCGGATCGCTGCAGCGTCGCTGTTTGGTCGCTGGAGAGCTGTCACACAGACCGCTCTCCAGCGACCAACGATGCCGGTAACCAGGGTAAACATCGGGTTACTAAGCGCAGGGCCGCGCTTAGTAACCCGATGTTTACCCTGGTTACCATCGTTAAAGTAAAAAAAACAACCACTACATACTTACCTTCCGTGTCTGTCCCCGGCGCTCTGCTTCTCTGCTCTGGCTGTGAGCACAGCGGCCGGAAAGCAGAGCGGTGACGTCACCGCTCTGCTTTCCGGCTGCCCGGCGCTCACAGCCAGAGCAGAGAAGCAGAGCGCCGAGGACAGACAGCGGTAGGTAAGTATGTAGTGGTTGTTTTTTTTACGTTTACGCTGGTAACCAGGGTAAACATCGGGTTACTAAGCACGGCCCTGCACTTAGTAACCCGATGTTTACCCTGGTCTCCAGCGAAGACATCGCTGAATCGGCGTCACACACACCGATTCAGCGATGTCAGCGGGAGAGCCAGCGACTAAATAAAGTTCTGGCCTTTCTTCCCCAACCAGCGATGTCACAGCAGGGGCCTGATCGCTGCTGCCTGTCACACTGGACGATATCGCTAGCCAGGACGCTGCAACGTCACGGATCGCTAGCGATATCGTCTAGTGTGACGGTACCTTAAGTTGCTTTCTGGTGGGTCAAGAAAAGAAACTTATGTTTCTGTGAGCCTGGAATATTGACTTGTAAGCTGATATGTGATATAACATAGTGTGCTCTTATCCTGGTAAATAGTGAGATCTGCTGATATGCTAACTATGCATTGTATTACGGAGCCAGTTTGTTGACTTCAAAAGCAGAAAGGGAAAATCTATGCGAATAGTTTAAATATTCAAGTAATGCTACTTGATCTAATCACCATTGTTCCCCATATCTGTGATGCTAGACTGAAGGACGCTTGTTAGATCTAAAAATAGGTTACATGCCACTATATATAGAGACATTCTCTTCTGGTTAGTGTGACTCTTCAGGATCTCAGCTCAGGGTATGCCATACCCGGCTGAAAGAACACAGGACTGCTTCATTGATCGTCACTGAAACCCCAGAGACGTCTTAAAGAATCAAGGCTGGGACAATCGGTTCACCTGGCCACATATCTCACTGCTCTCGGTTAGCTTCCTAAACTTGTTGCTACCTCCTCGCTGTTGGGGGCCTGACAAAAGTGGGGAGCCGCTGGTGGAGGTATGCAACTCTGGAAGCAGCTCTAATCCTGGCGAGTCAGTGAAAGGGTGAGACTCTGTAATTTGCACCATCTTGAGTATTTGCTAGGACTGTTCTGTTTGCTATTATGTTGTGGTTCAATAAAGTATTGCCACACTGTTTTACCCTCATCATGTGTTGTCTGAGTAGCGTTCTGCCCACAGGAAGAGGGCGTGGGCGTTTAGTGGTATGAGCCCTGGTCCATGCAGTCCTGCTAAAGACAGCCGGGCCAGCGGACGAGAATACCCACTGACCTCATGTCTCCACAAAGCCCAATTAGGTACTCCTAATAATTTGTGCTAAAATTGTGTTCAGTGACAAATCAGAAGGCCAGTTTTCCACTTAAAAATTGTTAGGCCTAATATAGTGGTGCAACCAAGAGGCCGAATTAGCTACTCTAAATCTTTTGTGCTAAAACTGTGTTTCAGTGGCAAAACAGAAGGCCAGATTTCCACTTAAAAATCATTAGGCATAACAGTGTTGTTTAGGCACACAATCTAAGAAAATAAATAGTGATTGTTCATTTAGTGACAGGTGACTGACAGCTGTGAGCCTAAGGTTGTGAAACAACAGGGTACAAGAAGGGAAGACTACTTACCACATGAGTGGGAAGTAGCGAGGTCGTGGTAGAAGGGGGAATATGCTTGGTGTTTGGCGTGTACATGGGTTAGGTGTTAATGTGAATGAAAGCTCAAGTGAACAAACACCATCTCATCCTATCCAAAGACAAATGACAATATCTGTTGATGGCCGTTCTACTCGACTCCTTTTCCAAATAATACCGGAAAAAGTAAAACATTATTTTTAAACAAAAAATAAACATAATATCAAAGGAAATAAGTAATATTTCAAATCTGGTGACCGGATTCCTCATATAAATTCGCAGTGAACTTTAAAACATGGTGGAAATTCTCTCAGCCTATGTGAAAATTAAAAAACGATTATAAGAAATATAACAAATATATTCCATATATGCATATGTGTATAATGCAACTGAAACTGAAAAAAAATGTAATAATATGAAAAAGGATAAAACTATACAGAGCGGTGCATGATCACGTATGGGAGGATACAGGCAAATAAGACTAGTTCAATTTAATAGATTAAATAGATAGATAAACAGACAGTCAGACAGATAGATAGATAGATAGATAGATAGATAGATAGATAGATAGATAGATAGATAGATAGAAAAAATGGAACAGCACAATACCAAATACCAATAGGTGGGTGCAAAGCCTCCTCAGCACAGCATCCAACACTTGCCCAAATCCAGAAAAATAGAAAAAGGAAAGCTCGATAACTGTCTGCTGCTACTGCAGCTTCTTTACTATGGAAACAGGAACACATGGGCTACTTGCACAGTGAACAAGTCTGTATGATCATGTTCACACACCACCAAGAAACCTGAAGACACAAAAGAGAATAGTAAAACCAAAAACACTCAGTTTGAAAAAATGTTGCAGTAATCCGCAAGTGCTAGTAAAAGATGTAAAAAACAGGGTATTTGGTTGATACGTTTTTTGCAAAAAATGTATACTAAGCTGCTCTACCAATCTTCACGGTATACCCTTATCAGAGCAGTCCTAACTAATGTATGCAATCCCTATCTGATGTATTTAAAAACCTGATCATCTGTATATAACCTGTGTGAACAGGGTTCAGAGAGGAAAAAATCCATGTGTGCATACAGGGTAGAACAGCTTTTGTGCAGATAGCCCAAGAGGAGTGGTGGAACTCCCCAGTCTTGTAGACACAAGAGAACAATTATGGAAACAGGAACACATGGGCTACTTGCACAGTGAACAAGTCTGTATGATCATGTTCACACACCACCAAGAAACCTGAAGACACAAAAGAGAATAGTAAAACCAAAAACACTCAGTTTGAAAAAATGTTGCAGTAATCCGCAAGTGCTAGTAAAAGATGTAAAAAACAGGGTATTTGGTTGATACGTTTTTTGCAAAAAATGTATACTAAGCTGCTCTACCAATCTTCACGGTATACCCTTATCAGAGCAGTCCTAACTAATGTATGCAATCCCTATCTGATGTATTTAAAAACCTGATCATCTGTATATAACCTGTGTGAACAGGGTTCAGAGAGGAAAAAATCCATGTGTGCATACAGGGTAGAACAGCTTTTGTGCAGATAGCCCAAGAGGAGTGGTGGAACTCCCCAGTCTTGTAGACACAAGAGAACAATTATGGAAACAGGAACACATGGGCTACTTGCACAGTGAACAAGTCTGTATGATCATGTTCACACACCACCAAGAAACCTGAAGACACAAAAGAGAATAGTAAAACCAAAAACACTCAGTTTGAAAAAATGTTGCAGTAATCCGCAAGTGCTAGTAAAAGATGTAAAAAACAGGGTATTTGGTTGATACGTTTTTTGCAAAAAATGTATACTAAGCTGCTCTACCAATCTTCACGGTATACCCTTATCAGAGCAGTCCTAACTAATGTATGCAATCCCTATCTGATGTATTTAAAAACCTGATCATCTGTATATAACCTGTGTGAACAGGGTTCAGAGAGGAAAAAATCCATGTGTGCATACAGGGTAGAACAGCTTTTGTGCAGATAGCCCAAGAGGAGTGGTGGAACTCCCCAGTCTTGTAGACACAAGAGAACAATTATGGAAACAGGAACACATGGGCTACTTGCACAGTGAACAAGTCTGTATGATCATGTTCACACACCACCAAGAAACCTGAAGACACAAAAGAGAATAGTAAAACCAAAAACACTCAGTTTGAAAAAATGTTGCAGTAATCCGCAAGTGCTAGTAAAAGATGTAAAAAACAGGGTATTTGGTTGATACGTTTTTTGCAAAAAATGTATACTAAGCTGCTCTACCAATCTTCACGGTATACCCTTATCAGAGCAGTCCTAACTAATGTATGCAATCCCTATCTGATGTATTTAAAAACCTGATCATCTGTATATAACCTGTGTGAACAGGGTTCAGAGAGGAAAAAATCCATGTGTGCATACAGGGTAGAACAGCTTTTGTGCAGATAGCCCAAGAGGAGTGGTGGAACTCCCCAGTCTTGTAGACACAAGAGAACAATTATGGAAACAGGAACACATGGGCTACTTGCACAGTGAACAAGTCTGTATGATCATGTTCACACACCACCAAGAAACCTGAAGACACAAAAGAGAATAGTAAAACCAAAAACACTCAGTTTGAAAAAATGTTGCAGTAATCCGCAAGTGCTAGTAAAAGATGTAAAAAACAGGGTATTTGGTTGATACGTTTTTTGCAAAAAATGTATACTAAGCTGCTCTACCAATCTTCACGGTATACCCTTATCAGAGCAGTCCTAACTAATGTATGCAATCCCTATCTGATGTATTTAAAAACCTGATCATCTGTATATAACCTGTGTGAACAGGGTTCAGAGAGGAAAAAATCCATGTGTGCATACAGGGTAGAACAGCTTTTGTGCAGATAGCCCAAGAGGAGTGGTGGAACTCCCCAGTCTTGTAGACACAAGAGAACAATTATGGAAACAGGAACACATGGGCTACTTGCACAGTGAACAAGTCTGTATGATCATGTTCACACACCACCAAGAAACCTGAAGACACAAAAGAGAATAGTAAAACCAAAAACACTCAGTTTGAAAAAATGTTGCAGTAATCCGCAAGTGCTAGTAAAAGATGTAAAAAACAGGGTATTTGGTTGATACGTTTTTTGCAAAAAATGTATACTAAGCTGCTCTACCAATCTTCACGGTATACCCTTATCAGAGCAGTCCTAACTAATGTATGCAATCCCTATCTGATGTATTTAAAAACCTGATCATCTGTATATAACCTGTGTGAACAGGGTTCAGAGAGGAAAAAATCCATGTGTGCATACAGGGTAGAACAGCTTTTGTGCAGATAGCCCAAGAGGAGTGGTGGAACTCCCCAGTCTTGTAGACACAAGAGAACAATTATGGAAACAGGAACACATGGGCTACTTGCACAGTGAACAAGTCTGTATGATCATGTTCACACACCACCAAGAAACCTGAAGACACAAAAGAGAATAGTAAAACCAAAAACACTCAGTTTGAAAAAATGTTGCAGTAATCCGCAAGTGCTAGTAAAAGATGTAAAAAACAGGGTATTTGGTTGATACGTTTTTTGCAAAAAATGTATACTAAGCTGCTCTACCAATCTTCACGGTATACCCTTATCAGAGCAGTCCTAACTAATGTATGCAATCCCTATCTGATGTATTTAAAAACCTGATCATCTGTATATAACCTGTGTGAACAGGGTTCAGAGAGGAAAAAATCCATGTGTGCATACAGGGTAGAACAGCTTTTGTGCAGATAGCCCAAGAGGAGTGGTGGAACTCCCCAGTCTTGTAGACACAAGAGAACAATTATGGAAACAGGAACACATGGGCTACTTGCACAGTGAACAAGTCTGTATGATCATGTTCACACACCACCAAGAAACCTGAAGACACAAAAGAGAATAGTAAAACCAAAAACACTCAGTTTGAAAAAATGTTGCAGTAATCCGCATTTTTTCAAACTGAGTGTTTTTGGTTTTACTATTCTCTTTTGTGTCTTCAGGTTTCTTGGTGGTGTGTGAACATGATCATACAGACTTGTTCACTGTGCAAGTAGCCCATGTGTTCCTGTTTCCATAATTGTTCTCTTGTGTCTACAAGACTGGGGAGTTCCACCACTCCTCTTGGGCTATCTGCACAAAAGCTGTTCTACCCTGTATGCACACATGGATTTTTTCCTCTCTGAACCCTGTTCACACAGGTTATATACAGATGATCAGGTTTTTAAATACATCAGATAGGGATTGCATACATTAGTTAGGACTGCTCTGATAAGGGTATACCGTGAAGATTGGTAGAGCAGCTTAGTATACATTTTTTGCAAAAAACGTATCAACCAAATACCCTGTTTTTTACATCTTTTACTAGCACTTGCGGATTACTGCAACATTTTTTCAAACTGAGTGTTTTTGGTTTTACTATTCTCTTTTGTGTCTTCAGGTTTCTTGGTGGTGTGTGAACATGATCATACAGACTTGTTCACTGTGCAAGTAGCCCATGTGTTCCTGTTTCCATAATTGTTCTCTTGTGTCTACAAGACTGGGGAGTTCCACCACTCCTCTTGGGCTATCTGCACAAAAGCTGTTCTACCCTGTATGCACACATGGATTTTTTCCTCTCTGAACCCTGTTCACACAGGTTATATACAGATGATCAGGTTTTTAAATACATCAGATAGGGATTGCATACATTAGTTAGGACTGCTCTGATAAGGGTATACCGTGAAGATTGGTAGAGCAGCTTAGTATACATTTTTTGCAAAAAACGTATCAACCAAATACCCTGTTTTTTACATCTTTTACTAGCACTTGCGGATTACTGCAACATTTTTTCAAACTGAGTGTTTTTGGTTTTACTATTCTCTTTTGTGTCTTCAGGTTTCTTGGTGGTGTGTGAACATGATCATACAGACTTGTTCACTGTGCAAGTAGCCCATGTGTTCCTGTTTCCATAATTGTTCTCTTGTGTCTACAAGACTGGGGAGTTCCACCACTCCTCTTGGGCTATCTGCACAAAAGCTGTTCTACCCTGTATGCACACATGGATTTTTTCCTCTCTGAACCCTGTTCACACAGGTTATATACAGATGATCAGGTTTTTAAATACATCAGATAGGGATTGCATACATTAGTTAGGACTGCTCTGATAAGGGTATACCGTGAAGATTGGTAGAGCAGCTTAGTATACATTTTTTGCAAAAAACGTATCAACCAAATACCCTGTTTTTTACATCTTTTACTAGCACTTGCGGATTACTGCAACATTTTTTCAAACTGAGTGTTTTTGGTTTTACTATTCTCTTTTGTGTCTTCAGGTTTCTTGGTGGTGTGTGAACATGATCATACAGACTTGTTCACTGTGCAAGTAGCCCATGTGTTCCTGTTTCCATAATTGTTCTCTTGTGTCTACAAGACTGGGGAGTTCCACCACTCCTCTTGGGCTATCTGCACAAAAGCTGTTCTACCCTGTATGCACACATGGATTTTTTCCTCTCTGAACCCTGTTCACACAGGTTATATACAGATGATCAGGTTTTTAAATACATCAGATAGGGATTGCATACATTAGTTAGGACTGCTCTGATAAGGGTATACCGTGAAGATTGGTAGAGCAGCTTAGTATACATTTTTTGCAAAAAACGTATCAACCAAATACCCTGTTTTTTACATCTTTTACTAGCACTTGCGGATTACTGCAACATTTTTTCAAACTGAGTGTTTTTGGTTTTACTATTCTCTTTTGTGTCTTCAAGCTTCTTTACTATGTAGCTAGTTGCATTTTTTCCCAAAAAATTCACCCCCCCAAAAAAAAAAATATACAGTGTGCTCTGTCAGACTGAGGCCTGTTTAAAAATCATAGTTTGTCAGGCATACAAACTGGGTTTTTTTTTGTGTGTTTTAAATTCAACAAAAAGGCCTCATATATCTGCGTGCTCCAAGTTTGGGCATTTTAGGCCATTTTGCCACTGATTTGCTGTCTGTTACTCTACTTATATACAGAACTATTTTGCATTTTACAAAAAATCAGTTCACACATTTGGCAGTGTGGTATTTCCGTGACATGCCTAATATATCTGCGTGCTCCAAGTTTGGGCATTGTAGGCCGGTTTACCACTTTTTTTCCTGTCTGTTACTCTACTGATATATAGCACTATTTTACATTACAAAAAATACTGGCCACATATTTGGCAATGTGGTATTTCCGTGACAGGCCTCCTATATCTGCGTGCTCCAAGTTTGGGCATTTAAGGCCGGTTTTCCACTGTTTTGTTGTCTGTTACTCTACTTATATACACCACTATTTTGCCTAAATTAAATTCACAAAAAGCCCAATAAAATAGAGTACAGTCTGGTGTTTGTGTTTGAAAAATCGTAGATTTGCAGGCATACTGATCACATATTATTTTGCTCCTAATAAATACATTTGTGTTGAGCTTTTGAAATAGTGCAGTAGTCCATTTAAAATGGGCAAGACAAGGGGCAAGGGACGGAGAAGTGGACTTGATGCTGATGGTGCATGCAGAGCACAAGGCCGTGTCCAAGGTGAAAGTGGGCCACAACAAAGACCCACATCTTCTCGCTCGACCTTCCTCTCCCAGTTTCTAGGGGACCGCCGCACATCACTATTGAAGCCAGAGCAGTGTGAAACAGTTGTTGATTCGATAGCGGATAATGCTTCGTCACTTAGCCACAACCACCGCTACCATGTCTTCCACACGGTCAAGTCTGAATAGCCGTGAGTGTGTACGGATATTCCTCACCCTGATCCTCCTTCCTCCCACCATGCCGAGTGTCCTGAGACAACTGATCCCACACTTGGACACTCTGAAGAGCTGCTCAGTTTTCTATTTCAAGATTCCGGACTCTCGGCCATCAACTTGAAGTGGTGACAGCTGAGATCGCATGTAGAGATGCCCAAAGCTTTGATCCGGTCACACGAAGGCGATGGTGGGAAAGTGTCACAAGCGGTGGACAATGATGAGACACATTTGCGAGAAAGTTAGGAGGAGGAGCAGGGTGCGGATGTGGAAGTCGAGGTGGTGGATGACTATGTGACTGACCCAACCTGGCCGGAGGACATGCAGAGCGAGGGCAGCAGCACACAAGGGGAAGGAGGCATATTACTCCAACAGGCAGGAAGAAGCAGTGTGGTGGCCACAGACAGAAGTTGTGCATCCATTCCCTGTAACACCAACATGAGTGAAGTTGCTATTCCAACTGTTAGATCTTCCCGAGTCTGGTTATCTTTTAAAGACTCTGTCGATAACACCAAACAGGCTACTTGCAGCACCTGCCATGCCCGCATCAGCAGGGGTAGCAAAACAACCAGCCTAACCACCACAAGCATGATCAGGCACATGGCAGCAAAACACCACACCTGACTTTGTGGGCCGAACCCCAGGCTCCAGGACCACTGTCTGCAGGTCACACCACTGCTTCATCCACTGTTTTGCGTAGAAGAAAATCCCCAGTACACCGTGCATGTGAAGATGCCTCTACCCCTGCACCTGTTGTGTCCCCCAGCCAAGCAGCACCATCATCAAGCACGTCCACGTCCTTGTCACAGCACTGCCTTCAGTTGTCTATACCCCAGTCTTTGAAATGCAAGCGTAAATACCAAGCCGACGCCCCACAGGCCACAGTCCTAAATTCTAATATTTCTCTTCTGCTTATGCTAGAAATGTTGCCTTTTAGGCTCATTGAGATAGAATCTTTCCGCAACCTGACAGCGGCAGCCGTACAAAAGGTCCCCAGTTGCTAGTATTTCTCCTGGTGTGCCATACCGGCATTACACCAGCATGTGCCCCACAACATTACCCATGCCCTCAACAATGCTGTTACAAGGAAAGTCCACCTAACCACGGACACGTGGACAAGTGCTTGTGGGCAGAGACTGTACATCTCACTGACGGCACACTGGGTTAACATAGTGGAAGCCGGGATCCAGTCAGACCTTGGGATGGAACACATCCTCCCGACGCCGAGGATTGCTGGGCCTACGTCAATCAGGGTAGCCCCCACAGTCTACAGCTCCTGCACCTCCTTCTCCTCCTCTTCATCCTCCATCTCTGAAATCAACACATCAGTCAGAAGCTGGAAGCAATGCAGCACTGCCTCAGCCAAGTGGCAACAAGCTGTGCTGAAGCTTATCTGCATAGGTGACAAACCGCACAATGCAGAAAAGTTGTGGACAGCGCTGAAAGAGCAGTCAAATAATTTGATGACACCGCTGAACTTACAACCAGGCATGGTTGTGTGTGACAATGGCCTGTTGTGAATTCTGTGGCTGAATTCACTCCTGTGGTCACAAGTGGTACTGCAGCTTCTGAGCTTCCTCCCTCAGGTGTTCTGGTGAGCTCGTTAACTGCTTCATTACTTAACTCCGCCTGATGCTGCTATCCTTGCTCCTTGTCAATGTTTCAGTGTTGGATCTGAGCTTCTCCTGATTGTTCCTGTGACCTGCTGCTCTGTATAGCTAAGTGCTTTTTGCTTTTTTGTTGCTTTTTTTCTGTCCAGCTTGTCTTTTGTTTTGCTGGAAGCTCTGAGACGCAAAGTCTACAGAGTTTCCACGTCTCAGAGCTCGTTCTTGTATTTTTGGGTATTTGTCAGATCACTGTGTGCGCTCTGATCGCTAAGCACACTGTGTTTCTGGATTGCCTTCATAACACCTGTCATTAGCATACATAACAGTACAAGGAGCCTAACTAATGATTCTCAATAGAGGGAAAGAAAAAGTTCTGACATCATTTTTTTTTTTTTTTTCTGCTCTGTGTTCACTTTTTTTTTTCCCCCTAGACATTTGGGTGATTCTGGACACAGGTGTGGACATGGATATTCAGGGTCTGTGCTCTTCAATGGATAATCTCGTTATAAATGTACAAAAAATTCAAGATACTATTGATCAGAAATCTATGTTAGAACCAAGAATTCCTATTCCTGATTTGTTTTTTGGAGATAGAACTAAGTTTCTAAGTTTCAAAAATAATTGTAAGCTATTTCTGGCCTTGAAACCTCATTCTTCTGGTAATCCTATTCAACAGGTTTTGATTATTATTTCTTTTTTGCGCGGCGACCCTCAAGACTGGGCATTTTCTCTTGCGCCAGGAGACCCTGCATTGAGTAGTGTCGATGCGTTTTTCCTGGCGCTCGGATTGCTGTATGATGAGCCTAATTCAGTGGATCAGGCTGAGAAAAATTTGCTGGCTTTGTGCCAGGGTCAGGATGATATAGAAGTATATTGTCAGAAATTTAGGAAATGGTCAGTGCTCACTCAGTGGAATGAATCTGCGCTGGCAGCTTTGTTCAGAAAGGGTCTCTCTGAGGCTCTTAAGGATGTCATGGTGGGATTTCCTATGCCTGCTGGTTTGAATGAGTCTTTGTCTTTGGCCATTCAGATCGGTCGACGCTTGCGCGAGCGTAAATCTGTGCACCATTTGGCGGTACTGCCTGAGGTTAAACCTGAGCCTATGCAGTGTGATAGGACTATGACTAGAGTTGAACGGCAGGAATACAGACGTCTGAATGGTCTGTGTTTCTACTGTGGTGATTCCACTCATGCTATTTCTGATTGTCCTAAGCGCACTAAGCGGTCCGCTAGGTCTGCCGTCATTGGTACTGTACAGTCCAAATTCCTTCTGTCCATTACCTTGATATGCTCTTTGTCGTCGTTTTCTGTCATGGCGTTTGTGGATTCGGGCGCTGCCCTGAATCTGATGGATTTGGATTATGCTAAACGTTGTGGGTTTTTCTTGGAGCCTTTGCGGTGTCCTATTCCATTGAGAGGAATTGATGCTACACCTTTGGCCAAGAATAAACCTCAATACTGGGCCCAGCTGACCATGTGCATGGCTCCTGCACATCAGGAAGTTATTCGCTTTCTGGTGTTGCATAATCTGCATGATGTGGTCGTGTTGGGGTTTCCATGGCTACAAACCCATAATCCAGTATTGGATTGGAATTCCATGTCGGTATCCAGCTGGGGTTGTCAGGGGGTACATGGTGATGTTCCATTTTTGTCGATTTCGTCATCCACCCCTTCTGAGGTCCCAGAGTTCTTGTCTGATTATCAGGATGTATTTGAAGAGCCCAAGTCCGATGCTCTACCTCCGCATAGGGATTGTGATTGTGCTATCAATTTGATTCCTGGTAGTAAATTCCCTAAAGGTCGATTATTTAATTTATCCGTGCCCGAACACGCCGCTATGCACAGTTATGTGAAGGAATCCCTGGAGAAGGGACATATTCGCCCATCGTCATCACCACTGGGAGCAGGGTTCTTCTTTGTAGCCAAGAAGGATGGTTCGCTGAGACCGTGTATTGATTACCGCCTTCTTAATAAGATCACTGTTAAATTTCAGTATCCCTTGCCATTGTTATCTGACTTGTTTGCTCGGATTAAGGGGGCTAGTTGGTTCACTAAGATAGATCTTCGTGGTGCGTATAATCTGGTGAGAATCAGGCAAGGAGATGAATGGAAAACTGCATTCAATACGCCCGAGGGTCATTTTGAGTATCTAGTGATGCCGTTCGGACTTGCCAATGCTCCATCTGTGTTTCAGTCTTTTATGCATGACATCTTCCGTGAGTATCTGGATAAATTCCTGATTGTTTACTTGGATGACATTTTGATCTTCTCAGATGATTGGGAGTCTCATGTGAAGCAGGTCAGAATGGTTTTTCAGGTCCTGCGTGCTAACTCTTTGTTTGTGAAGGGATCAAAGTGTCTCTTCGGTGTGCAGAAAGTTTCATTTTTGGGGTTCATCTTTACCCCTTCTACTATCGAGATGGATCCAGTTAAGGTCCAAGCCATCCAGGATTGGATTCAGCCGACATCTCTGAAAAGTCTGCAAAAGTTCCTGGGCTTTGCTAATTTTTATCGTCGCTTCATCTGTAATTTTTCTAGCATTGCCAAACCATTGACCGATTTGACCAAGAAGGGTGCTGATTTGGTTAATTGGTCTTCTGCTGCTGTGGAAGCTTTTCAGGAGTTGAAGCGTCGTTTTTGTTCTGCCCCTGTGTTGTGTCAGCCAGATGTTTCTCTTCCGTTCCAGGTCGAGGTTGATGCTTCTGAGATTGGAGCAGGGGCGGTTTTGTCACAGAGAGGTTCTGATTGCTCAGTGATGAAACCATGTGCTTTCTTTTCCAGGAAGTTTTCGCCCGCTGAGCGTAATTATGATGTGGGCAATCGAGAGTTGCTGGCCATGAAGTGGGCATTCGAGGAGTGGCGTCATTGGCTTGAAGGAGCTAAGCATCGCGTGGTGGTATTGACTGATCATAAGAACTTGACTTATCTCGAGTCTGCCAAGCGCTTGAATCCTAGACAGGCCCGTTGGTCGTTATTTTTTGCCCGCTTCGACTTTGTGATTTCGTACCTTCCGGGCTCTAAAAATGTGAAGGCGGATGCTCTGTCTAGGAGTTTTGTGCCCGACTCTCCAGGTTTATCTGAGCCAGCGGGTATCCTCAAGGAAGGAGTCATTGTGTCTGCCATCTCCCCTGATTTGCGGCGGGTGCTGCAAAAATTTCAGGCGAATAAACCTGATCGTTGTCCAGCAGAGAAACTGTTCGTCCCTGATAGGTGGACTAATAAACTTATCTCTGAACTTCATTGTTCGGTGTTGGCTGGTCATCCTGGAATCTTTGGTACCAGAGAGTTAGTGGCTAGATCCTTCTGGCGGCCATCTCTGTCACGGGATGTACGTACTTTTGTGCAGTCCTGTGGGATTTGTGCTAGGGCTAAGCCCTGCTGTTCTCGTGCCAGTGGGTTGCTTTTGCCCTTGCCGGTCCCAAAGAGGCCTTGGACACATATTTCGATGGATTTCATTTCTGACCTTCCCGTTTCTTAAAAGATGTCAGTCATTTGGGTGGTCTGTGATCGCTTTTCTAAAATGGTCCATCTGGTGCCCTTGGCTAAATTGCCTTCCTCCTCTGATTTGGTACCTTTGTTCTTTCAGCATGTGGTTCGGTTGCATGGCATTCCTGAGAATATTGTTTCTGACAGAGGTTCCCAGTTTGTTTCGAGGTTCTGGCGAGCCTTTTGTGGTAGGATGGGCATTGACCTATCCTTTTCCTCGGCTTTCCATCCTCAGACTAATGGCCAGACCGAACGAACCAATCAGACTTTGGAAACATATCTGAGATGTTTTGTTTCTGCAGACCAGGATGATTGGGTGTCCTTTTTGCCGTTGGCTGAGTTCGCCCTTAATAATCGGGCCAGCTCGGCTACCTTGGTTTCTCCATTTTTTTGCAATTCTGGGTTCCATCCTCGTTTCTCTTCAGGACAGGTTGAGTCTTCGGACTGTCCTGGTGTGGATTCTGTGGTGGATAGGTTGCAGCAGATCTGGACTCAGGTAGTGGACAATTTGATCTTGTCCCAGGAGAAAGCTCAACTTTTCGCTAATCGCAGACGCCGTGTGGGTCCCCGACTTCGTGTTGGGGATCTGGTTTGGTTATCTTCTCGTCATATTCCTATGAAGGTTTCCTCTCCTAAATTTAAACCTCGTTTTATTGGTCCGTATAGGATTTCTGAGGTTCTCAATCCTGTGTCTTTTCGTTTGACCCTCCCAGACTCCTTTTCCATACATAATGTATTCCATAGGTCGTTGTTGCGGAGATACGTGGCACCTATGGTTCCATCTGTTGAGCCTCCTGCCCCGGTTTTGGTGGAGGGGGAATTGGAGTATATTGTGGAGAAGATTTTGGATTCTCGTGTTTCTAGACGGAAACTCCAGTATCTGGTTAAATGGAAGGGTTATGCTCAGGAAGATAATTCCTGGGTTTTTGCCTCTGATGTTCATGCTTCCGATCTTGTTCGTGCCTTTCATGCGGCTCATCCTGGTCGGCCTGGGGGCTCTGGTGAGGGTTCGGTGACCCCTCCTCAAGGGGGGGGTACTGTTGTGAATTCTGTGGCTGAATTCACTCCTGTGGTCACAAGTGGTACTGCAGCTTCTGAGCTTCCTCCCTCAGGTGTTCTGGTGAGCTCGTTAACTGCTTCATTACTTAACTCCGCCTGATGCTGCTATCCTTGCTCCTTGTCAATGTTTCAGTGTTGGATCTGAGCTTCTCCTGATTGTTCCTGTGACCTGCTGCTCTGTATAGCTAAGTGCTTTTTGCTTTTTTGTTGCTTTTTTTCTGTCCAGCTTGTCTTTTGTTTTGCTGGAAGCTCTGAGACGCAAAGGGTGTACCGCCGTGCCGTTAGTTCGGCACGGTGGGTTTTTTTTGCCCCCTTTGCGTGGTTTTGCTTTAGGGTTTTTTGTAGACTGCAAAGTTCGCTTTACTGTCCTCGCTCTGTCCTAGAATATCGGGCCCCACTTTGCTGAATCTATTTCATCCCTACGTTTTGTCTTTTCATCTTACTCACAGTCATTATATGTGGAGGGCTGCCTTTTCCTTTGGGGAATTTCTCTGGGGCAAGTCAGGCCTATTTTTCTATCTTCAGGCTAGCTAGTTTCTTAGGCTGTGCCGAGTTGCCTAGGTAGTTGTTAGGCGCAATCCACAGCCGCTTTTAGTTGTGTTTAGGATAGGATCAGGTGTGCAGTCTACAGAGTTTCCACGTCTCAGAGCTCGTTCTTGTATTTTTGGGTATTTGTCAGATCACTGTGTGCGCTCTGATCGCTAAGCACACTGTGTTTCTGGATTGCCTTCATAACACCTGTCATTAGCATACATAACAATGGCCATAACCTGGTGGGGCTCTGAGGCAAGGTGAGCTCACACATGTACCTTGCTTGGCCCATGTGCTTAACCTCTTGGTTCAACGTTTTCTGAAAAGATAATCAGAGCTGGCAGATCTACTAGTGAAAGTACGCCATCTGTCAGCCTATTTTAGAAAGTCAGCTACAGCTTCAGCCGCTGTTGCCGTGCTTCTGCAGCGTTTGCAGCTTCCAGCTCACCGACTGGTGTGTGATGTCCCCACGTGCTGGAACTCTACGCTGCATATGTTGGAAAGGATTTGTGAGCAGAAGAGGGCAGTTGTTGACTACCAACATCAGCAAGGCCGTCGATATTCAGTTCAGACTCCACACATAAGACCTCAGGAGTGGACCTGGATGTCAGACATATGTACCATCCTACAAAACTTTGAGGACTGCACCAAGATGGTGAGCGGCGATGACGCCATAATTAGGGTCACCATCCCACTTCTCAGCATTCTGAAAACCTCTCTGCTCACAATTAAAGAGGATGCATTGCAGGCAGAGCACAAGGACATGGAACAAGGAACCATACGGGGGGATTACAGTCAGCCCAGCCTCAAGTCTTCTCAACGTGGATTGGTAGGCAATGAGGAGGAGGAAGAACAGGCGCTACTTTCATGTGCTATAGACGGTACTACAAGCACAGCTGTCATAACTAGTGTTGAGCGATACCTTCCGATATCCAAAAGTATCGGTATCGGATTGGATCGGCCGATATTCAAAAATTATCGGATATCGCCGATACCAATGCTAGTCAATGGGACCAAAATATCGGAATTAAAATAAACCCTTTCTTTCCTTGTAGGTTAATTCTACGTGAAGGAAAACAACTAAGAATAATGTAGGATGTATTGTGGGAGGTGGAGGAGACATTAAAGGCATAGAGGTTTAGCCCAATCAAATGGAATAGCAGAAATTATTTTTTTTTTAAGACGTTCGGAGTTACAAAGCTATTGACTATGTTACGATTTTTTATATTTAGTCAGATATTTATGTTTCACTACTTCCATGCTGTTCACCTTCTTTTTGACGTCTCCCACACTTTCTTCTTCATCATCCTCAGCAGCATTATCTTTTCCATCAACTTCTCCTTCACCTAATTCATGTTCTTCTTCTTCACCTTCGTATTATTTTTTTTTTACATTCTTCATATTCTTTTTATTCAACTGTTATTCTTCTTCATAATCAACTTCTTCATCTTCTTCTTCATATTCTTATTTGTGACAGCCAGGCATTCCTGTAGTTGTTATCTATAAAAGTTTGAAGATTACACCTTCTGTTCTGCCTGTCAGAAAAGATTTACATCAGGATTTGTCCACGTTCAGTTTGGCCTGCAGCAGCAGGTTTTTTCCAGGGACACCACGAGGAGGAACGGACTCACCCCATACACTGCTTAATCTTCTTCTGCTTATAATTTAGATAATATCTTTTGCTCTGATTTTTAGTCTTATGCTTAATGTTCTTCTGCTTTTTGTTCTGCAGCTTCTTGTTCTTTTGCTTCTCGGTCTTCAGGGTCGTCATCTTTAGGGTCTTGAACTTGGAAATGTAGCAGAAGGTTCAAGAGCAAAAGACACTGCCGAGAACCAGCTGACGGTACTGGAACCCGGATGGCTAGCCGAAGGTACAAGAGCCTATGGAACTACCGAGGACCAGCTGACGGTACTGGAACCAGGTTACTAAGCAGGAGGTACCCGTGCCAGAAAGCACTACCAAGGACCACCTGACGTTGGTGGAACTCGGATACCCCGAAGGAGGCACCTAAGCCAAAGGTTCTGCCCGGAACCAGCTGATGGTACTGGAACCAGGATGGGCAGGAGGGACAACCCGTGACAAAGACACTTCTGAGCAGCAACTGGCGGTGTTGGAGCCCAGGGAATCCAAGAGAAGCAGAGTATAGGCTGAGGCCTAGTTGGAGCCAGTTGAAAGGGAACCTTTAACCCCCAAATGTGTTTGCAACTAAAAGAGCCTCCTTGTGCGGCACTAATGCTGCACAAGGAAAATAAAATGTGTCCCCTCATACCCTGAAACCGTTCCGGAGGCGGGACTTTCCTTCTTAATGAGACGCTGCACAGCTGTCATTCACACCCCCTTGGTACCGTGCGCCGCCTCCTCAGCATTGTTTGAATCTGTCCCGGAGCCTGCACTGTTATGTTATCCCTTGGCCATGCACAGTTAGTGCTGACCGTCTTCAGACATCATTTGTTGTCAGGCTGGCTGAGCCTGTGCGACTACCCTGCCAGAGATCCCGCCTCGTGTCTTCTGATTTATTCACACTGCGGTCCTGGGATTCATGGGCATCCGCAGTGCATATCTTCGCCTCTCACTCATCTCCTTCCGCCTTCTTCAGACTGCCGCGCCAGGTGATCCCAAATTGCATGCCACGGCCGTGACACGGCACAGTCAGAAAAGGCGGAAGGAGACGAGTGAGAGGTGAATAAATGCACTGCGCATGCCCATGAATCACAGACTGGAGGTGTCAATAAATCTGAAGACTCTGCGGGCCTGGGATTCATGGGCATCTGCAGTGCATATCTTCACCTCTCACTCATCTCCTTCTGCCTTCTTCAGACTGTGCCGTGCCAGCTGATCCCAAATTGCATGCCACGGCCGTGACGCGGCACAGTCAGAAGAAGGCGGAAGGAGATCAGTGAGAGGCGAAGATATGCACTGCGCATGCCCATGAATCACAGCCCTGCAGTGTCAATAAATCTGAAGACACGCGTGATCTCGGGTTGGGTGGCCACACTGGTGCAGCCAGCCTGACAACAAATGATGTCTGAAGACGGGCAGCGCTGACTGCGCAGGGCCAAGGGAGAATATAACAGCGCAGGCTCCGGGACAGATTCAAACAATGCTGAGGAGGCGGTGCACAGCGCCAAGGGGGTGTGAATGACAGTGCTGCATCTCATTAAGAAGGAAAGTCCAGCCTTCGGGACGGTTTCAGGGTATGAGGGGACACATTTTATAAGTGTTAACTTCAGCGTGTGCAAGGAGCATGATGAAAAGAGGCACCTTTTCCTTGTGCAGCATTAGTGCCGCCAGCATTTTCTCTGTGCAGCCAGCACTTTTGAGCACCAACTGGCAGTATTGGAGTCCAGGGAATCCAGGAGGAGCAGAGTGTAGGCCGAGGCCTGCACTGGAGGCAGTTTAATGTCTGTTGTTGTGTCTGCGTGGCGGTCGCAGGACACGTTGCCGACTACACAGCAGGGGAACGGCTGGTGTTACTGAACCCCACTGACACAGTGGTGAGTGTTTTTCTCTGTACAGCCAGCAATTCCAAGCACCAACTGGCGGTGTTAGAGCCCAGGGAATCTAGGAGGAGCAGAGTGTAGGCCGAGGCCTGCACTGGAGGCAGTTTAAAATCTCTTGTGTCTGCGTGGCGGTCGCAGGACACGTTGCCGGCTACACAGCAGGGGAACAGCTGGTGTTACTGAACCCGACTGACACAGTGGCGATTGTTTTTCTTTGTGCAGCCAGCACTTCCGAGCACCAATTGGAGCCCAGGGAATCCAGGAGGAGCAGAGTGTAGGCCAATGCCTGCACTGGAGGCAGTTTAATATCTGTTGTGTCTGCGTGGCGGTCGCAGGACACATTGCCGGCTACACAGCAGGGGAACAGCTGGCGTTACTGAACCCCACAGACACATGAGCGAGTGTTTTTCTCTGTGCAGCCAGCACTTCCGAGCAACAACTGGCGGTATTGGAGACCAGGGAATCTAGGAGGAGCAGAGTGTAGGCCGATGCCTGCACTGGAGGCAGTTTAATATCTGTTGTGTCTGCGTGGCGGTCGCAGGACACATTGCCGGCTACACAGCAGGGGAACAGCTGGCGTTACTGAACCCCACAGACACATGAGCGAGTGTTTTTCTCTGTGCAGCCAGCACTTCCGAGCAACAACTGGCGGTATTGGAGACCAGGGAATCTAGGAGGAGCAGAGTGTAGGCCGATGCCTGCACTGGAGGCAGTTTAATGTCTGTTGTGTCTGTGTGGCGGTCGCAGGACACATTGCCGGCTACACAGCAGGGGAACAGCTGGTGTTACTGAACCCCACTGACACAGTGGCGAGTGTTTTTCTCTATGCAGCCAGCACTTTTGAGCACCAACTGGCGGTATTGGAGCACATGGAATCTAGGAGGAGCAGAGTGTAGGCCGAGTCCTGCACTGGAGGCAGTTTAATGTCTGTTGTTCTGTCTGCGTGGCGGTCGCAGGACACGTTGCCGAGTACACAGCAGGGGAACAGCTGGCTTTTCTGAACCCCACTGACATAGTGGCGATTGTTTTTCTCTGTGCAGCCAGCACTTCCGAGCACCAACTGGTGGTGTTAGAGCCCAGGGAATCTAGGAGGAGCAGAGTGTAGGCCGAGGCCTGCATTGGAGGCAGTTTAATATCTGTTGTGTGTGCGTGGCGGTAGCAGGACACATTGCCGGCTACACAGCAGGGGAACAGCTGGCGTTACTGAACCCCAATAACACAGCAGCAAGTTTTGACTGTGCAGACAGCACTTCCGGCAACAACTGGTGGTGTGGAAGCCCAGGGAAAGCAGGAGGAGCAGACTTTAGTTTTTGCTGTACACACAGCAGGGGAGCAGCTGGCGTTCCTGAACCCCAATAACAGAGGAGCAACTGTTGAATGTCCAGACAGCACTTCCGTGCAACAACTGGCAGTGTTGAAGCCCAGGGAAAGCAGGAAGAGCAGACTTTAGTTTTTGCTGCACACACAGCAAGGGAGTAGCTGGCGTTACTGAACCCTAATAACACAGCAGCAAGTGTTGACTGTGAAGATAGCACTTCCGGGCAACAACTGGTTGTGTTGAAGCCCAGGGACAGCAGGAGGAGCAGACTTTAGTTTTTGCTGCACACACAGCAGGGGAGCAACTGGCGTTACTGAACCCCAATAAAAGAGGAGCCACTGTTGACTGTGCAGACAGCACTTCCGGGCAACAACTGGCAGTGTTGAAGCCCAAGGAAAGCAGGAGGAGCAGACTTTAGTTTTTGCCGCACACAAAGCAGGGGAGCAGCTGCCGTTACTGAACCCCACTAACACAGGAGCGATTGTTTTTCTCTGTGCAGGCAGCACTTCCGGGCAACAACTGGTGGTGTTGAAGCCCAGGGAAAGCAGGAGGAGCAGACTTTAGTTTTTGCCGCACACACAGCAGGGGAGCAGCTGGCATTATTGAACCCCAATAACACGGCAGCAAGTGTTGACTGTGCAGACAGCACTTCCGGGCAACAACTGGCGGTTTTGAAGCCCAGGGAAAGCAGGAGGAGCAGACTTTAGGTTTTGCTGCACACACAGCAGGGGAGTAGCTGGCGTTACTGAACCCCAATAACATGGCAGCAAGTGTTGACTGTGCATATAGCACTTCTGGGCAACAACTGGCGGTGTTGAAGCCCAAGGAAAGCAGGAGGAGCAGACTTTAGTTTTTGCTGCACACACAGCAGGGGAGCAGCTGGCGTTACTGAACCCCAATAACAGAGGAGCAACTGTTGACTGAGCAGACAGCACTTCCGGGCAACAACTGGCAGTGTTGAAGCCCAGGGAAAGAAGGAGGAGCAGACTTTAGTTTTTGCCACACACACAGCAGGGGAGCAGCTGGCATTACTGAACCTCACTAACAAAGGAGCGAGTGTTTTTCTCACTTCCGGGCAACAACTGGTGGTGTTGAAGCCCAGGGAAGCAGGAGGAGCAGACTTTCCTTTTTGCCGAACACATAGCAGTGGAGCAGCTGGCGTTACTGAACCCCAATAACAGAGGAGCAACTGTTGACTGTGCAGACAGCACTTCCGGGCAACAACTGGTGGTGTTGAAGCCCAGGGAAAGCAGGAGGAGCAGACTTTAGTTTTTGCCGAACACATAGCAGTGGAGCAGCTGGCGTTACTGAACACCAATAACAGAGGAGCAACTGTTGACTGTGCAGACAGCACGTCTGGGCAACAACTGGTGGTGTTGAAGCCCAGGGAAAGCAGGAGGAGCAGACTTTAGTTTTTGCTGCACACACAGCAGTGGAGTAGCTGGCGTTACTGAACCCCAATAACACGGCAGCAAGTGTTGACTGTGCAGATAGCACTTCCGGGCAACAACTGGCGGTGTTGAAGCCGAGGGAAAGCAGGAGGAGCAGACTTTCATTTTTGGTGCACACACAGCAGGGGAGCAACTGGCATTCCTGAACCCCAATAGCAGAGGAGCAACTGTTGACTGTGCAGACAGCATTTCTGGGCAAAAACTGACGGGGTTGAAGCCCAGGGAAAGCAGGAGGAGCAGACTTTAGTTTTTGCCGCACACACAGCAGGGGAGCAGCTGGCGTTACTGAACCCCAATAACAGAGGAGCAACTGTTGACTGTGCAGACAGCGCTTCCGGGCAACAACTGGCAGTTTTGAAGCCCAGGGAAAGCAGGAGAAGCAGAGTGTAGGCCGAGGCCTAATTATAGCAAGTTGAAAGGGAACCTTTAACCCCCCCCCAGGCATTTGTAACTGAAAGATCCACCTTGTGTAGCAGTAATGCTGCAAAAGGAAAAGGTGGATCTTTTAATTATGCTCCTTGCAAACGCAGAACTAAACGCTTTTAACATGTGTCCCGATACCATGAAACCGTCCCGGAGGTGGGACTTTCCTTCGTAATGGCACACAGCACTTGGTGCAGGGCGCCGCTTCCTCAGTGTTGTTTGATTCTGTCCCAGAGCCTGCGCTGTTATGTTAAACCTTGGCCATGTGCAGTTATCACTGCCCATCTTCTGACAGCATTTGCTGTCAGGCGGACTGCGCCTGTGCGGCTGCACAGCTCGAGACCCCGCTCACAGTGTCTTCTGATTTAATCACACTGCGGGTCTGGGATTCATGGGCATGAGCAGTGCATATTTTCGCCTCTCACTCACCTCTTTCCGGCTTCTTCAGACTGTGCGGGGTCACGGCCGTGGCATGCTATTAGGGATCAGCTGACGGCGCACAGTCTGAAGAAGGCGGAGGGAGATGAGTGAGAGCCTGAGGTGAAGATATGCACTGCGCATGCCCATGAATTCCAGGCCCACAGTGTGATTAAATCAGAAGACACTGCGAGGCAGGATCTCGGGCAGCGCGGCCGCACAGGCACAGTCAGCCTGACACCAAATGAAGTCAGAAGACGGGCAGCGCTAACTGCACATGGCCAAGGTTGAACATAACAGCGCAGGCTACAGGACAGATTCAAAGAACGCTGAGGAGGCATCACCTGGCACCAAGGGGGTAGGAATGACGGCTGCATTGCGTCTCATTAGGAAGGAAAGTTCCACCTCTAGGCCTTTTGGGACACATTTTATAAGTATTAAGTTCAGCATGTGCAAGGAGCATAACTAAAAGAGCCACCTTTTCCTTGTGCAGCATTACTGCTGCACAAGGTGGCTCTTTCAGTAACAAACGCCTCTGGGGGACACATTGCCTTAAATTTCAGATGTAGTGTTAGCTTAGAGGTAGCAGGACACATTGACTTATACACAACTGGGGATCAGCTGACGTTATTGAAACCCAATAACACTGGGTCATGTGTTTTGACTGTGCAGATGGAACTTCTGAGCAGCAACTGGCGGTGTTGAAGCCCAGGGATTACAGTTCAGGTAATAGAAACATGAACGCAACAGGAGACCTGGATACTTTAGCCAACCAATTTTTTTTCTGGAAGAGGAGTTGCAAATTCCTGCGAGATCCAGGCCTTGTTCATTTTCAGAAAAGTAAGCCGGTCAATGTTATCGCAGGATAGTCGCATGCAACGGTCTGTTAGTACACCACCTGTGGCACCAAAGACGCATTCCGATAATACACTAGCAGCAGGGCAAGCCAGCACCTCCAATGCATACTGGCTAAGCTCTGGTCATGTATCCAGCTTAGAGACCCAAAACTTGAAGGGGGAAGAGCCGACTGAGAGTACACTGAGAGGGCAAGCCATGTAGTCTGTCACCATCTGACGGAAACACTGCCTCCTGCTGACTGGAGCCATCTGTGATGGTGTAGACATTTGTGGCGGGCACACAAAAGTTTTCCACAGTTGGGCCATAAACAAGGAATTTGTTAACACTAAAAAGGGGCAATGAATTTCTATATCAAATTACTTATATATATATGTGTTCAACATTGTTAGTGACCCCAGTGAAAACAAATAAAGTGAGTGGAGACCACTCGCACGAACAGTAGAAACCAACCACCAGAGCTATAGACCTAATTCCAAGAAATTAGTGGCACGGATATACGTATTTATCAAAATATTACTTTATTTGCTATGGTAACAACATATTACATGTGCGCATGTTTGAAAGACATAAAAAGGCATATAATAAATTAAATAAATAACATCACCAGTATATATATATACAATAAAGCAGTATATTTATGCAAAATTATCTTCATCTTTGTTATATTCATGTCTTTGTGGGGTTTTTCGTGCTTTTTATCCTTCTCACATAATGTGTGAGGATGGTATATATACATATTCCTTTTTTGTGTTTTTATATTCATTTCTACACATTATTTGTAATTTTTGTACATTCTACATTTATGTTCATCCAGCACTACCTACCTGATGCATATCGTATTACTATTATTATTACCTATTGCGGGTTTACACTTATTTTCCCTCCCCTTTTGCTGCTAATTTATTTGTTAGATCTCCTCCCTGGTAAAACTCACAAGGGTGTACTGACAGTATATATATTTTCACTTGGATCCTACTTCACACTGAGACTGTTTGCAGATCTCACAGGGTCCTCCCCCTTCCCATTCTGTCATCCTTGCTCCATATCCTACAATGGGTAAGCCACACCCCATATGCCTAGCATGGCCTGGCCCCTTCAGTTCCTTACCCACATCAGTACGCCGGAGTTGTGCGCATGCGCCTTCAGCGGTTCACTGTCCCTGCTCTTTGTGTCTCTGTTGTCTAGGCAAGGCCGGGTTCTCAGCTCCCGTGCGTCCGACCACGTGACATGGTGGGCGGGAACTTCCGGATCTGCTTGTCAGCGTCTGCGCCCCACTACACCCTGGCGTCTGAAGTTGGTTATACCCCACTGTATATAAACTCCTTGATTTCAGTACCTGATACCTTTTTTATCACTTGTGGTTTACACTAAATTTTATACGTTACTCGTTGGAGTCCTGAGATTAACCCTTCCTTTTATGGTGCACCTTATACCTATTTAGGTTTTTATATATACTGGTGATTTTATTTATGTCATTTATTATATGCCTTTTATGTCTTTCAAACATGCGCACATGTAATATGTTGCTACCATTGCAAATAAAGTAATATTTTGATAAATACGTATATCCGTGCCACTAATTTCTTGGAATTAGGTCTATAGCTCTGGTGGTTGGTTTCCACAGTTTGGCCATACTGGTCTTGCCTTGTGCTGAGGCACTGCTTCTGCTCCCTGTTTGTGCTGACCTTCCTACACTGCCTTGACGCACTGAGCTGCTTTGTAAAGCACTAACAGCACTGCTCTCAGTTGGACAGGAGAAGATGATGGAATGCACCAGTGTGTCTTGGTACTCCCGTATTTTACACTCCCGGTTCAACGGTGTTATGAGGGTTTGTAAGTTGTCTCGGTAGCGCAGATCTAGGAGGGTGTACACCCAATAATCAGCCGAGTTAAGAATGTGGGCGATGCGGCGGTCGTTTCTCAGGCACTGCAGCATGAAATCAACCATGTGCTGCAGACTGCCAACTGGCCAAGAAACGCTGTCCCTTGCTTGAAGTGTGATCTCTGCCTGCTCTGCATCACCCCACCCTCGCTCTACACACTGACTACTTGAGAATTGTGTAACTCCCACCTCTGGACTGATGTCTTCCTCCTCCATTGACTCCTCCTCATTCTCCTCACAAAGTGTCCCCTGCCTAGGCCTTTGTGAAGAACCACGTTGCGCTGACTGTCCAGAAGCAGATGGAATTGGTGACTCCTCATCCTCCACCTCTTCCACAACATCATCCCTTAGCGCTTGCAGTGTTCTTTCAAGCAGGCAGATAAGGGGGACAGTCATGCTGACTAGTGCATCATCTGCACTCGCCATCCACTTGGAATCATTGTTGGCATGCAAAACCTGGCAAACGTCCTTCATAGTGTACTCCATTACTGCTTGCTGCTGCTCACACAACCGCACCAACATATGTAACGTGGAATTCCACCTGGTGGGTAGATCACATATGATGCGATGTTCCGGAAGGTGGAATCGGCGCTGCAGAGCTGCAATGTGTGACCTTGCCATGCTGGAACACCGCAAGTGAGAACACTCTAGGCGGACCTTGTGCAGCAGTGCACCAAGATCCGGATAGTCCCTCAAAAAACTCTGCATGACCAAGTTGAGCACATGTGCCAGACATGGGATGTGAGTGAGGTTGCCTAGGGCCAGAGCTGCCACCAGATTTCGGCCATTGTCACACACTACCATGCCTGGCTGGAGATTCACTGGCACAAACCACACGTCGCTCTCCTGCTTGGTGGCATTCCAGAGCTCCTGCACTGTGTGGCTTCGATTCTCCTAAGAAATTAATTTCAGTACGGCCTGTTGATGTTTGGCCATGGCTTTGTTCATATCGGTCATAACAGGTAAGCGCTCACGGGTGAGGATGATCCGCAGCAGCCATCTACATCGCAACAGCTGTCATTTGACAGGCCCGTATCAGGCCAATAACGTTTGTCAAAAACAAAAACAGTTTTAGGACAGAGTGGCCGCCCGGCGAATGTAGAACAGCGTGCAGTGCCTGAAAAGGTATTCCATAGTAGGAAGAGTGTATTTTGGCAATTTTTTAACCAAGATCCAAATGATCAGTCAAAAGTTATCTGTAAGAAATGCTCAAAGACCTTTAGCAGAGGGAAGAATCTTCAAAATTTAAATACAACGTGCATGCTTAGACATTTAACCATCATGCACTTGCAAGCCTGGACTAACTACCAAACGTCCCATACCGTTGGTCCACCTGCTCAGAATGAAGGTAGTCAGCAATGCTACATTGCTTCCCTCACTGTAAGACCACCGGTTAGGACACCACCAGCAGCAAATGTGGAGGTATCGTTGCAAGGCCAAAGCAGTCAGGGAATCACAAGGTTTTTGGTAGGAAACACTGTATGTAGGCCAACATTAAGAATACCATCACAACCCTCTCTCAATCCGCCATGTCCACCACCAACACCGCTAGTTCCACCATATGCACCTCTCCAGTCCAGCTCACCCTACAAGAGACTCTCGTTAGGAAAAGAAAGTACTTATCCTCTCATCCGCATACACAGGGTTTGAACGCCCACATTGCTAGACTAATCTGATTAGAGATGATGCCTTACCTGTTGGTTGAAAGCAAAGCTTTCAAAGACCTGATGGCCGAAGCAGTGCCATGCTATGACCTACCCAGTCGGCACTTCTTTGCGATAAAAGCCATCCCAGCCCTCCACCAGCATGTCAAAGACCGCATTGCCCATGCACTGAGGCAATCAGTCAGTGGAAAGGTGCACCTCACAATAGATGCATGGACCAGTAGGCATGGCCAGGGACATTACGTGTCCATCATGGCGCACCGGGTTAATCTGGTAGATGCAGGGTCCACATGGGACAGCAATAGTGGGACAGTTCTGCCTAGGCCACGGTCTAGGATACAGTTGATTGTAGGCCTTCGCCACCCCTCCTCCTCCTCCTCCTAATCCTCCAGAAGCAAAAGCTCGTCCACAGAGCGCAGTTGCATGACCACTCCATCCGCAGCTGCCAGTGTTGCACACGAGGTGTCCCATTATCGAACAGCTTGTGGTAAGCGTCAGCAGGTTGAGTTACAAATGAAGTGTTTGGGCGACAACAGACACACTGGGGAAGTACTGGCCGAGTACTTGCAGCAACAAACTCAGTCATGGCTGGGCAGTGTACATCTTGAGGCAGGCAAGGTAGTCAGTGATAACGGAAGGAATTTTATGGCTGCCAAAGCCCTTTCAGAACTGAAACACATACCTTGCCTGGCTCACACCTTGAACCTGGTGGTGCAGTGCTTCTTAAAAAATTATCCGGAGTTAACAGCCCTGCTCCTCAAGGTGCGAAGACTTTGCTCGCACATCTGCCGGTCGCCCATACACTCCAGCCGTATGCTGAACCATCAGCGATCGCTGAATCTCGCCCAGCACCGCCTAATAATCGACGTTGCAACAAGGTGGAACTCAACACTGCACATGGTTCAGAGACTGTGCGAACAGAAGCATGCTGTAATTAATTTGAGGGAGGATACACATACACGGGCAGGCACTTGGATGGCAGACATGGAGTTGTCTGGTGTGCAGTGGTCGAAGCTATAAGACCTCTGTCAAGTCCTTCAGTGTTTTGAGGAATGCACACGGCTGGTAAGTGCAGATGACGTCATCATAAGCATGAGCATCCCCCTAATGCGTCTGCTGATGCAAAGTTTGACGCACATTAAGGAGCTGGCATCTGCAGCCGAGGAGGAGGGAAGCCTTGATGACAGTCAGCCATTGTCTGCTCAGGGAACTCTCCTGGACGAGGTGGCAGACGAAGAGGAGGAGAAGGAAGATGATGGGGATGAATATTTATGGGAGGAGAATGCTTCTCAGGGGGCAATAGAAACAGGTGGCGTTGCAAGGTCAGTTACAGGGTTTTTGCGGGACACAAGGAACTGGATGCACAGGTAGTTTTTTCTTCTATCCTTCCAGTAGACGGGCATGGCACCAGGAGATGGAACAGGATCCTTGATGCAAACAACTGGCTAAGACGATGGTGCAGACAACAAGGATTTGGATTCCTGGACCACGGTGTGAATTACTGGTATGATGGACTCCTCGCCAGAGACGGACTACACCTCAACAAACCTGGGAAACACACATTCGCCAGAAGACTCGCTACACTCATCAGGAGGGCGTTAAACTAGAAGAAGAGGGGACGGGAAGAAAAACATTAGACTCGAACAAAGACGACCCAGGAAAACATACTCTGAAGGGAGGTAAGAACATTTCTAAAACAATCCACAGTGAGGAGATTGGAACAAAACAAAATCCTCTAAACTGCATGCTCGCAAACGCCAGAAGCCTGACAAACAAGATGGAAGAACTAGAAGCAGAAATATCTACAGGTAACTTTGACATAGTGGGAATAACCGAGACATGGTTAGATGAAAGCTATGACTGGGCAGTTAACTTACAGGGTTACAGTCTGTTTAGAAAGGATCGTAAAAATCGGAGAGGAGGAGGGGTTTGTCTCTATGTAAAGTCTTGTCTAAAGTCCACTTTAAGGGAGGATATTAGCGAAGGGAATGAGGATGTCGAGTCCATATGGGTTGAAATTCATGGAGGGAAAAATGGTAACAAAATTCTCATTGGGGTCTGTTACAAACCCCCAAATATAACAGAAAGCATGGAAAGTCTACTTCTAAAGCAGATAGATGAAGCTGCAACCCATAATGAGGTCCTGGTTATGGGGGACTTTAACTACCCGGATATTAACTGGGAAACAGAAACCTGTGAAACCCATAAAGGCAACAGGTTTCTGCTAATAACCAAGAAAAATTATCTTTCACAATTGGTGCAGAATCCAACCAGAGGAGCAGCACTTTTAGACCTAATACTATCTAATAGACCTGACAGAATAACAAATCTGCAGGTGGTTGGGCATTTAGGAAATAGCGACCACAATATTGTGCAGTTTCACCTGTCTTTCACTAGGGGGACTTGTCAGGGAGTCACAAAAACATTGAACTTTAGGAAGGCAAAGTTTGAACAGCTTAGAGATGCCCTTAATCTGGTAGACTGGGACAATATCCTCAGAAATGAGAATACAGATAATAAATGGGAAATGTTTAAGAACATCCTAAATAGGCAGTGTAAGCGGTTTATACCTTGTGGGAATAAAAGGACTAGAAATAGGAAAAACCCAATGTGGCTAAACAAAGAAGTAAGACAGGCAATTAACAGTAAAAAGAAAGCATTTGCACTACTAAAGCAGGATGGCACCATTGAAGCTCTAAAAAACTATAGGGAGAAAAATACTTTATCTAAAAAACTAATTAAAGCTGCCAAAAAGGAAACAGAGAAGCACATTGCTAAGGAGAGTAAAACTAATCCCAAACTGTTCTTCAACTATATCAATAGTAAAAGAATAAAAACTGAAAATGTAGGCCCCTTAAAAAATAGTGAGGAAAGAATGGTTGTAGATGACGAGGAAAAAGCTAACATATTAAACACCTTCTTCTCCACGGTATTCACGGTGGAAAATGAAATGCTAGGTGAAATCCCAAGAAACAATGAAAACCCTATATTAAGGGTCACCAATCTAACCCAAGAAGAGGTGCGAAACCGGCTAAATAAGATTAAAATAGATAAATCTCCGGGTCCGGATGGCATACACCCACGAGTACTAAGAGAACTAAGTAATGTAATAGATAAACCATTATTTCTTATTTTTAGTGACTCTATAGCGACAGGGTCTGTTCCGCAGGACTGGCGCATAGCAAATGTGGTGCCAATATTCAAAAAGGGCTCTAAAAGTGAACCTGGAAATTATAGGCCAGTAAGTCTAACCTCTATTGTTGGTAAAATATTTGAAGGGTTTCTGAGGGATGTTATTCTGGATTATCTCAATGAGAATAACTGTTTAACTCCATATCAGCATGGGTTTATGAGAAATCGCTCCTGTCAAACCAATCTAATCAGTTTTTATGAAGAGGTAAGCTATAGGCTGGACCACGGTGAGTCATTGGACGTGGTATATCTCGATTTTTCCAAAGCGTTTGATACCGTGCCGCACAAGAGGTTGGTACACAAAATGAGAATGCTTGGTCTGGGGGAAAATGTGTGTAAATGGGTTAGTAACTGGCTTAGTGATAGAAAGCAGAGGGTGGTTATAAATGGTATAGTCTCTAACTGGGTCGCTGTGACCAGTGGGGTACCGCAGGGGTCAGTATTGGGACCTGTTCTCTTCAACATATTCATTAATGATCTGGTAGAAGGTTTACACAGTAAAATATCGATATTTGCAGATGATACAAAACTATGTAAAGCAGTTAATACAAGAGAAGATAGTATTCTGCTACAGATGGATCTGGATAAGTTGGAAACTTGGGCTGAAAGGTGGCAGATGAGGTTTAACAATGATAAATGTAAGGTTATACACATGGGAAGAGGGAATCAATATCACCATTACACACTGAACGGGAAACCACTGGGTAAATCTGACAGGGAGAAGGACTTGGGGATCCTAGTTAATGATAAACTTACCTGGAGCAGCCAGTGCCAGGCAGCAGCTGCCAAGGCAAACAGGATCATGGGGTGCATTAAAAGAGGTCTGGATACACATGATGAGAGCATTATACTGCCTCTGTACAAATCCCTAGTTAGACCGCACATGGAGTACTGTGTCCAGTTTTGGGCACCGGTGCTCAGGAAGGATATAATGGAACTAGAGAGAGTACAAAGGAGGGCAACAAAATTAATAAAGGGGATGGGAGAACTACAATACCCAGATAGATTAGCGAAATTAGGATTATTTAGTCTAGAAAAAAGACGACTGAGGGGCGATCTAATAACCATGTATAAGTATATAAGGGGACAATACAAATAGCTCGCTGAGGATCTGTTTATACCAAGGAAGGTGACGGGCACAAGGGGGCATTCTTTGCGTCTGGAGGAGAGAAGGTTTTTCCACCAACATAGAAGAGGATTCTTTACTGTTAGGGCAGTGAGAATCTGGAATTGCTTGCCTGAGGAGGTGGTGATGGCGAACTCAGTCGAGGGGTTCAAGAGAGGCCTGGATGTCTTCCTGGAGCAGAACAATATTGTATCATACAATTATTAGGTTCTGTAGAAGGACGTAGATCTGGGTATTTATTATGATGGAATATAGGCTGAACTGGATGGACAAATGTCTTTTTTCGGCCTTATTAACTATGTTACTATGTTACTATGTTACTATGATGTTGATTTGCAAGAAAGTGCTCCTCAACTCAGCACAAGCAGTGAATTGTCACCTGGAACATTGGCCCACATGGCTGAGTATGAATTGCGTATCCTAAAAAGGGAACCCCGCATTATCAAAATGATGACCAATGACGAATACTGGTTGGCCTGCCTCCTGGATCCACAATGTAAAGGAAAATTACAAAATATCATGCCACATGAGAACCTTGAGCAAATATTGCCTAAGAAAACAAGCAACTCTTGTAGACCGTTTGGTTCAGGCATTCCCAGCACACAGCGGCGGTGATGGTTCTCACACGAGCTGTAGGGGGCAACATGGCAGAGGTGTTAGAGGTGCACAAATCTGAAGTGGCGTTGGACAGAGGGGTTTTATCACCAGGTTGTGGAGTGATTTCGCAATGACTGCTGACACGGCAGGTAGTGCTGCATCAATTCAAAGTGACATGAGACAGCATTTGCCCAGTATGGTTACGAACTACTTTTCCTCCCTTATCGATGTTCTCCCTCACAGGTCAATTACAGGAGCTTGCTTGCCCTGCTTCTAGTGTTCTATCAGAAAGAGTCTTCAGTGCTGCTTGTTCAATACTGACCGAAAAAAGGACACGTTTGGCTACCCAGAATGTTGATGATCTAACCTTCATTTAAATGAATCAATCATGGATTTCAAATTATTTTGCCCCACCTTCCCCTGCTGACACGTAGCTTGCCTGAAAAATGTCTTGCTTTTGGCCTCCTTTTACTGACTTCTCAAATTCCTCCATTTGCAGCTGCTGAATGTCCACCATAGGCCATTTTTATACCTCCCTGAATGGGCTGACTCCCCCCCCCCACAGGGCTGTGGTCACCACATGGCGCAAGCACCTGTGCAAGTGCCGTTTGCCTGGACAGGTGGGTGGGCCCACTCTTGGGCAACGGCACTGGCACAGGGTCCCTCATAGTACAATGAAGTGTCTCTGACTGTGGTGGTGCACAATCAACGTCAGACACACCGTCGTAATATGAGGGGACATGTGCCAGTACCGCCGCCCACAAGAAAGTCTTCCCTCCAGCTCGAACAGAGCTCTACCACTTGCAATACTTACCTCTCCCTGCTCCACCACTGTGTAGTATGTGCTGTTAAATCCTTCAATGGCACTGCCAATACTAATTTGTTGAAATGATAGATGATAGTTAAAATATACAGGGGCCCTGGCCTCCATTTAGACCAGTTAATACTTTGCGCCTACTACCACTGTCTGCTACTCAGCAGAGGAGCCCACCCCTGTACCTAGCTATGCGACCTGTTTATTTATGAATAATTTTTTGGCAGACATTTAGCCCACTTTATTATTTGGGCCTACTAACTGTGTCTGGATGCCACTCATTAGAGTTGTCCTCCACTGAACAAAGCTATGCCGCCTGTTTAGTCCTGTTACCAATTTTGAACTGCATTTAGCCTACTTTTTTATTGTGGGCCTACTAACTGTGTCTGCGCCACTCATTACAGTTGTCCTCCACTGAAAAAAGCAATGCCGCCTGTTTAGTCCTGTTACCAATTTTGAACTGCATTTAGCCTACTTTTTTATTTTGGGCCTACTAACTGTGTCTGTGCCACTCATTACAGTTGTCCTCCACTGAACAAAGCTATGCCACCTGTTTAGTCCTGTTACCAATTTTGAACTGCATTTAGCCTACTTTTTTATTGTGGACCTACAAACTGTGTCTGCGCCACTCATTACAGTTCTCCTCCAATGAAGTAAGCAATCCCCCCAGTTTAGTCCTGTTACGAATTTTGAACTCCATTTAGCCTACCTTTTTATTTTGGGCCTACTAACTGTGTCTGCGCCACTCATTACAGTTGTCCTCCACTGAACAAAGCTATGTCGCCCGTTTAGTCCTGTTACCAATTTTGAACTGCATTTAGTCTACTTTTTAATTGTGGGCCTACAAACTGTGTCTGCGTCACTCATTACAGTTGTCCTCCACTGAACAAAGCAATGCCGCCTGTGTAGTCCTGTTACCATTTTTGAACTGCATTTAGCCTACTTTTTTATTGTGGGCCTATAAACTGTGTCTGCGTCTCTCATTACAGTTGTCCTCCACTGAACAAAGCAATGCCGCCTGTTTAGTCCTGTTACCAATTTTGAACTGCATTTAGCCTTCTTTATTATTGTGGTCCTACAAACTGTGTCTGCGCCACTCATTACAGTTGTCCTCCACTGAACAAAGCAATGCCGCTTGTTTAGTCCTGTTACCATTTTTGAACTGCATTTAGCCTACTTTTTTATTGTGGTCCTACAAACTGTGTCTGCGCCACTCATTACAGTTGTCCTCCACTGAACAAAGCTATGCCGCCTGCTTACTCATGTTACCAATTTTGAACTGCTTTTAGCCTAATTTAGTATTTGGGCCTACAAACTGTGTCTGCGCCACTCATTACAGTTGTCCTCCACTGAACAAAGCTATGCCGCCTGTTTACTCATGTTACCAATTTTGAACTGCTTTTAGCCTAATTTAGTATTTGGGCCTACTAACCGTGTCTGCGCCACTCATTACAGTTGTTCTCCACTGAACAAAGTAAGGCCGCCTGTTTAGTCCTTTTACCAATTTTGAACTGCATTTAGCCAACTTTTTATTTTGGGCCTACTAACTGTGTCTGCGCCACTCATTACAGTTGTCCTTCACTGAACAAAGCAATGCCGCCTGTTTAGTCCTGTTACCAATTATGAACTGTATTTAGCCTACTTTATTATTTGGGCCTATATCTGTGTTTCCTCCTCATCCTGCCCATTGTCCAGCCACTGCTAGATGAGTCTGCTGGTACATTGACCCAGACCACTACATTCCCGTTGCACTCTGCACAGCCAGAATCTGACCCTGCTGAAAGTCAGGTTCTCCTTCCCACATACTATATCACCTTACACGGGGACAAAGAGGAAGGTGCAGATGAAAGTGCAGGTTCCTTCATCAGGTGGGGGGGCATACTCGTTGGCGATGTCCCTGGCACAGGGCCCCTCATAGTACGCAAAAGTGTCTCTGGCAGTGGGAGGCGTCACCCGCTGTCAAACACACCACCGTACTATGTGGGGCCCTGTGCCAGTGCCAAGTGCCAACGAGTGGGCCCTCCCCTGCTTGCTCAGGATCACAGCACTTGAAATATTTACCTCTCCCTTCTCCACCGCGGTGACGTATTCCGCGCTTCCTGGGCCCACGAAAATCTTGAGATAGCCCTACCCCCCCACAACTTTAGCCAAACGACCCCCTGTTTTCAATGCCTAACTATTATTATAAAGTAAATTAAGATTGACAAGCATAAGAAATAAGAATTGATGTTCAGGCAGTCAGAGAGCCCAGGACAGGAGCCATCTCTACTTCTGTTCTCTGAATCTCTTGGCTTGGAAAGAGGGGGCTGTTGTGAATTCTGCTCTTGGGCTCCCTCCGGTGGTTATGAGTGGTAGTGCTGCTGTCTTTGGATCGCAGCATTTATCAGGTGTGTCCACTTATTGCAATTTGGACTGGTCTATTTAGTGTTGCTTTATCCTTTAGTCAGTGCCAGTTGTCCATTGTTTTTGGAGGATTCACATCCCTGACTGGTCTCTCCTGTTTTGCTGTTCGTTTCAACAAAGATAAGTTCTGGCTTTGTTTTTGCTGTCCACATGCTGTGGGCCTTATAGTTTTGTGCATTTTCATGTTTTGTCTTGTCCAGCTTTGTCTGTGTAAGGATTTTTTGCAGCCAAGCTGTATCTCTGGAGATGCAGATATACCCTCCATGTCTTTAGTCAGATGTGGAGTTTTGTATTTTCTGTGGTGGATATTTTCTAGTGTTTTAATACTGACCGCATAGTATTCTGTCCTATTCTTTCTTTTTAGTTAGAAAGGCCTCCTTTGCTAAATCCTGATTTCAGTCTGCGTATGTCATTTCCCTCTCCTCTCACAGTCAATATTTGTGGGGGGCTGTCTATCCTTTGGGGATTTTCTCTGAGGCAAGATAGTTTTCCCGTTTCTATCTTTAGGGGAAGTTAGTCCTTAGGCTGTGTCGAGGTGTCTAGGGAGTGTTAGGTACATCCCACGGCTACTTCTAGTAGCAATGCTAAGTTCAGGGTCTGCGGTCAGTACAGGTACCACCTTCTCCAGAGTACGTCACATACTGCTCCTAGGCCACCAGATCATAACAGTACAACTGGCCAACAATGAGTTAAACACATCTCAGAAGAAGGGAAGGAAAGTGCTGAGCCATTTTTTTTTCTGTAGTCTGTTGTGTCTTTCCTTCCCTCTTTTCCTCTGGGTGGCTCAGGAGTTAGGCGCAGGCATGGAGGTTCAGAATCGGTTTCTCGTGTGGACCAACTTGCTGCTAGAGTTCAGGGTATTTCCGATTATATCATTCAGACTCCGGTTTTAGAGCCTAGGATTCCAACTCCTGATTTGTTTTTTGGGGACAGGTCCAAATTTTTGAGCTTTAAAAATAACTGTGAACTGTTTTTTGCTCTGAAACCCCCGTTCTTCTGGTGATCCCATTCAGCAGGTTAAAATTGTTATTTCCCTGCTGCGTGGTGACCCTCAGGATTGGGCATTTTTCCTGGAATCGGGGAATCCTGCTTTGCTTAATGTAGACACCTTTTTTCAGGCACTACGGTTATTGTACGATGAACCTAATTCAGTGGATCATGCAGAGAAGACCATGCTGGCCCTGTGTCAGGTGTTATGATCTGGTGGTTTAGGAACAACATGAGACAAGCTCGGAAGGAGGTGGTATCTGTACTGACCGCAGACCCTGAACCTAGCAGCGCAACTAGAAATAGCCGTGGGGGGTACCTGACGCTCCCTAGACCCCTCGGCACAGCCTAAGATCTAACTTCCCCTAAAGATGGAAACAGGAAACCTATCTTGCCTCAGAGAAAATCCCCAAAGGAAAGATAGCCCCCCACAAATATTGACGGTGAGAGGAGGGGAAAATAACATACGCAGAGATGAAATCAGATTTTAGCATAGGAGGCCAGTCTAGCTTGACAGATAGGACAGGAAAGGATACTGTGCGGTCAGTATAAAAACTACAAAACAATCCACACAGAGTTTACAAAATCTCCACACCTGACTAAAGGTGTGGAGGGTAAATTTGCTTCCCAGAGCTTCCAGCTAACAGAAAAAATCCATAATGACAAGCTGGACAAAAATAGAATGCACAGAACAATAAGTCCACAACATGTGGACTGAAATTAGCAAAGCCAGAACTTATCTTTGCAGAACTGGTCAGGGAACCAGGAGAATCCAAGCAGAGATGTGAATCCAGCCTGAAAACTTTGACAAGTGGCATAGGCTGAAGACTAGAGCCAGGTTAAATAGCAGAGCCAGGAGAGACGATTAGTGAAAGCAGCTGCTAAAGCTAAACCCAAGGAGCGGCAGTTCCACTCAAAACCACCAGAGGGAGCCCAAGGGCAGAATTCACAAAAGGGCCATTTGCAACCACCGGAGGGAGCCCAAGAACGGAATTCACAACAGTCAGGGTCAAGAAGCGGCAGAATCGTATTGCCAGAAATTTAGAAAATGGTCTGTATTGACTAAATGGAATGAGGATGCCTTGGCGGCAATGTTCAGAAAGGATCTTTCTGAATCCGTTAAAGATGTTATGGTGAGGTTCCCCACGCCTGCTGGTCTGAGTGATACTATGTCTCTGGCCATTCAGATTGATCGGCGCTTGCGCGAGCGCAGAGTTGTGCACACTGTGGCGTTGTCCTCCAAGCGGAGCCCTGAGCCTATGCAGTGTGATAGGATTTTGTCTAGAGCTGAACGACAAAGATTCAGGCGTCAGAATAGGTTGTGTTTTTCTGCGGCGATTCTGCTAATCTTATTTCTGATTGCCCTAAGCGTACAAAGATAATCGCTAGTTCTGTTACCATCAGTACTGTACAACCTAAATTTCTGTTATCTGTGACCTTGATCTGCTCATTATCGTCATTTTCTGTCATGGCATTTGTGGATTCAGGCGCCACTCTAAACTTAATGGACTTAGAATTTGCCAGACGTTGTGGTATCCCCTTGCAGCCTTTGCAGAACCCTATTCCTTTAAGGGGCATTGATGCTACACCGTTGGCTAAAAATAAACCTCAGTTTTGGACACAGCTGACCATGTGCATGGCGCCAGCCCATCAGGAAGATTGTCGTTTTCTGGTGTTGCATAATTTGCATGATGCTATTGTGCTGGGTTTTCCATGGTTACAGGTACATAATCCGGTGTTAGATTGGAAATCTATGTCTGTGACTAGTTGGGGTTGTCAGGGGGTTCATGGTCACGGTCCTTTGATGTCAATTTCCTCTTCCCCCTCTTCTGAAATTCCTGAGTTTTTGTCAGATTTCCAGGATGTATTCGATGAGCCAAAATCCAGTTTCCTTCCACCGCATAAAGACTGTGATTGTGCTATTGACTTGATTCCAGGTTATAAATTCCCTAAGGGCCGACTTTTCAACCTGTCTGTGCCAGAACATGCCGCCATGCGGAGCTATATTAAGGAGTCTTTGGAGAAGGGGCATATTCGGCCATCTTCTTCACCATTGGGAGCAGGTTTTTTTTTTGTTGCCAAGAAGGATGGCTCCTTGAGACCCTGTATTGATTATCGCCTCTTGAATAAGATCACGGTCAAATTTCAATACCCTTTGCCTTTGCTTACTGATTTGTTTGCTAGGATTAAGGGGGCTAGTTGGTATACTATGATTGACCTTCGAGGGGCATATAATCTTGTTCGTATTAAGCAGGGTGACGAATGGAAGACTGCATATAATACGCCCGAAGGCCATTTTGAATACCTTGTGATGCCATTCGGACTCTCTAATGCCCCATCTGTGTTCCAGTCCTTCATGCATGATATCTTTCGGAGTTATCTTGATAAATTCATGATTGTATATTTGGATGATATTTTGATTTTTTCCGATGATTGGGAGTCTCATGTGAAACAGGTCAGGATGGTATTTCAGATCCTCCGTGATAATGCTTTATTTGTGAAGGGGTTTAAGTGCCTCTTTGGAGTGCAGAAGGTTTCTTTTTTGGGCTTCATTTTTTCTCCCTCATCTATAGAAATGGATCCGGTTAAGATTCAGGCCATTCATGATTGGATTCAGCCCACATCTGTGAAGAGCCTTCAGAAATTCTTGGGCTTTGCTAATTTTTATCGTCGTTTCATTGCCAACTTCTCCAGTGTGGTTAAACCTCTGACCGATTTAACAAAGAAAGGCGCTGATGTGACGAATTGGTCTCCGCGGCTGTTTCTGCCTTTCAGGAGCTTAAACGCCGATTTACTTCTGCCCCTGTGTTGCGTCAGCCGGATGTTTCTCTTCCATTTCAGGTTGAGGTTGACGCGTCTGAGATTGGGTTTGGGCCGTTTTGTCTCAGATGAATTCTGATGGTTCCTTGATGAAACCGTGTGCCTTCTTTTCTCGGAAGTTTTCGCCTGCAGAACGCAATTATGATGTCGGCAATCGGGAGTTGTTGGCTATGAAGTGGGCATTTGAGGAATGGCGACATTGGCTTGGGTGGGCCAAGCACCGTATTGTGGTCCTGACCGATCATAAAAATCTGTTTTACCTCGAGTCTGCCAAACGACTGAACCCTAGACAGGCTCGATGGTCCCTGTTTTTCTCCCGTTTTGATATTGTGGTCTCGTATCTTCCGGGTTCTAAGAATGTTAAGGCTGATGCCCTCTCTAGGAGTTTTTTGCCTGATTCTCCTGGGGTCCTTGAGCCGGTCGGCATTCTGAAGGAAGGGGTGATTCTTTCTGCCATCTCCCCTGATTTACGACGGGTTCTTCAGGAATTTCAGGCTGATAAACCTGACCGCTGTCCAGTGGGGAAACTGTTTGTTCCTGATAGATGGACTAGTAAAGTGATTTCTGAGGTTCATTGTTCTGTGTTGGCTGGCCATCCTGGGATTTTTGGTACCAGAGATTTGGTTGGTAGGTCCTTTTGGTGGCCTTCTTTGTTGCAGGATGTGCGTTCTTTTGTGCAGTCCTGTGGGACTTGTGCGCAGCCAAGCCTTGTTGTTCCCGTGCTAGTGGGTTGCTTCTGCCTTTGCCGGTCACTGAGAGGCCTTGGACGCATATTTCTATGGATTTTATTTCAGATCTTCCGGTTTCCCAGAGGATGTCGGTTATCTGGGTGGTTTGTGATCGGTTTTCTAAGATGGTTCATTTGGTACCTTTGCCTAAATTGCCTTCCTCTTCTGATTTGGTTCCGTTGTTTTTTCAGCATGTGGTTCGTTTGCATGGCATTCCGGAGAATATTGTGTCCGATAGAGGTTCCCAGTTTGTTTCTAGGTTTCGGCGGGCCTTTTGTGCAAGGCTGGGCATTGATTTGTCTTTTTCTTCCGCATTTCATCCTCAGAGAAATGGCCAAACCGAGCGAACTAATCAGACTTTGGAAACTTATTTGAGATGCTTTGTGTCTACTGATCAGGATGATTGGGTGGCTTTCTTGCCATTGGCCGAGTTTGCGCTTAATAATCGGGCTAGTTCTGCTACCTTGGTTTCGCCTTTTTTTTGTAATTTTGGTTTTCATCCTCGTTTTTCTTCAGGGCAGGTTGAGCCTTCGGATTGTCCTAGTGTGGATTCTGTGGTTGACAGGCTGCAGCAAATTTGGGCTCATGTGGTGGACAATTTGGTGTTGTCTCAGGAGGAGGCTCAGCGTTTTGCTAATCATCGTCGGTATGTTGGTTCCCGGCTTCGGATTGGTGATTTGGTCTGGTTGTCTTCCCGTCATGTTCCTATGAAGGTTTCTTCTCCTAAGTTCAAGCCTCGGTTTATTGGTCCTTATAGGATATCTGAGATTATCAATCCATTGTCTTTTCGTTTGGCCCTTCCAGCCTCTTTTTCCATCCATAATGTTTTCCATAGATGTTTGTTGCGGAGGTATGTGGTGCCCGTTGTTCCCTCTGTTGATCCTCCGGCTCCGGTGTTGATTGATGGGGAGTTGGAGTATGTGGTTGAGAAGATTTTGGATTCTCATTTTTCGAGGCGGAAGCTTCAGTATCTTGTCAAATGGAAGAGTTATGGCCAGGAGGATAATTCTTGGATTGTTGCCTCCGATGTTCATGCTGATGATTTGGTTCGTGCCTTTCATTTGGCTCGTCCTGATCGGCCTGGGGGCTCTGGTGAGGGTTCGGTGACCCCTCCTCAAGGGGGGAGTACTGTTGTGAATTCTGCTCTTGGGCTCCCTCCGGTGGTTATGAGTGGTAGTGCTGCTGTCTTTGGATCGCAGCATTTATCAGGTGTGTCCACTTATTGCAATTTGGACTGGGCTATTTAGTCTTGCTTTATCCTTTAGTCAGTGCGAGTTCTCCATTGTTTTTGGAGGATTCACATCCCTGACTGGTCTCTCCTGTTTTGCTGTTCGTTTCAACAAAGATAAGTTCTGGCTTTGTTTTTGCTGTCCACATGCTGTGGGCCTTATAGTTTTGTGCATTTTCATGTTTTGTCTTGTCCAGCTTTGTCTGTGTAAGGATTTTTTGCAGCCAAGCTGTATCTCTGGACATGCAGATATACCCTCCATGTCTTTAGTCAGATGTGGAGTTTTGTATTTTCTGTGATGGATATTTTCTAGTGTTTTAATATTGACCGCATAGTTCTCTGTCCTATTCTTTCTTTTTAGTTAGAAAGGCCTCCTTTGCTAAATCCTGATTTCAGTCTGCATATGTCATTTCCCTCTCCTCTCACAGTCAATATTTGTGGGGGGCTGTCTATCCTTTGGGGATTTTCTCTGAGGCAAGATAGTTTTCCCGTTTCTATCTTTAGGGTGAAGTTAGTCCTTAGGCTGTGTCGAGGTGTCTAGGGAGTGTTAGGTACATCCCACGGCTTATTCTAGTAGCGGTGCTAAGCTCAGGGTCTGCGGTCAGTACAGGTACCACCTTCTCCAGAGTACGTCACATGCTGCTCCTAGGCCACCAGATCATAACAGGGGGCCAGCCAAGCAGCATTGGAGAAATGGAAGAAGAGGCAGTATGCAGTGATGCCCAACAGCTTTGTCTCTTTGATTCTGAAGAGGCGGGTGGGCCAGTGCCTCCTGTCAGCACACCTCAGTACGCATCTGATGATGAGACTCAGGTGCCACTTTCTGGTGCGTACTGTGCTGCCGAGACTACCAAGGAGAAGCAGTTGGTGGAAGAGGGTAGTGTAGATGATGAGGTCCTTGACCCATCGTGGCGTGAGGTACAGGAAGGTGGTGGGAGCAGCTCTGAGGAAGAGATTCCCCAAACGGCCCAAAGAGGGAGAGGGAGGGGGAAGACTGCGGTGCCTGTAGCCTCTGCTTTGGCACCCATTCGGAGCTTGGCTCTTCCAAAAGCCAAAATGGGTGCTCCCAAGACTTGCAGTGCCTGGTCCTTTTTTGACAAAGTTGCAGATGACATTTGCTTAGTCAAATGGAAGGTGTGTCATCAGAAAGTCAAAAGAGGGAAAAGTGTCAGCAACCTCCATACCACAAATATGTGGAAACTTGTGCGGACCAAGCACGCGGTGGAGTTACAAAAACACACTGAAGACCTAGGCCAACCTACAGCGGCACCTACCACCTCTTCAGCTCGTGTTGTTGCCTCTTCCTCCAGCTCACACACAGCTGGTTCGGCTTCCTCACAGGATCGCATCACCACGTTCCTAGTCATCCTCACACTCCCAGCCCACTCTACAGCCATCGGTAGCACAGGCTAGAATTGAGCGACTTTTACTTTTTTAGGATCGAGTCGGGTTTCGCGAAACCCGACTTTGTCAAAAGTTTGGTCAGGTGAAATCGGCCAATTATTTTGAAAAGTCGGGGGTCGTCCGAAACACGAAACCCAACGCAAGTCAATGGGGAATCAAAGTCGGCGGTTAGTGGAGGACAGGAAAACACCTACAGTGCCCATTTTAATGGCAAAAACATCAAATCTTATTTCTTATGCTTGTCAATCTTAATTTACTTTATAATAATAGTTAGGCATTGAAAACAGGGGGTCATTTGGCTAAAGTTGTGGGAGCGTAGGGCTGGCTCAAGATTTTCGTGGGCCCAGGAACTGCACAATATGTCATGGCGGTGGTGCAGGGAGAGGTAAGTATTTCAACTTTGCAAGTGCTGTGATCCTGAGCAAGCAGGGGGGCCCACTCGTTGGCACTTGGCATTGCACAGGGCCCCTCATAGTACGGCAGTGTGTTTGATGGTGGGTGGCACCTCCCACTGCCAGAGACACTTTTGCATACTATGAGGGGCCCTGTACCAGTGACGTCGCCAACAAGTATGCCCCCCCACCTGATGAAGGAACCTGCACTTTCATCTGCACCTTCCTCTTTGTCCCCGTGTAAGGTGGTATAGTATGCGGGAAGGGGAACCTGACTTTCAGCAGGGTCAGATTCTGGCTGTGTAGAGTGCAAGGGGAATGGAGTTGTCTGGGTCAATGTACCAGCAGACTCATCTAGCAGTGGCTGGGCAATGGGCAGGATGAGGAGGAAACACAGATATAGGCCCAAATAATAAAGTAGGCTAAATGCAGTTCAAAATTGGTAACAGGACTAAACAGGCGGCATTGCTTTGTTCAGTGGAGGACAACTGTAATGAGTGGTGAAGACACAGTTAGTAGGCCCACAATAAAAAAGTAGGCTAAAAGCAGTTCAAAATTGGTAACAGGACCAAACAGGCGGCATTGCTTTGTTCGGTGGAGGACAACTGTAATGAGTGGCGCAGACACAGTTATTAGGCCCAAATACAAAAGTAGGCTAAATGCAGTTCAAAATTGGTAACAGGACTAAACAGGCGGCCTAGCTTTGTTCAGTGGAGGACAACTGTAATGAGTGGTGCAGACACGGTTAGTAGGCCCAAATACAAAAGTAGGCTAAAAGCAGTTCAAAATTGGTAAAAGGACTAAACAGGCGGCATAGCAAGGTACTGGGGTGGGCTCCTCTGCTGAGTAGCAGACAGTGGTAGTAGGCGCAAAGTATTAACTTGTCTAAATGGAGGCCAGGGCCCCTGTATATTTTAACGATCATCTATCATTTGAACAAATTTGTATTGGCAGTGCCATTGAAGGATTTAACAGCACAGACTACACAGTGGTGGAGCAAGGAGAGGTAAGTATTGCAAGTGGTAGAGCACTGTTCGAGCTGGGGGGGAACACTCTCTCATGGGTGGCGGTACTGGCACAGGGCCCATCATATTATGACGGTGTGTCTGACGTTGGTTGTGCACCACCACCGTCAGAGACACTTCATTGTACTATGAGGGACCTTGTGTCAGTGCCGTCGCCCAAGAGTGGGCACACCCACCTGTCCAGGCAAACGGCACTCGCACGGGTGCTTGCGCCAGGTGGTGACCACGGCCCTGTGGGGGGAGTCAGCCCATTTAGTGAGGTATAAAAATGGCCTATGGTGGACATTCAGCAGCTGCAAATGGAGGAATTTGAGAAGTCAGTAAGAGGAGGCCAAAAGCAAGACATTTTTCAGGCAAGCTACGTGTCAGCAGGGGAAGGTGGGGCAAAATAATTTGAAATCCATGATTGGTTCATTTAAATGAAGGTTAGATCATCTGGCTTTAAAAGCTGTTTTCCTACTCCCAGATAAGGGAGCCTTCGAGGCCTTGTGTAGCCAGACGATGATGCTGGCTCAACACCTCCAGCCTTAGGTGCTATTGTGCTTTTGCCAATACCACCAGATGCACCACCACCACGAACACCACCATCAGTACCAGCTGGCAACCAACGCCCACGGGCTCTTCCACCAGACTTCCTCATTTTTTGGAAAATCTAACCAAAATAACAACCGTTATATGGTACTGTAAAACAATGTAGAAGGTGTATATAAACTTGTTGAGAATTTAAATCTCCCTTTCTTTTTGGGAGACTGAACCAAAACTCAGGCCCAGTGTTTATAACGACGCAATCTAAGTGGCAGAAAGTGGCTGGCTGACATACGACAAACTAACAGGACTGCAGTATATCCACTTTGTGAGAATTTGAATCTCACTTTTTTGGGGGGAGACTGAACCAAAACTCAGGCCCAGTGCATAAAACAACACAATGTAAGTGGCAGAAAGTGGCTGGAAGATATATGAAAAAATACAAGTACTGTAGTACAATTTCAATCTCCCTCAATGATCTCAGGAAAAGTATGGCAGCAATAAAAAGGACTGCTGCACACAAAAGTGTGGACAAATAAACAAGATAACTGTGCAGAAAGGAGCAACAGGATTTTTGCTTTTAAAAAAGCATTTGGTTTGCACAGCAGCGTACAAACAGCAATGCAGCTATCAGGGAGCCTTATAAGGCAGCCTAATAAGCTACAGAGCTGATGCACAAAAATATAGCCTCCGCTGTCCCTGCAAAAAATGGTGATGTTGGACAGTGGAAATCATTACAGCACAAGCAGTTTGGGGGTTAATCTTTCCTCCCTAACTATATCCCTTCTGATGAAGCTGCAGCAACCTCTCCCTATGCTAAGATCGGCAGAAGTAAGATGGCAGTCGGCGTGCACACCCCTTTATAGCCCCTATGAAGCTGCAGAAAGCAAGCCAATCACTGTCATTCCCTTCTCTAAGATGGTGGGGACCGAGACCTATGTCATCACACTGCCCACACTCTGCGTCCTCCTTCATTGGCTGAAAAATGGCGCTGAAAGCGTTATACGAAACGCGACTTTTGTGCGCAGATCGCCGACCTCATGGCCAATCCCACACTAGGATCGGGTCGGGTTTCATGAAACCCGACATTGCCGAAAGTCGGCAATTTTTTAATTTGTCCAATCCGTTTAGCTCAACCCTATCCAGGTGGAAATCAGTAGCCGTCCTGTAGCGCTTGGGTGTTGTAGTACCTTACTGCTGAACCTCTCGTAAGGTCCTCACAACTGTTGTAGATGTTCTAGATGTTATGTCTTTTCTCTCTGTCCCCCAGATGGATAGGACAATTCCGTATGACTGATGGCCTGAGGCTTTTTACAGGGACTCTAGCATGCCCCGGCCCCCACAAGTTGCCACCGTGCCTCCTGGGTATAGGGCGGATCAGTAACTTGAAATTAGCTGTCCTGCCCGTCTCTAGAGCAAGGCATAAAGAAATGTTGCTCCCTCGGTGTTCCGGCCACCGGATCCTGCGCCTCAGAAGGAGGCAGCCTGTACAGGGCAGAACTCCTTCTGGTTTCCTCTCCTTTTGCTATGACTTCGTTTCTCACCCTTTACAATACAGTTCTCTGTTCGTGTCTCTTTCTTAGGATGCTGCCACACGTGGGGCAGGCGCAGCTCTGTGGCCTTCTGTCTAGGCCTCTGACAGGATCCCACCCCTGTCAGGGACCCACTACCTGAGTGGAGCTCAGATTGCAGGATAGCAGCTCACTGGGTGAAGCCCAGCCAGCTTCTGACTAACTTCCTATCCAGACCACCAGTTTTACCTGCCTTAATAAATAGGAGCATAGCTCCCCCTTGTGGACTGGAGTATGAAGTGTGTTGCATGGTTGTGATACCTGGTAAAGATATCTCCTTTATTGCCTTCAAACATAACATCACTCCCCCCTAGAGGAGAATGATATTACTGCAAGGACCAGGACCCTGGGGTGCTGCACTTGCATTACATGAGGAAAATCTGACGATAAAAAGCTCACAATTGCTTATAGTGCTTTTTCATTGTAGAAACGCATCGAAAACACATGTCAATAAAGTTTTGTCAAAGCCAAATACCAGGAAGTATAAAAACTAAAGCAGCTTTATTTAAACCATGACACAACAAGAGACAAAAAGGCAGCATCAAAATCACTCTTAAAACACACTCAAAAACGCAATGAAATATTGCAAATAACCTAATTACATAATTATTAGGAGCAGAAACGGTGCCGAAAATCTGCAACATCAAGAATCTCACCAAGAACTCATCATGGGAACGTGGCCTTATGTTTCCTTGACCAGTTCATCTCAGGTCATAATTTCATCTCACTTACACATAAACTAGTGATTTTTGGGGACCATAGCGTGACACTCCCATATCAGTAACCTGTGTCTGTACCTGCATATAAATCCATTTATAAGATTAAGAATCGATTACTAGATAAGCAACTAACCAAACACATCAGCCGTGATTGTAAGAGAAGTTACTACAAAATAATCCTAAATATAAGAAGCATAAATTCCACGTCTGCCTCTAGGCCTCCTGCTCTCCTTGGTAAGTCAAATGGACACAAGTAGGATCCTGGTAGAAGGCCTGAGGGTCGGCACAGAAGTTCAGCGGCATCTTACTATCTCATAATCAATGTGTAATATGAGAGCGGCTTGGTTAAATATAATGTGAAAGGCGAACAAGGAAATCTCTCGCTGTCCAACATAGCATCTCATTTTCCTTTTTACAAGCTGCATAATGTGAAGGTGGGGAATAAATTATAAATGAAGCCCCCATCATATGTTTATAAATACAGGGACGTTAGCATTTTACCCACTCGTAAATCTGTCCCAGACATGGTGGCTGGGGAAGATCTAGAGCCCAGTAAAACAATGATATATTTTCTGTCTGGGGGCCTTGACTAGTGGTCCATTCAGTGGCGATGGCCTTTCTTGGCTGATTCACACCCCCTCATTTAAAAACCATTTTAATTTAAAGACGTTCGTCGCCGTTGTCCTGGTGGTAAATTTACCCATGAAGCAGCAAATAGAAAATTGTTTAATCTAGAGATACGGTTCAGTGTGGTCACCCAGTGAACAGAGGCGTAATTACAAGATCAGCTCCACTAAAAATGTTCGGAGGTTGCCGTGTGACCTATCATCTCCTAATCTGCATAGTGAAATACAGCTTCATAACTATAAATTGCTGACTTAATTAAAACCGGGACCTTTCTGTCATTTAATTACAGGGAAAAGGTTATTGCTTAAACGCAATTTTCCAAATGTGATTTCTTAACAGTTATTAACCGTCTCCCCATCATTTATTGTTCCAGATTTTTCAATTGAAAATAGTCTGTGTGACAGAAGTAATGACTTTATGAAAATCTCCATCTAGATACAGGCTCGCAGACCCATTTGTTTCCCATAAGTGGAGTGGACGGGGGAAAGAAAACCTTGAAAATGTCAAGGGAGGATCTTCTGATTGCTCTCACTTTATGAACATAATTAAAACACGTGGGGTTTTTATATGAGGTGAAGACAAAAGGGTTATATTAATGCCGCCGGCTTGTTGTTCTGCATATGCTCTTTTCTTAAATACAAGCATGTAACTTTAAGAGAGTTGAGTGCTGAAGTGCTAACTTACAAGAGCTCATAACGCTGGCCAGATAAGGGTCAGACAATACACCCATCAGCCACACATAGGAGAGGTGGCAGTACATGCACACAGGCAGCTTAGGCTTCTTTCACACTAGCGTCGTAATCTCCCCGTTGCAATGCGTCGGGGAGAGATTCCGACGCTAGCGTTTGCTGCATTGTACAATGGGTGCAGCGGATGCATTTTTCCGGCGCATCCGCTGCCCCATTGTAAGGTGCGGGGAGGTGGGGGTGGAGTTCCGGCCACGCATGCGCGGTCGGAAAAAGGGGTCCATCGGGAGAAAAAAAGTTACATATAGGCTTTTTTTTCCCGACGGACCGCCAAAGCACTACGCATCCGTCGCAAGACGGATGCGAAGTGTGCAAATCCGTCGCAAATGCGTCGCCAATAGAAGTCTATGGGGAAAAAACGCATCCTGCAAGCACTTTTGCAGGATGCGTTTTTTCTGCAAAACGACGCATTGTGACGGATTTACAAAAAATGCTAGTGTGAAAGTACCCTAAGTCTGCAAGTCATTTAGACTCTAAAGGGTCTCCGTCAGCAGGATTTCATCCCCAAATTATTTACAGCTCTGGCAAAAATTAAGAGACCGCTGCAAAATGTTCAGTTTGTCTGATTTTTCTCTTTATAGGTATATTTTTGCGAAAAATGTAAATTGTTCTTTTATTCTATAATCTTCTGACAACATGTCTCCGAATTTCCAGGCAATAAATTTTGTATTTTTTTTTTTGAAAATAAGAAATGGTCAACATTACAAAAAAAAAAACAGTGCTTTCAGACCTCAAATAATGCAAAGAAAACAAGTTCACAATCATTTAGGAACAACAATACTATTTTTTTTTAACTCAGGAAGAGTTCAGAAATCAATATTTTGTGGAATAACCATGATTTTTAATCACAGCTTTCATGCGCCTTGTCATGTTTTCCACCAATCTTTAACACTGCTTTTGGCGCAAAAATGTAAGCAGTTCTTCTTTGTTTAGTGGCTTGTGACTATCCATCATCCTCTTGACTACATTCCAGAGGTTTTCAATGGGGTTCAGGTCTGGAGATTGGGCTGCCCATGACAGGGTTTTGATGTGGTGGTCTCTTGATTTTTGCCAGGCCTGTAGATGTGCAAGTAGCTTTTTCAAAGACAACTCCAGCAACACCTTTACTTTACATGACCAGTCTGTTCCTCCTTTTCTAAAGGTACCGTCACACTAAGTGACGCTGCAGCGATACCGACAACGATGTCGATCGCTGCAGCGTCGCTGTTTGGTCGCTGGAGAGCTGTCACACAGACAGCTCTCCAGCGACCAACGATCCCGAGGTCCCCGGTAACCAGGGTAAACATCGGGTAACTAAGCGCAGGGCCGCGCTTAGTAACCCGATGTTTACCCTGGTTACCAGCGTAAAAGTAAAAAAAAAAAAAACACTTCATACTTACCTACCGCTGTCTGTCCTCCAGCTCTCAGCTTCTTTGCACTCCTCTGCACTGACTGCGAGCACAGCGGCCGGAAAGCAGAGCGGTGACGTCACCGCTCTGCTTTCCGGCTGACCGACGCTCACAGCCAGTGCAGGAGGAGGGCAGAGAAGCAGAGCGCCGGGGACAGACAGCGGTAGGTAAGTATGAAATGTTTGGGTTTTTTTACTTTTACGCTGGTAACCAGGGTAAACATAGGGTTACTAAGTGCGGCCCTGCGCTTAGTTACCCGATGTTTACCCTGGTTACCAGTGAAGACATCGCTGGATCGGTTTCACACACGCCGATCCAGCGATGTCAGCCGGAGATCCAGCGACGAAATAAAGTTCTGGACTTTCTTCAGCGACCAACGATCTCCCAGCAGGGGCCTGATCGTTGGTCGCTGTCACACAGAACGATTTCCTTAACGATATCGTTGCTACGTCACAAAAAGCAACGATATCGTTAACGATATCGTTAAGTGTGACGGTACCTTAAGAAATCAACATGTGAATTGATGTGGAAATGAGACAAGATCTATTTGTAGATCTGAAGCGTCTGTCACTCCAGCTCTATTTGCTGCCCAATAAGCAGGAAGAGCTGGAGTTGGGAAAGGGATAGAGTCGGGTAAAATGGGGGTTATTAGAATTTTGATTTTTTTTTTTTACATTTTTAATTCACTTTATTTTTAAGTCTCCTTGTGGCACTTGAACCTGTGACTTTCTGCTCACTTGTGCTATATATGCTTTCGTACCACAGTGCTGTTGTTCATAGAGAAAATCAATGTCTCCTATGATGCATAGCCACATACTGACCTTCACAGGGGCACCTTCATATCAGTCATGGGGCCTTCACTTAAGCGCTCATACTCATCTGCGAGGAAATCGGACGAGTGCAATCCAATGAAAAAGTGGATTGTGCTTTGACCAATGTTAATCTATGAGCCCCTGCTCATCATCAATTTTTTTCTCAGCTCAGACCTGGCTGAGAAAAAATCTCAGCCTGCTGCGATTGTCCTCATATCTCGAACAAGGCTCACCAATGCAAGTCAATGGATGAGATTAAAAAAAATCGCACAGTACTCAGACCATGCAAATTTCTGATTTTTAAAAACCCATGTCCTGGAAAACCTGACATTTCAGCAGCCATGTACAGCAAAATCACAGCATGACCTAACAAAATAGAATAGATAGAATACATGTATACAAATATAATAAATATAAAGAAGTCAGTCAAATATATAATTAGTACAGTGCTTGCGCAGCTTACTGTACATTAATTTTTTTACTAAATAATAATATTTTCAGAAAAAATGGCGTGGGATCCACCGACATTTTAAAAACCAGTAGAGGGAAAGCAGACAGACAGGGGCAGATGTTTAAAGCCTGGGAAGGGGGTAATATCCATTGAGCTTCCGAGGCTAGCTCACAGCTGTATACTTAGCCTTTCCTGGTTAATAAAATGAGGGACCCCACAAAACAAAACATGTAGGGCTCCCCTATAATTAATAACCATCAAAAGCTAAGCAGACACTTGCAGGCTGATATTAATATCATAGGAAGGGGCCATGGATATTGTCCCCCTCCTAGACAAAAACATCATTTCTCTTCTCTATAAAGTGCCCCTATTACTATCCCCATAGCAAAATTGTAAAAAGAAAAGTAAAATCCAGAATAAAGTCCTTCATTTGAAATAATGACTCCTTTAATAAATCTAAATTTACTAAAATCATGTATTCTCACCTCAATGCCCTGTCCACTGAAACCAATGTATGTCCCCTGTAACAGAACTAAAGTAATAAACAACCATATTCCTTACCTCTCCGATGAGGAGATATTAATCTAATTGTCCTGTGACACGTCTACCTCTGCTACATCTAGATGGCAGGCTTAATTGCATGATGCGACTATACAGCCTGCCATCCAGCAGAGACACTGAGCTGCGTGTGCTTGCTTAGCTTAGTTCCTCACAGTGACATGCTAAAGTTGAGCAGAGTTCATATCCAATGAAATCTCTTCACCTCACTGACGTCACAGCAAGTGTGCGAAAGTTCTGGGCTTGATTTTATTTTACAATTTGACTATGGGGTTAGTAATGGGGGTGTCTTATAGATACTTCTCCATTACTAACCTCTGGACTTGATGTCAGCTGTCAGTACAAAGCTGATATTAACCCCAATACTATCACCCCACTTGCCACCGCACCAGGGTAAGTGGGAAAAGAGAGGCTAAGTACCAGAATTGACCAATCTTATGGATGCGCTTTTTCTGGGGTGATTTAGAGCTGATATTTTTAGTCTGTGTTAGTGGCCAATATGCATGGCCCCTTCCTAGGCTAGCAGTACCAGCCCGCAGCTATCTGCCTAACATTTACTGGTTATTAATTATGGGGGGACTCTATGTCATTTTTTATGGGGGTCCCCAATTTTAATAACCAGGAAAAGGCTAAGTATACAGCTGTGAGCTGATATTAATAGCCTGGAAAGCTCCATGGGTATTACCCCCTTCCCAGGCTATAAACATCTGCCCTCAGCTGTCCGCTTTCCCTCTGCTGGATAATAAAAGTTCAGGGATCACATGCCAATATTTTTGGAAAATAATTTATTTAGCAATAAAATATAAAATACACTCATTGTATATCTCACTCACATTTTAATGAATGAATATGGGCCCATGGACAACACATCAGCTTCCAACAATCACGATTGCCTTAGATGTTGCTCCCAGACATTGACAGCAGTATTTGAGGACTTAACAGCAGTGAGCAAAGCTCCGCCTTTAGAAGCAGATGCTAGAAGTGTAACACAGTCATCTTCTGCTATCATAGCAGAATCGTATATAGGGATACCGGCATTGCACCTACTAATATGTCCAATGTCAGGAAGGGGTTCAGTGTATTCTATGATCCATAACATTTTTGATGACATGTAGTTATGAGGAAAGTGAAGTAAATGATCTTTTGAATTCTGCAGTTTGATGTATCTAGACATAATAAAACAATATCTGGCCTGCAAAAAGGTCTGAAAATTCAGTAAATACAACCTCAGATGAACAACATACAGTAGATGACAAACTACCTCGTTTCATTATTTAACAAAAACTAGGCCAAAATGCTGAACCAATGTGTGAAAAATTAAGTACACCCTGTAATGTCTGTGCCCCAGTATGGTTCCCCACCTTCCCAAATGATCATCCTCCTTTCCTATGCACACCATAATGTGTTTTGGCGGCATGCCTAGTGTACGCATGCTCCCCTGCTTTTAAAGGGGCAGCGCGCACATGATAAAATGCCCCCAGCTACAGCTGGTAGGCATTTAGCTAAAGGGAACACCTCCCCAATAGGAAGGTGCCTGAGCAACCCCTATAGTTTAGTCTTAAGGCTATTGGTGTGTGCATCTGTATGTTGCCAGGTTCCCCATCCTTAGTCTGGTAAAGTTATTCTTGTCATGACACAGGATGGGGTTTTTCTCCCGTCCTGATCAGGTGGGGGTTAACCTTGTTTAGCCTCTCTTTGGTTCAGGGAAGGCTATTTAAGTCTGTTGCTGGCCTTGTTCTGTGTCAGTGATACTTTTGCTTACCCGGCTTGAGTTGTTGACCCAGGTTATCGTTCTGTTATTGTTGTGCCTCTGTGTGCTTGTGTATCAGTGTATGACCCGACTTAGACTCTGTTTCTGTTTCTGCCTCTTGATTTGTTACAGCTCTGTGTGCTCTAGTTCTGATCCCTAGCTCTGTCTTTGACCACTCTCTGTCTTGTTCGTTTGTCCTGCTCTCCCATCTTGCTACCGACCTCAGCTTGTCCCCCCACCATCCTTCTGTCTCGTCCCTGGCTACTGCTCGTCTTCTCAGCTTCTGACTTCGGCTTGCCTGACTACATACCCAGTGTTCACCTAGCTGTTGATTCTCGTCCGTTCTTGAAGCTTGACTCCACCCCCCGGTCCGCCTTCCCGGACATCACGTGATCTGCCATGTCCTGCTCTGCTTTTCCTCAAGCACTGCAGTGTCCGTGCATTCCCTGGCTGTCCTGCGTTTCACGTGCAGCGACCCACAGGAAAACACACAGTGTGTGTGTCTTTATATTATCGCTGACCGTTCATAAGAGTTATCGCTTTGGGGGGCACTTGTTTTTTTTGGTGTGTGTGTGTAAGACTAAGTTCACATTTGCATATATGTGCGCAGCATATCATCTGCATGCACAAACGCATGCAAAAGGGTGTGCAAATGCATGCTTACACCGCTTTTTTATCTGCATCAGCTTACGCACGACGCCAAGAAACGCTGCATCAGCATGCGTTTGCATGCATTTTTGACTGCGTTTGCATTGATTTTGTGCATGCGTTCAATATTTCCAATGTTTTACAGTAGCTTTTCATTGACATCAGACACCCAATGGGCGTGTCTCATGTGATTTCTACGTATATAGACACACTGCACTGATGAAAGCATTGTCTTTGGCTGCTGTATCAAGCTGCAAGATTTATCTTGACATGGACAGCTTCTATGAAGATCTGTATTTACAATTGAAATTGGATACTGCCTTTGCTATTGCTTGTCAAGAACCAAGAAGAAGAAAAAGACGGAGAAGACGTCGTCGATATTGGCAACCCCCCATCCTTGAACTCTGAGAGAGCCATGGATCATACCACTCCTTGTTAACAGAGCTGCAGCCAAACCCTCAGAAGTTTTTAGACTGTATGAGGAGGACAGGACAGAGCTTTGATGACTTGTTGCAACGTGTCCAAGGATCAATCACCAGGCAGGACACAGAGTTGTGGAGCAATTCCTGCTGAGGAACGGCTGTAGGTCACACTGAAGTACGTAATTTTGAAAAACAAACACCTGTCATTAGTATTATTGTAATAAAAGCCATGTACTGATTTTTTTCCCTTCCTTTCTAAAAGTCTTTTTTTCCCAATTTTTTTTTTAAAAGCCATGTACTGACTTTTTTTTCTCATTTTCTGTTCCGCAGATTCCTGGCTACTGGTGAGACATTATCATCCCTCCATTTGCAATTCAAGATTGAAGTCTACACACTATCTGGGATTATTGGAGACATCTGCCATGCTTTAGGTGAAGTTCTGCATTCAGAATTCCTCCCAAACCCACAACTGAAATCTGGTTGGAAAATGCTGCCAATTCCAGGAAATGTGCAATTTTCCTAACTGCTTGGGTGCTGTGGATGGCAAACATATTAAGATTATGAAACCTTCTGCTAGTGGAACTGAGCACTTCAATGATAAAAAAATACTTTTCCATTGTTCTAATGGTGAATGACGGTGCTCAGTGTAGATTTGTTGCCGTAGAAATTGGCTCATTTGGACAGGGAAATGACTCACAAACTTTCAAAAACTCGTACATGGGCCAACGACTGTATGGCAATGATTTTAATTTCCCACAGCGACAACCTCTTCCCAACACTGAAGGACCACAAATGCCGTTTGCTGTGGTTGGGAATGAGGCCTTCCAAATGTGTGCCAACCTCCTAAAACCATATCCAAGTCGGGACTTAAATCACACACAAAAAATTACAATTACCAACTGACAAGGGCACGAAGAACTGTGGAATGTGCCTTTGGATTGCTGGTATGTAAATGGCGCATTTTGAGAACATCTATTAATATAAAAATTAAAACTATTGATGAGGTTGTGAAAGCATGTGTTCTTCTACACAACTACATCATGGCAAAATAGCAGCCCAACGTAGAAACTGAGGAACCTGTTCCATTGCATGATTACCAAAGTCACCCTCTGTGGACTACTGTGGAAGTTGCCCAGATTAGAGATACAGTATATACTCGAGTATAAGCCGAGATTTTCAGCCCAAATTTTTGGGCTGAAAGTGCCCCTCTCGGCTTATACTCGAGTCACGGCGGGTGGCAGGGTCGGCGGTTGAGGGGGAGAGGGTGCTGAGGCATACTTACCTAGTCCCGGCGATCCTGGCGCTCCCCCTGCCGTCCCACAGTCGCTGCAGCTCTTCCCCTCTTCAGCGGTCACGTGGGATTGCTCATTAGAAAAATGAATATGGACTCCACTCCCATAGGGGTGGAGCCGCATATTCATATCTCTAATCAGCGGTAACGGTGACCGCTGATAGAGGAAGAGGCTGCGGCACCGAAGACCAGCTGTCCGGGGGAAGGAGCGGGACGCCGGGAGCAGGTAAGTATCGCATATTCACCTATCCCCGTTCCACACGCCAGGCGTCGCTCCATCTTCCCGGCGCCGCTCCATCTTCCCGGCGTCTCTCCACTCTGACTGTGCAGGTCAGAGGGCGCAATGACGCATATAGTGTGCGCGCCGCCCTCCGCCTGATCAGTCAGTGCAGAGAGACGCCGAGACCGGACGCTGGGGAGCTGCAAGCAAGAGAGGTGAGTATGGCATTTTTTTTTATTGCAGCAGCAGCAGCAATGGCAGAGCTTTCTATGGTACATCAATGGAGCAATAATAAACGGTGCAGAGCACTATATGGCACAGCTATGGGGCAAGAATGAACGGTACAGAGCAATCTATATGGCACAGCTATGGGACAAATATGAACGGTGCAGAGCACTATATGGCACAGCTATGGGGCAATAATGAACGGTGCAGAGCACTATATGGCACAGCTATGGGGCAATAATGAACGGTGCAGAGCACTATATGGCACAGCTATGGGGCAATAATGAACGGTGCAGAGCACTATATGGCACAGCTATGGGGCAATAATGAACGGTGCAGAGCACTATATGGCAGAGCTATGGGGCAATAATGAACGGTGCAGAGCACTATATGGCACAGCTATGGAACAATAATGAACGTTGCAGAGCACTATATGGCACAGCTTTGGGGCAAGAATGAACGGTGCAGAGCATTATATGGCACAGCTATGGGGCAAAAATGAACGGTGCAGAGCATTATATGGCACAGCTATGGGGCAATAATGAACGGTGCAGAGCACTATATGGCACAGCTATGGGGCAAGAATGAACGGTGCAGAGCACTATATGGCACAGCTATGGGGCAAGAATGAACGGTGCAGAGCACTATATGGCACAGCTATGGGGCAATAATGAGTGGTGCAGAGCACTATATGGCACAGCTATGGGGCAATAATGAACGGTGCAGGGCACTATATGGCAGCTATGGGGCAATAATGAATGGTGCAGGGCACTATATGGCACAGCTATGGGGCAATAATGAACGGTGCAGAGCACTATATGGCACAGCTATGGGGCAATAATGAACGGTGCAGAGCACTATATGGCACAGCTATGGGGCAATAATGAACGGTGCAGAGCATTGTATATGGGGCACAGCTTTATATGGAGCATCTATGGGGCAATAAAGAACTGTATGGAGCATTATATGGGGCTCCTGATTCAATATGGATATTCAAAAACACTTAACCTACTGATGCCTCAATTAATTTTACTTTTATGGGTATCTATTTTTATTTTTGACATTAACCGGTAGCTGCTCCATTTTCCACCCTAGGCTTATACTCAAGTCAATAAGTTTTCCCAGTTTTTTGTGCCCAAATTAGGGGGGTCGGCTTATACTCGGGTCGGCTTATACTCGAGTATATACGGTAAGTTTGCTGATTACTTTGTGCCTGAAAATGGACGTGTGGAATGGCAAGAAATAGCAGCTAAGTAAAATTTACCTGTAACTGTAAAATATATCTGTAATTTTCAAGTGTACATGTTATATTAAAACTTACCTGTTCTATTCAAATGTACCTGTTATATTAAAATGTAACATAGTAACATAGTTATTAAGGTTGAAGGAAGACTTTAAGTCCATCTAGTTCAACCCATAGCCTAACCTAAAGGCCCCTTCACATTAAGCGACGCTGCAGCGATACCGACAACGATCCGGATCGCTGCAGCGTCGCTGTTTGGTCGCTGGAGAGCTGTCACACAGACAGCTCTCCAGCGACCAACGATGCCGGTAACCAGGGTAAACATCGGGTAACTAAGCGCAGGGCCGCGCTTAGTAACCCGATGTTTACCCTGGATACCATGCTAAAAGTTAAGAAAAACAAACACTAGATACTTACCTACCACTGTCTGTCCTCCAGCGCTGCGCTCTGCTTCTCTGCTCTCCTCCTGTACTGTCTGTGAGCCGGAAAGCAGAGCGGTGACGTCACCGCTCTGCTTTCCGGCTCACAGACAGTACAGGAGGAGTGCAGAGCACAGCGCTGGAGGACAGACAGCGTTAGGTAAGTATGTAGTGTTTGTTTTTTTTAACTTTTACGCTGGTATCCAGGGTAAACATCGGGTTACTAAGCGCGGCCCTGCGCTTAGTTACCCGATGTTTACCCTGGTTACCAGTGAAGACATCGCTGGATCGGTGTCACACACGCCGATCCAGCGATGTCTCCAGGGAGTCCAGCGACGAAAAAGTTCTGGACTTTATTCAGCGACCAACGATCTCCCAGCAGGGGCCTGATCGTTGGTCGCTGTCACACAGAACGATTTCATTAACGATATCGTTGCTACGTCACAAATAGCAACGATATCGTTAACAATATCGTTATGTGTGAAGGTACCTTAACATGCCCTAACATGTTGATCCAGAGAAAGGCAAAAAAACTCATGTGGCAGAGTAAGCTCAACACTGGGGAAAAATATTCCTTCCCGACTCCACATACGGCAATCAGACTAGTTCCCTGGATCAACGCCCTATCAAGGAATCTAGTGTATATACCCTGTAAGATTATACTTTTCAAGAAAGGCATCCAGTCCCCCCTTAAATTTAAGTAATGAATCACTCATTACAACATCATACGGCAGAGAGTTCCATAGTCTCACTGCTCTAACAGTAAAGAATCCGCATCTGTTATTATGCTTAAACCTTCTTTCCTCCAAACGCAGAGGATGCCCTCTTGTCCCTGTCTCAGGTCTATGATTAAAAAGATCATCAGAAAGGTCTTTGTACTGTCCCCTCATATATTTATACATTAACATAAGATCACCCCATAGCCTTCGTTTTTCCAAACTAAATAGCCCCAAGTGTAATAACCTATATTGGTATTGCAGACCCCCCAGTCCTCCAATAACCTTGGTCGCTCTTCTCTGCACCCGCTCTAGTTCAGCTATGTCTTTATTATACACCGGAGACCAAAACTGTACACAGTATTCTAAGTGTGGTTGCAGTAGTGTCTTGTATAGAGGTAAAATTATGTTCTCCTCATGAGCATCTATGCCTCTTTTAATGCATCCTATTATTTTATTTGCCCTTGTAGCAGCTGCCTGACACTGGCCACTGAATATGAGTTTGTCATCCACCCATACTCCCAGGTCTTTTTCATTGACGGTTTTGCCCAGAGTTTTAGAATTAAGCACATAATTATACATCTTATTACTTCTACCCAAGTGCATGACCTTACATTTATCCCCATTAAAGCTCATTTGACATTTATCAGCCCAAGCTTCTAGTTTACATAAATCATCCTGTAATATAAAATTGTCCTCCTCTGTATTGATTACCCTGCAGAGTTTAGTGTCATCTGCAAATATTAAAATTCCACTCTGTATGCCCCCTACAAGATCATTAATAAATATGTTAAAAAGAAGAGGGCCCAATACTGACCCCTGTGGTACCCCACTGCTAACCGCTACCCAGTCCGAGTGTGCTCCATTAATAACCACCCTTTGTTTCCTATCCCTGAGCCAGCTCTCAACCCACTTACACATATTTTCCCCTATCCCCATTATTCTCATTTTATGTATCAACCTTTTGTGTGGCACTGTATCAAAAGTTTTTGAAAAGTCCATATACACTACATCCACTGGGTTCCCTTGGTCCAGTCCGGAACTTACCTCTTCATAGAAATTGATCAGATTAGTCTGACATGAACGGTCCCTAGTAAACCCGTGCTGATACTGGGTCATGAGGTTATTCCTCTTCAGATACTCCAGTATAGCATCCCTTAGAATGCCCTCCAGGATTTTACCCACAGTAGAGGTTAGGCTTACTGGCCTATAATTTCCGAGTTCAGTTTTTGTCCCCTTTTTGAATGTTGGCACCACATTTGCTATACGCCAGTCCTGTGGTACAGTCGCTGTTATTATGGACTCTTTAAAGATTAAAAATAATGGTCTATCAATGACTGTACTTAATTCCTGCAGTACTCGGGGGTGTATCCCATCCGGGCCCGGAGATTTGTCAATTTTAGTGATTTTTAGACGCCAACGTACTTCCTGCTGGGTTAAGCAGGTGACATTTAATTGGGAATTTTTATCACTAGTCATTTTGTCTGCCATGGAATTTTCTTGTGTAAATACTGACGAAAAAAGTCATTTAGCATATTGGCTTTTTCCTCATCCTCATCCACCATTTCTCCCAGACTATTTTTAAGGGGGCCAACACTATCATTTTTTAGTTTCTTACTATTTACGTAGTTAAAGAATATTTTGGGATTATTTTTACTCTCTCTGGCAATGAGTCTCTCTGTCTCAATCTTTGCTGCCTTGATTTGCTTTTTACAGAATTTATTTAATTTTCTGTATTTATTTAATGCCTCATCACTACCTACTTCCTTTAATTCTCTAAATGCTTTCTTTTTGTCACTTATTGCGCCCCTTACAGCTCTATTTAGCCATATTGGTTTCCTCTTATTTCTAGTATGTTTATTTTTTTATTCCCATACGGTATATACTGTGCACAGGTCCTATCCAGGATGCTAATAAATGTCTCCCATTTTCTTTGTGTATTTTTGTGTCTCAGGATATCGTCCCAGTTAATTGCACTAAGATCATCTCTCATCCATTGAAAATTTGCCCTCCTAAAGTTTAGTGTCCTTGTAACCCCTCTATTACACATCTTATTAAAGGATACATGAAAACTTTTTTTTTGTGATCACTATTCCCCAAGTAACCCCCAACCCTTATATTTGCAATGCGTCTGGCCTGTTGGTTAATATTAGGTCTAGCAGTGCCCCCCTTCTTGTTGGGTCCTGAACCAGTTGTGAAAGGTAATTGTCTCTCATAGTTGTCAAAAACCGATTACCTTTGCTGGAACTGCAGGTTTCTGTTCCCCAATCTATTTCAGGGTAGTTGAAGTCCCCCATAATAATGACTTCTCCTTGATTCGCAGCTTCATCTATTTGATTTTTGAAGATATTCTCTGTTGCTTCCATTATTTTTGGAGACTTATAACAAACCCCTATTAGTAATTTATTATTTTTTCCCCCTCCCCTTATCTCCACCCACAGGGACTCTACATTTTCATTAGATTCACCTACATTATCACGCAGGATGGGTTTTAAGGATGATTTTATTTATAGACACACCCCTCCCCCTCGCTTATCTGTATGGTCATTTCTGAACAGGCTATAGCCCTGCAAGTTAACAGCCCAGTCATGGCTCTCATCCAGCCACGTTTCAGATATCCCCACCATGTCATAATTATGCTCCAACAACATTAGTTCTAATTCGTCCATTTTGCTGGCGAGGCTTCTGGCATTAATATACATACATTTTATGAATCTCTCTGCACCTCTATTCTTTCTTAAATTATTAATTGATCTAACCCCACCCCCATGCCACCGCCACCCCCAACTTCCTTATTTGTGCCCAGGTCTCTATCTGCACTATCTTCCCCTCCTATAAAATGAATACCCTCCCCCCCAAATCCTAGTTTAAACACTCCTCCAACCTTCTAGCCATTTTCTCCCCCAGCACAGCTGCACCTTCCCCATTGAGGTGCAGTCCATCCCTAGCGTAGAGCCTGTAGCCAACTGAGAAGTCGGCCCAGTTCTGCAGGAACCCAAACCCCTCCTTCCTACACCAATTCTTGAGCCACTTATTAACCTCCCTAATCTCCCGCTGCCTCTCTGGCGTGGCACGCGGTACAGGCAGTATTTCGGAAAATACCACGTTGGAGGTCCTTGCTTTCAGCTTGCAGCCTAATTCCCTGAAATCATTTTTAAGGACCTTCCACCTACCTCTAAATTTGTCATTTGTGCCAGTGTGCACCATGACCGCTGGGTCCTCACCAACCCCTCCCAGTAATCTGTCCACCCGATCAGCGATGTGTCGGACTCGAGCACCAGGTAGGCAGCACATCGTTCGACGATCCCTGTCTTTGTGACAGATTGCCCTATCTATTCCCCTAATAATTGAGTCACCCACTACCAGCACCTGTCTGGCCTGCCCTGCTCTCCTATTTCCCTCCTTACTGTAGCAGTCACTCCTCTGGCTTTCAGAGGACATACTTGGCTGCAGCAGTGCTACCCCTGTACTGGCACCGCCCTCATCTGCCTTCTTAGCAAACTTAATGGGGTGTGCCAGATCAGGACTAGCCTCCCTTCCACTTTTCCCTCTACCTGGTCTTCTAACAGTCACCCAGCTTGCTGTTTCACTGTCCTGCAGTTCCATCCTACCATGCCCCCTCATCTATCCCATTGAGCATCTGCTCAGTGAGCAGAAGACTCCTTTCCATATTGTCAATGGATCTCAGTGTTGCCAGCCGCATATTTAGATTCAGAATCTGGGTTTCCAAATGCACAACGTGCTCACATCTCGCACAGCAGTATGCACCGTCGACCGGCTGCTCAAGGACTGCATACATGTGGCAAGATGTGCACTGGATGGCATTAACAATAGTGGAGCACATTTCCGAATGGGGATTGCACCAAACGTTAAAATAAAAAATAAATGCAAAGTATCAATAAAACACAGACAGCAATTCAGTAATTCCTCCCTCGGAAACTCCCTGAATCCAAAGTCACTAAATCACAAGTCACACTTACCGCCGTTCACACTTACAATCAGGTCACACTCAGCTCGTTCACACTCGCTAAGCTGAAGATTTAAAGAATATATTTTTTTCTCTTTCCCCTCAGCAGCAATCCACCTTGCTGTTCAATGCACTTCCAAAAATGTGTTCCATTAAAACTCACAAATTCCCTCTAAAATATAATAGACACATGTATGTTTTTTGTGGTGGCGGCGCACAATTAACCCCTTAAGCCCCGAGGGTGGTTTGCACGTTAATAACCGGGCCAATTTTTACAATTCTGACCACTGTCCCTTTATGAGGTTATAACTCTGGAACGCTTCAACGGATCTTGGCGATTCTGACACTGTTTTCTCGAGACATATTGTACTTCATGATAGTGATAAAATTTATTCGCTATAACTTGCGTTTATTTGTGAAAAAAATGGAAATTTGGCGAAAATTTTGAAAATTTCGCAATTTTCCAACTTTGAATTTTTATACCCTTAAATCACAGAGATATGTCATGCAAAATACTTAATAAGTAACATTTCCCACATGTCTACTTTACATCACCACAATTTTGGAACCAAAAATTTTTTTTGTTAGGGAGTTATAAGGGTTAAAATTTGACCAGCAATTTCTCATTTTTGCAACACCATTATTTTTTTAGGGACCACATCTCATTTGAAGTCATTTTGAGGGGTCTATATGATAGAAAATACCCAAGTGTGACACCATTCTAAAAACTGCACCCCTCAAGGTGCTCAAAACCACATTCAAGAAGTTTATTAACCCTTCAGGTGTTTTACAGGAATTTTTGGAATGTTTAAATAAAAATGAACATTTAACTTTTTTTCACACAAAATTTATTTCAGCTCCAATTTGTTTTATTTTACCAAGGGTAACAGGAGAAAATGGACCCCAAAAGTTGTTGTACAATTTGTCCTGAGTACGTTGATACCCCATATGTAGGGATAAACCACTGTTTGGGCGCATGGCAGAGCTCGGAAGGAAAGGAGCGCCATTTGACTTTTCAATGCAAAATTGACTGGAATTGAGATGGGATGCCATGTTGCGTTTGGAGAGCCCCTGATGTGCCTAAACATTGAAACCCCCCACAAGTGACACCATTTTGGAAAGTAGACCCCTTAAGGAACTTATCTAGATGTGTGGTGAGCACTTTGACCCACCAAGTGCTTCATAGAAGTTTATAATGCAGAGCCGTAAAAATAAAAAATCATATTTTTTCACAAAAATTATCTTTTTGCCCCCAATTTTTTATTTTCCCAAGTGTAAGAGAAGAAATTAGACCACAAAAGTTGTTGTGCAATTTGTCCTGAGTACGCTGATACCCCATATGTGGGTGTAAACCATTGTTTGGGCGCATGGCAGAGCTCGGAAGAGAAGGAGCGCCATTTGACTTTTCAATGCAAAATTGACTGGAATTGAGATGGGACGCCATGTTGCGTTTGGAGAGCCCCTGATGTGCCTAAACATTGAAACCCCCCACAAGTGACACCATTTTGGAAAGTAGACCCCTTAAGGAACTTATCTAGATGTGTGGTGAGCACTTTGACCCACCAAGTGCTTCATAGAAGTTTATAATGCAGAGCCGTAAAAATAAAAAATCATATTTTTTCACAAAAATGATCTTTTTGCCCCAATTTTTTATTTTCCCAAGTGTAAGAGAAGAAATTAGACCACAAAAGTTGTTGTGCAATTTGTCCTGAGTACGCTGATACCCCATATGTGGGTGTAAAACATTGTTTGGGCGCATGGCAGAGCTCGGAAGGGAAGGAGCGCCATTTGACTTTTCAATGCAAAATTGACTGGAATTGAGATGGGACACCATGTTGCGTTTGGAGAGCCCGTGATGTGCCTAAACATTGAAACCACCCAAAAGTGACACCATTTTGGAAAGTAGACCCCCTAAGGAACTTATCTAGATGTGCTTTGAGAGCTTTGAGCCCCCAAGTGTTTCACTACAGTTTATAACACAGAGCCGTGAAAATAAAAATTCTTTTTTTTTTTCACAAAAATGATTTTTTTTGTCCCCAGTTTTGTATTTTCACAAGGGTAACAGGATAAATTGGACCCCAAAAGTTGTTGTCCAATTTGTCCTGTGTACGCTGATACCCCATATGTGGGGGGAAGCACTGTTTGGGTGCATGGCAGAGCTCGGAAGGGAAGGAGCGCCATTTGGAATACAGACTTAGATGGATTGGTCTGCAGGCGTCACGTTGCATTTGCAGAGCCCCTGATGTACCCAAACAGTAAAAACCCCCCACAAGTGACCCCATATTGGAAACTAGACCCCCCAAGGAACTTATCTAGATGTGTTGTGAGAACTTTGAACACCCAAGTGTTTCACTACAGTTTATAACGCAGAGCCGTGAAAATAAAAATTATTTTTTTTTTCTTCACAAAAATGATTTTTTAGCCCCCAGTTATGTATTTTCACAAGGGTAACAGGATAAATTGGACCCCAAAAGTTGTTGTCCAATTTGTCCTGAGTACGCTGATACCCCATATGTGGGGCGGAAGCACTGTTTGGGCGCATGGCAGAGCTCGGAAGGGAAGGAGCGCCATTTGGAATACAGACTTAGATGGATTGGTCTGCAGGCGTCATGTTACATTTGCAGAGCCCCTGATGTACCCAAACAGTACAAACCCCCCAGAAGTGACTCCATATTGGAAACTAGACCTCCCAAGGAACCTATCTAGATGTGTTGTGAGAACTTTGAACCCCCAAGTGTTTCACTGCAGTTTACAACGCAGAGCCGCGAAAATAAAAAAAATCTTATTTTTCCCACAAAAATGATTTTTAGCCCCCCACATTTTTATTTTCCCAAGGATAAAAAGAGAACTTGGACCCCAAAAGTTGTTGTCCAATTTTCCTGAGTACGCTGATACCCCATATGTTGGGGTAAACCCCTGTTTGGGCGCACCGGAGAGCTCGGAAGGGAAGGAGCACTGTTTTACTTTTTCAACGTAGAATTGGCTGGAATTGAGATCGGACGCCATGTCGCGTTTGGAGAGCCCCTGATGTGCCTGAACAGTGGAAACTCCCCAATTCTACCTGAAACCCTAACACTAACACACCCCTAACCCTAATCCCAACGGTAACCCTAACCACACCCCTAACCCTGACACACCCCTATTTCTAATCCCAACCCTAATCCCAACCATAAATATAATCCAAACCCTAACCCTAACTTTAGCCCCAAACCTAACCCTAACTTTAGCCCCAACCCTAACTTTAGCCCCAACCCTAACCCTAACTTTAGCCCCAACCCTAACCCTAACTTTAGCTCCAACCCTAACCTCAACCCTAACCCTAGCCCCAACCCTAACCCTAGCCCTAACCCTAGCCCTAACCCTAGCCCTAACCCTAGCCCCAACCCTAACCCCAACCCTAGCCCTAACCCTAGCCCTAACCCTAGCCCTAACCCTAGCCCTAACCCTAACCCTAGCCCTAGCCCTAACCCTAACCCTAGCCCTGATGGGAAAATGGAAATAAATACATTTTTTTAATTTTATTATTTTTCCCTAACTAAGGGGGTGATGAAGGGGGGTTTGATTTACTTTTATAGCGTTTTTTATATCGGATTTTTATGATTGGCAGCCGTCACACACTAATATACGCTTTTTTATAGCAAAAGTTATAGTTGCGTCTCCACATTTTGAGACCTATAATTTTTCCATATTTTGGTCCACAGAGTCATGTGAGGTCTTGTTTTTTGTGGGATGAGTTGTTGTTTTTATTGGTAACATTTGTGGACACATGACAGTTTTTGATCACTTTTTATTCCGATTTTTGTGAGGCAGAATGACCAAAAACCAGCTATTCATGAATTTCTTTTGGGGGAGGCGTTTATACCGTTCCGCGTTTGGTAAAGTGGATGAAGCAGTTTTATTCGTCGGGTCAGTACGATTACAGCGATACCTCATTTATATCATTTTTTTATGTTTTGGCGCTTTTATACGATAAAAGCTATTTTATAGAAAAAATAATTATTTTGGCATCGCTTTATTCTCAGGACTATAACTTTTTTATTTTTTTGCATATTATGCTTTGTGGCAGCTCGTTTTTTGCGGGACAAGATGACGTTTTCAGCGGTATCATGGTTATTTATATCCGTTTTTTTGATTGCGTGTTATTCCACTTTTTGTTTGGCGGTATGATAACAAAGCGTTGTTTTTTGGCTCGTTTTTTTTTTCTTACGGTGTTCACTGAAGGGGTTAACTAGTGGGACAGTTTTATAGGTCGGGTCGTTACGGACGCGGCGATACTAAATATGTGTACATTTATTGTTTGTTTGTTTTTTTAGATAAAGAAATGTATTTATGGGAATAATATTTTTTTATTTATTTATTTATTTAGTAATTTTTTTTTTTTTTTTTTACACATGTGGAAATTTTTTTTTTAACTTTTTTACTTTGTCCCAGGGGGGGACATCACAGATCGCTGATCTTACAGTTTGCACAGCACTCTGTAAGATCGGCGATCTCACTGACATCGCTGCAGGCTTACCAGCACCTGCAGGCGACCCAGAAGTGCTCCCTGCAGGACCCGGATGCAGCCCCGCGGCCATTTTGGATCCGGGGCCTGCAGGGAGAAGACGTTCGGTACAAGGTGAGCACATCACCTTGTACCGATCGTCTCAGGGAAGCACGCAGGGAGCCCCCTCCCTGCGCAATGCTTCCCTGTACCGCCGGCACATCGCGATCATGTTTGATCGCGGTGTGCCAGGGGTTAATGTGCCGGGAGCAGTCCGTGACCGCTCCTGGCACATAGTGCCGGATGTCAGCTGCGATAGTCAGCTGACACCCGGCCGCGATCGGCAGCGCTCCCCCCGTGAGCGCGGCCGATCGTATATGACGTACTATCCCGTCACTGGGAATTAAGTCCCAGGTCACCTGGACGGGATAGTACGTCATATGGGATTAAGGGGTTAAAGAAAACAAGATATTTTTGAAAAAAAATACAAATTTTATTAACAATAATAAAAAAAGGGTGGTAAGGTTCGGGGTGGTGATTGAGTTTAGGGTCGTGGTGTATCAGAGGGTGAAATGGGGTGGACCTTGGGGGTGTGGAGCTGTGAGGATTGGGTGGTAGTTGAGGAAGGGGTTACAGAGAAGGGGCAACAAATTGAAGCATTGGATCAGGGATGGGAGTGGACACCTTGACAAGCAAGATAGGGAAACATTTGTAGGTGAGGGTGGAGGTGGATATAATTTTGGGAGGGATTTCTGTCTCTGGGTCTTCGTCCTGGTCCTAAGATTATGTGTTTTTGTCCTCTTTTTTGTTGGCCCAGTGGGAGTGGTTGCCTCTGTTGAAGTCAATGGCCATGGTGCTGGAGTGGGCAGGGGTGCTGGAGTGGGCAGGGGTGCTGGAGTGGGCAGGGGTGCTGGACTCGGCAGCGTGGTGGATCGGTGAACTGTAGGCAGTGGTGGTGGTGGAAGAGGATAGTTCGATGCTGTGGAAGTTGGAAACATGATCGGCTGCTGGTAATATCCTCTGGCCTGTGGATGGAAGCTTTGGGACTGCTGCTGGGACTGCTGCTGCTGAAATGCATAGCTGTAAGCAGTCTGGCAGGACTGCATGACGTCTAGCTGGAGTTGAGGCGTAAGGTTTTCTGACACGCTCCGCTCAAAGACTAAAAAAATGTTGCGCCGGTCTCTCAAGGTTGGCTTCCAGGCAGTCAAGGCGTTTGATGACATCCTGTAAAAGTGTATTCACATGGGTGAACCCACTCTTCAGTCTATCACCAAGCACCCAAATCCCATCCTAAAAGACCAAGCTTAAGTGCATAAACTTGGGTATGCCTACCCTCTCCCAGGCGAAGACACAGCAGAGGAAAAGGGCTGGGAGAGGGGAAAACCAGATGGACTGGCTGCCTCTTCCCCAGTCTGTGAAGCCTGCCAGGTTGCTCCATCGCTGGTGGATGATTAGAACTGCGTCTGTTCGGTGGGTGGTCGATTAGGGGCCGCTTCAACAGCGGATGATCTAGGTTGTGTTGTGCTGCACCAGGTTCTGTGTGGAAATGAAAAGAAACAAATTAGTAAAAAAATGGTATGTTGTGCTGCTTCAGGTTCTGTGTGGAAAAGAAAATCTAACATTTTAAAAACAACATAAAAAAATATGTATACTTGCATTCGCGTAGCAAGCACAGGCCTCAGGAAAGCAAGGTTTTTGAGGCATTTGTATTTTTTTAACCTTGGTGCAGCACCACTTTTAGCCTGATTCACCTCTCCCATGTCCTCGTTGAAGCGTTCCTTCATCGATCGCCTGCGGATTTTGATTTTCTTCACTGAGAAGGGAAAAAAGGAAAAAATTAATTGTAATAAAAATACATTAAGATTTTCACTGCCACATCAGACCACATTGCAATACTTACCAAAATCATCTCTGGCACGTGGCGTAGCATGGTCCCAATCAGCCAGCAGCGATGTTGATACTTCTTCCCAGAGTCGTCGAATCACCACCACGAATCTTGGACAAGGTTGATGAGTTTCTCATTGTCAATATCTTGATTGGCTTCTTCCCATTTTGGAACCTATAGATCAAAAAGAACAAAAAAATTTTTTTAAGTAAAACTGAAAGCAAATTCTATTACAACTCTGCTGAAAAGAATACTTACACCCCGTCTTTCCTCCTGAGACACATGGGCCCGACCAGGGGCGGATTATCAGAGGGTCAATATGGGCGGTAGCCCAGGGCCCAGTGGTCTGGGGGGGCCCTGGGCTACCGCACAGATTGGCCCTCTGATAATCATCTGTGAATGCCGTGCCGGCGGCCGCCGCCGCCGGCATTTATGTTCCCCCGCCATTTATGTGCCCCGGGCCCGCCGCACCCGGTGGGCAGAGAGAGGGGGCCCGCATCGGGCCCCTTCTCATCTGCTCACCGGGCCCCTTGCAGCGCTGCGGCCGGTTCCTATTGATGTACGGGCGGGCGCGCGCCCGCACGTCAATAGTTAACAACAGCCGCCAGCCAATTGGAGGCTGGCGGCTGATGTCGGCCGCAGCGCACACGTCGCCGGCGTCTGGAGCGCGGACAGGTGAGGAGACTTTGTTTGTTTTTTTTTGGTTTTTTTTTATAGCGGTGGACACACTGAGGGCAATGCTGGAGGACACTGTCTGGGGCAATGCTGGAGGACACTGGGGCAGATTGCTGGAGGACACTGGGGCAATGCTTGAGGACACTGGGGCAGATTGCTGGAGGACACTGGGGCAATGCTGGAGGACACTGGGGCAGATTGCTGGAGGACACTGGGGAAGATTGCTGGAGACACTGGGGCAGATTGCTGGAGGACACTGGGGCAGATTGCTGGAGGACACTAGGGAAGATTGCTGGAGACACTGGGGCAGATTGCTGGAGGACACTGGGGCAGATTGCTGGAAGACACTGGGGCAGATTGCTGGAGACACTGGGGCAGATTGCTGGAGGACACTGGGCAGATTGCTGGAGGACACTGGGGCAGACTGCTGGAGGACACTGGGGCAGATTGCTGGAGGACACTGGGGCAGATTGCTGGAGGACACTGGGGCAATGCTGGAGGACACTGGGGCAGATTGCTGGAGACACTGGGGCAGATTGCTGGAGACACTGGGGCAATGCTGGAGACACTGGGGGAAATGCTGGACATACTGGGGGAAATGCTGGACACACTGGTGGTAATATTCTGGACACACAGTCTGGGGGCAATGCTGGACGCACTGGGGCAGATTGCTGGACTCACTGGGGGCAATATGCTGGACATACTGGGGCAGATTGCTGGACACACTGGGGGTAATATGCTGGACACACTGGGGCAGATTGCTGGAGGACACTGGGGCAATGCTGGAGGACACTGGGGCAGATTGCTGGAGGACACTGGGGCAGATTGCTGGAGGACACTGGGGCAGATTGCTGGAGGACACTGGGGCAGATTGCTGGAGGACACTGGGGCAGACTGCTGGAGGACACTGGGGCAGATTGCTGGAGGACACTGGGGCAGATTGCTGGAGGACACTAGGGCAGATTGCTGGAGGACACGGGCAGATTGCTGGAGGACACTGGGGCAGATTGCTGGAGACACTGGGGCAATGCTGGAGACACTGGGGGAAATGCTGGACATATTGGGGGAAATGCTGGACACACTGGTGATAATATTCTGGACACACAGTCTGGGGGCAATGCTGGACGCACCGGGGCAGATTGCTGGACACACTGTCTGGGGGCAATATGCTGGACACACTGGGGCAGATTGCTGGACACACTGGGGGTAATATGCTGGACACACTGGGGCAGATTGCTGGAGGACACTGGGGCAATGCTGGAGGACACTGGGGCAGATTGCTGGAGGACACTGGGGCAGATTGCTGGAGACTTGGGCAGATTGCTGGAGACACTGGGGCAGATTGCTGGAGGACACTGGGGCAGATTGCTGGAGGACACTGGGGCAGATTGCTGGAGGACACTGGGGCAGATTGCTGGAGGACACTGGGGCAGATTGCTGGAGACACTGGGGCAGATTGCTGGAGACACTGGGGCAGATTGCTGGAGGACACTGGGGCAATGCTGGAGGACACTGGGGCAGATTGCTGGAGGACACTGGGGCAGATTGCTGGAGGACACTGGGGCAGATTGCTGGAGGACACTGGGGCAGATTGCTGGAGACACTGGGGCAGATTGCTGGAGACACTGGGGCAGATTGCTGGAGACACTAGGGCAGATTGCCGGAGACACTGGGGGAAATGCTGGACATTCTGGTGGAAATGCTGGACATACTGGGGCAGATTGCTGGACACACTGGTGGTAATATTCTGGACACACTGGGGGCAATGCTGGATGCACTGGGGCAGATTGCTGGACACACTGTCTGGGGGCAACATGCTGGACACACTGGGGCAAATTGCTGGACACACTGGGGGTAATATGCTGGACACACTGGGGCAGATTGCTGGACACACTGGGGGCAATATGCTGGAGACACTGGGGCAGATTGCTGGACACTGGGGCAATATGCTGGACATACTGGGGCAGATTGCTGGACATATTGGGGCAGATTGCTGGACACACTGGGGGCAGGACAGGAGGCATGGGCAGAATGTAGACACGGGCATGATTGGAGACACGGGGCAGAATGAAAGACATGGGGCAGGATTGGATCATGGGGCAGGATGGATACGATGGAGACAGATGGGGCAGGATGGGGAGATCATATGGTGTAGAATGGATACTCATGAGGGCAGGATGCGAGAACATATGGCTGGATCCAGGAATGAGACACACGGGGCCAGGATGTGGAATATTATTACCATAGGAGAAAATTAAGGGATATTATTACTGCAGTGATGTATTTATTTTATTTTTTGAGTATACTGTTTTAAATGGGGGTCGGTCCAGTTACTGTGCAGAGTGACACTATATCGCCTTTTTTTCTTCATGTGGTGTAATGTAGAAGTTGTGAAAAATTAAGAAATGTATTCTACAAGCGGAGCTCGAGATAACTGTGTTATTTCCTGCAGAAACGAGTCCTGGCTGGAAGAAATGATGGCGGTCTGTGCTGGATGAAAGATGAAGGACTTCACCTAGAGACATCACTGGTGAGTCAGTGTTACCTATACGCTCACACTATACACTGCATACTATATACAGAGGTCCTGTGTACAATGTCACCAGTGATCACTGTATTACCTATACATTATATACAGAGCTCCTGTGTATAATACCACTAGTGATCTCTGTATTACCTCTACACAGACACTGCATACTAAGTACAGATCTCCTGTGAATACTGGCACTTATGGTGATAGTATTGTGTTGTTTTTTACTGATCAGTATTGTAGTATTCAGTCACTATGTGGTGGTAATATGTGGTCTGGAAATGGTGTTGTGGTATTTGTCCCTTGTATGTGATATTTGGTCACCAAGTGGTGGTAATATGTGGTCTTGACATGGTGCGGTGGTATTTGTTCCTTGTATGTGATATTATTCGATCACTGTGGTGGTAATATGTGGTCTGGTCATGGCGCGGTGGTATTTGTTCCTTGTATGTGATATTATTCGATCACTGTGGTTGTAATTTGTGGTCTGGTCATGGTGCGGTGGTATTTGTTCCTTGTATGTGATATTATTGGTCAAAATATACCTAAATCGCATCGTATTGCAGATTTTAACAAATATTTAATCGGTTACAGTAGAGTAGGGCCCGGCCATTTTTCTGGAATAATCTGGTTCGGGTAAATCATGACCCCCGTCACATGACCCCCGTCACATGACCCCCGTCACATGACCGGGGGTGGCCCACAGTGTCTGAACAGCCCGGGGCCCTGGCTACCCTTAATCCACCCCTGGGCCCGACGACCTCGGGAAGCTTCATTTTGACCTGACTGCTCCTGCTCGTCCCTACTGGAAGGTACCTGTAAAGAAGATACATGATTTACCACATGTATAGTATTGCCACTCAATACATACCAATCTGTAATCAAATGTGATAGTCAGCGTCTTGTCCGCCTTCGGAAGCTTCAGTGGAGGACATCTTGTAATAGTTGGCAGCAGTCAAGTGAAACACTAGAGAAAAGAACAGAGAAGAAAAATTAAAGTTGTCAAGAACCAAACAATATGTTGGCAAAAAAAATGGACACAATACTTACATTGCAGTCAGTAGTCCAACAACACAGCAGTCAGCACAGGCCAGGGACAGACAGCAGCACCAGGAGACAACCGAAGCAGCAGCAGAGTCGACCAGTCTACAAGGAACAGAAAAACCAGTGAGAGAGACAGACATTTTCAAAGGTTCTATACTTACATAGCCAGTGTTGTCCTCACCAGACCATCAGCACCAAGACAGACGCAAGCACCAGAGACAGATGGCAGCACCAGTAGAGATAACAGCACAAGAGACAGGTGGCAGCACCAGGAGACAACCAGTCTAAAGGAACAGAAAGGGGGGGGCTGGAATGGGCAGAGCTAGATGAAAGCCCCCCATGACTGCGTTGCCATGGGAGGGTTTTTTCCCATATTAGGTTTGAGTTTAGTGAAAGGGATTGGCTGGGGGGAAAAAAGGGGGGGGAGGAGCTGGGGGCTGGGTATCATTGGTTAGGGGAAAAAGTGCGGGAAGTAGTGCAGTCACGAGGAGGAAGGCAGCAGAGAAAGCCCACCCTCCCTTTGTTTTCAGGGGCATCGAGTAGGGCTGTTGTTTAGGGTATGTAATGCGATTAGTTAGTAGGTGAGGTTGGTATTTTTGTTATTTTTACGAGTTCTCATTGTCACAGTGGCAAGTGTGACGGAGGGGCGGGGTTCTTGGAGTTGGTGATGTTTATTGGAGGAAGGTCAATTAAAAGGATGGGGGTGGATCTGGCTTGTGGTTACGCGCTCTGGACGGGGATTGTCCTCGGGAGCTTTCGGGTTTTTGGTCTGCCCTGAAAAAGGGTTACATGGTGCCCTCGAGCTGGTTGTCACGGCTGAGGGTAAAAAAGTGTTGGTTTTTGCCCATATATATATGATGCCAGATCTTTTAGCTCCAAGAACCCTCCCCCTCAGGTTTTCAGATAATTCTGTATGATTATAATGTTTTAACTGTTGTTTGTTAGTAAACTGGCCGCTGTGGCCAAAAATTTCCAAAGAATTTAATGTGTCATGTTTTTGTGCATATGTAGCATGAGACGGGGTGGCAGAATTTGGTCTGGGGGTGGGAAAAATGTTCCAGATGGGCTATACGCGGTCAAGAAAAATTAAGAGAAACAGACATTTTCAAAGGTTCTATACTTACATAGCCAGTTTTGTCCTCACCAGGCCAGTAGCACCAGAAGAGACGCCAGCACCAGAGACAGATGGCAGCACCAGTAGAAACGACAGCACAAGAGACAGGTGGCAGCACAAGGAGACAACCAGTCTAAAGGAACAGAAAGAAATATTGAAAGAGACAGACATTTTCAAAGGTTCTATATTTACATAGCCCTTGTTGTCCTCACCAGGCCAACAGCACCAGGAGAGACGCCAGAGACAGATGGCAGCACCTGTAGAGACGACGACACAAGAGACAGGTGGCAGCACGAGTAGAGACAACAGCACAAGAGACAGATGGTAGCACCAGGAGACAACCAGTCTAAAGGAACAGAAAGAAAAATTAAGAAAGATAGACATTTTTGGTAATCTTCTGTTTTTTCTGGCATGGCTGGCAGAGTTGCAGATAAATAAGTATTGACATCGTTGTGACATTTTTGAACTTACGTTCACCTCCTTTAGGATCCTGGTCCGCCCTCCGTGGCACACGCCTGCGCAAGGCAAGATTACCTTGCGCATGCGTGTACGACGGAGGACAGAGAATGAACTTCAATCCAATAATGCGGCCAGCATGCAGCCAGCGGGTAAGGAAAAGGTGAATCAAACATCTGAAAACTCTGCCCATATGACCAAAAACCGGTCCTGCCAAATTCAGGTGACAGGTTCCCTTTAAGTCATTGAAGAGAGTCTGTCACACAGTCACCTCTGAATAAGAGAATTAAATAGATGTGCATACATACATTTGTGGTTATAGATTTGTTTAGCTTATGCAACTGAACTTGCAAGTGCACCAAGGATGGTCCCAAACCAACAAGTGTCCAACAATATTCAGTAAACCTATCCCAAAGACTCTCACTTGGCTCCAAGGTAAAGTAATGGTGCAGGCAAAGCTTTTGTGTCCTTACCAGCAGACTTCCAAAGCTGTATGTATATATGTGGTGCATATCAAGAGCATAAAGAGCATCTATGAAAATGTCTCTTTTAACAAATACTTGTATAAACAAAAAATAATTCCGGACCATCATGTCATAGAATTCTGTGCTGTATTATTCTTTATATACAGTGCTGATCACCATTATTGGCACCCCTTCATTTTTTCATATAATTGTCTAAGGGTCACTTCCGTCTTTCTGTCTGTCTCTCTTTCTGTCTGTCACGGAAATCCGAAGTCGCTGATTGGTCGTGGCCAATCAGCGACGGGCACAGTCCGGCTGCGAAATGGCCGCTCCCTACTCCCCTGCCCTCAGTGCCCGCTCCATACTCCCCTCCAGTCAGCGCTCACACAGGGTTAATAGCAGCATTAACAGACCGCGTTATGCCGCGGTGTAACGCACTCCGTTAACGCTGCTATTAACCCTGTGTGACCAACTTTTTACTATTGATGCTGCCTATGCAGCATCAATAGTAAAAAGATCTAATGTTAAAAATCATTAAAAAAAATAAAAAATCATTATATACTCACCTTCTGTCGGCCCCCGGATACAGCCTAGGCTTTTCCCGCTCCTTGTGACGCTCGGGTCCATGCATTGCAGTCTCGCGAGATGATGACGTAGCTGTTTTGCGAGACCGCTACGTCATCATCTCGCGAGACCGCAATGCACTTCTGGGACCGGAGCATCGCGAGGAGCATCGGTAAACGCCTGGGCTGGATCCGGGGCCGACGGAAGGTGAGTATATAAGCATTTTTTATTTTAATACTTTTTTTTACAGGGATATGGTGCCCACATTGCTATATACTACGTGAGCTGTGTTAGATACTGCGTGGGATGTGTTATATACTACATCTCTGTGCTAGATACGTTGTGGCTTTGCTATATACTACATGGCTGTGCTATATACTATGTGGCTGGGCAATATACTATGTGGCTGGGCAATATACTACGTGTCTGTGCTATATACTACGTGGGCTGTGTTATATACTATGTGGGCTGTGTTATATACTACGTGGCCTATGTTATATACTACGTGGGCTGTGTTATACGCTACTTGGCTGTGCTATATTTCTCTGCTGTATCTGTGCATCATGAATCGCGGTATGTGTTAAAGAGGGAGGCCCACTGAGACTCTTTTGCCTGGGTCCCTTAAAAACCTGGAGCCGGCCCTGGCTTCACTGATTGTTAGTGGCTGGGTGTGACCAATCAGCGACAGTCACAGTCCATCCGCGAATTGGCGTGGAATTTGAACCACGCTTCGCTAATTGGTCACGGCCGGCCAGTCGAATCCTTTGTATAAATTGCATTATTCTGAAAACTTCATGAATAAACTACATACATATTCTAGAATACCCGATGCGTTAGAATCGGGCCACCATCTAGTTTTTTCATAATTGTACATCTACAGAAAAAAATGGAAATGTACCAAAGTTATATCCTCAGGATTTTTTAAATTAGTGATTAGTGTTGAGCATTCCAATACCGCAATTATCGGATATCGGCCGATATTTGCGGTATCGGAATTCCGATACCGAGTTCCTGCGACCGCCACGCTGGCACAACAACAGACATTAAACTGCCTCCCATGCAGGCCTTGGCCTACACTCTGCTCCTCCTGGATTCCCTGGGCACAAACACTGCCAGTTAGTGCCCGGAAGTGCTGGCTGCACAGAGAAAAACACTCGCTCATGTGTCAGTGGAGTTCAGTAACGCCAGCTGCTCCCCTGCTATGTATTTGGCAACATGTCCAGCGACCGCCATGCTGGCACAACAACAGACATTAAACTGCCTCCCGTGTAGGCCTCGGCCTACACTCTGCTCCTCCTGGATTTCCTGGGCACAAACACCGCCAGTTAGTGCCCGGAAGTGCTGGCTGCACAGGAAAAAACACTCACTCATGTGTTAGTGGGGTTCAGTAACACCACCTATTCCCCTGCTGTGTATCCAGCAACGTGTCCAGCGACCGCCACACTGGCACAACAACAGACATTAAACTGCCTCCTGTGCAGGCCTCGGCCTACACTCTGCTCCTCCTGGATTCCCTGGGCACAAACACCACCAGTTGGTGCCCAGAAGTGCTGGCTGCACAGACAAAAACATTTGCTCATGTGTCAGTGGGATTCAGTAACGCCAGCTGCTCCCCTGCTGTGTATCCGGCAACGTGTCCTGCGACTGCCACGCAGTCACAACAACAGTCATTAAACTGCCTCCCGTGCAGGCCTCGGCCTACACTCTGCTCCTCCTGGATTCCCTGAGCACAAAGGCACAAACACTGCCAGTTAGTGCCCTGAAGTGCTGGCTGCACAGAGACAAACACTCACTCATGTGTTAGTGGGGTTCAGTAACACCACCTATTCCCCTGCTGTGTATCCAGCAACGTGTCCAGCGACCGCCACACTGGCACAACAACAGACATTAAACTGCCTCCTGTGCAGGCCTCGGCCTACACTCTGCTCCTCCTGGATTCCCTGGGCACAAACACCACCAGTTGGTGCCCAGAAGTGCTGGCTGCACAGACAAAAACATTTGCTCATGTGTCAGTGGGATTCAGTAACGCCAGCTGCTCCCCTGCTGTGTATCCGGCAACGTGTCCTGCGACTGCCACGCAGTCACAACAACAGTCATTAAACTGCCTCCCGTGCAGGCCTCGGCCTACACTCTGCTCCTCCTGGATTCCCTGAGCACAAAGGCACAAACACTGCCAGTTGGTGCCCTGAAGTGCTGGCTGCACAGAGAAAAACACACGCTCACGTGTTAGTGGGGTTCAGTAATGCCAGCTGCTCCCCTGCTGTTTATCCGGCAATGTGTCCTGCAACCACCACGCTGACACAACAACAGATATTAAACTGCCTCGAGTGCAGGCTTCGGCCTACACTCTGCTCCTCCTGCTGTCCCTGGGCTCCAACACCACCAGTTGCTGCTCAGAAGTGTCTTTGGCACGGGTACTCCCTCCTGCCCAGCCCGGTTCAAGCACACCAGCTGTTTCCGGGTAGTGTCAAGGTCACTTTGCCTCAAATACATTGTCTTGTCATATTGAGGTCTGGTTAGCCGACTCTATGGTGCCTGCAGTTTAGGTGCTTTCTATGTGGGCTGCGGGAACTGGCAATGAAGGCTGGTTCCATTGTGCCAATAGGACAAGCTTCCCCTGTAGGACTGTGGGATTTCGGTGACTACGGCGACTCGCGGCCAAGCAATTTTTTTTCCTGTGGACGTTCTGCTGCCTATCTGAATTCCAGCACCATTAGCTGGTTCTTAGGAACACAAGCTTGAATAGGTCCCCCTATTCCAGTACCTTCAGCTGGTTCCGGGCAGAGCCTTTGGCTTAGGTGCCTCCTTCTGGGTGTCCGAGTTCCACCAACATCAGGTGGTCCTTGGTAGTACTTTCTGGAACAGGTACCTCCTGCTTAGTAACCGGATTCCAGTAACGTTAGCTGGTCCTCGGTAGTTCCATTGGCTCTTGTACCTTCGGCTAGCCATCCGATATCCAGTGCCGTCAGCTGGTTCTCAGCAGGGTCTTTTGCTCTTGTACCTTCTGCTCCCCATCCTGGTTCAGGTACCGTCAGCTGGTTCCGGGCAGAGCCTTTGGCTTATGTGCCTCCTTCTGGGTATCCGATTTCCGCCAATGTCAGGTGGTCCTTGGTAGTGCTTTCTGGCACGGGTACCTCCTGCTTAGTAATCGGGTTCCAGTAACGTCAGCTGGTCCTCAGTAGTTCCATTGGCTCTTGTACCTTCGGCTAGCCATCCAGGTTCCAGTACCGTCAGCTGGTTCTCGGCAGGGTGTTTTGCTCTTGTACCTTCTGCTTCATTTCCAAGTTCAAGACCCTAAAGATGACGACCTTGAAGACCGAGAAGCAGAGGAACAAGAAGCTGCAGAACAAAAAGCAGAAGAACATTAAACATAAGACTAAAAATCAGAGCAAAATATATTATCTACATTATAAGCAGAAGAAGACTAAGCAGTGTATGGGGTGAGTCCGTTCCTCCTTGTGGTGCCCCTGGAAAATACCTGCTGCTGCAGGCCAAACTGAACGCTGACAAATCCTGTTGTAAATCTTTTATGACAGGCAGAACAGAAGGTGTAATCTTCATACTTTTATAGATAACAACTACAGGAAGGCTTGGCTGTCACAAATAAGAATATGATGAAGAAGAAGAACATGAAGAAGATGAAGAAGTTGATTACGAAGAACAATAATAGTTGAATAAAAAGAATGTGAAGAATGTAAAAAAAAAAATTATACAAAGAAGGTGAAGAAGAAGAAGATGAATAAGGTGAAGGAGAAGTTGATGGAAAAGATGATGCTGCTGAGGATGATGAAGAAGAAAGTGTGGGAGAAGTTAAAAAGAAGGTGAGCAGCATGGAAGTAGTGAAACATAAATATCTGACAAAATATAAAAAATCTTAACATGGTCAATATCTTTGTAACTTCGAACGTCTTATAAAAAAAATAATTCCTGCTATTCCATTTGATTGGGCTAAACCTCTATGCCTTTAATGTCTCCTCCACCTCCCCCAATACATCCTACATTATTCTTAGTTGTTTTCCTTCGTGTAGAATTAACCTACAAGGAAAGAAAGGGCTTATGTTAATTCCGATATTTTTGTCCCATTGACTTGCATTGATATCGGGTATTGGTATCGGTGATATCCAATCCAATCTGATACCGATACTTCTGTATATCGGAAGGTATCGCTCAACACTATTAGTGATCCAAAGTAATGCAACAATAAAACATTGTTTTATAACTTAACATGTTGCAACCTCAAAGAAGAAACAGAATAAACAGCATGTGCAGCAATAATGGCATCCCTAATTAATACTTAATTGCACACCCTTTGGCATTGATGACAGCCTTCAAACATTTCTTGTAGCCATCTATATGCCTCTTGCACTTCTCAGCTGGTATTTTCTCCCACTCTTCTTTTGCAATTTGTTCAAGCTCTTGATTGTTTCCAGGGTTCTTTTTCCCAATGGCAGATTTCAGCTCACCCCAAAGATTTTCAATGGGATTGAGGTAAAGAGTCAGGACTCATTTATGGCCATTTTAAAATAGTCCATTTTTTTCTTTTTCAACCATTCTTGTGTACTTTTGGATGTGTGCTTTTGGTCATTGTCTTGCTGGAGGAACAATGATCTTTGACTCAAACCAAGTTTTCTTACACTGGGTAGGATATTTCGCTCTAAAATTTATTCATAAATCTCTGATTTTATGATTCCTGTGATACTGTCAAGGCCTCCAGTAGCAGACGCAGCAAAGCAACCCCACAGCATTATGGATCCTCCACCATGCTTACTTGCTGGTAGGGTGTTATTTTCCTTATAGCTTCATTGTGCTGTCTGTAAACAAACTGTTGCTTTCCACTGCTAAAAAGCTCTATTTCATCTGTCCACAGAAAATTTTCCCAGAAGGATTGCGGTTTGTCAAAGTATTGGCAGTTTTGGCAAAGATCAGGGTTTCTTTTTGTGTCGTTTCTTTAGTAATGGTTTTCTCCTTGGCCTTCGCTCATAAAGTTCTGCTTGATTTAGTGTGTGGCATATGGTTCTTGTTGAAACCTTAACCCCAGACTATTCCAGGTTGGTCTTCAGGTTCTTTGATGTTTAACATGGTGTTTTTTCCACCATTTCCACCAACCTTAGAAGGTATCTCTTGTCAATTTTCATCTTTCCCCATGACCAGGGAGGTTCTTGGTGGTTTCATGCTTGCCAAACTGCTTAATAACATTGCTCACTGTTGAAACTGAAATACCAAGGTCTTTGGAGATGGCCTTAGACCCTTTGGAAATCTTGCGTTTTCAGTTCTGATGCCCTCAGACAGCTTACCGTATTTTCCGCTTTGTAAGACGCACTTTATTTCCCCCAAATTTGGGGGGGAAATGTGGGTGCGTCTAACAAAGCGGATATACCGCTTACCATTACAGGCTGGGAGGAGGGGGTGTCCGCCGCCGCTACCGCCTGCCGCCGCTGTCGTCCGCCGCCACTGCCGGGGTTGTCCGCTGCTGCCCCGGGTGATGCTGAAGGCTCCGGTGCTGCGGGGGGCTCTGGCGACATTTTGTGAAAGACCAGAGCCCCCCGGCAGTTCTTCCATGCGTTCCAGTATGACTAATTCCGGGAAAATGGCCGCCGGAATCTCGGGAGATGAGATTTCAGCGCTGAGATCTCATCTCTCGAGATTCCGGCGGCCATTTTCCCGGAATTAGTCATACTGGAACGCATGGAAGAACTGCCGGGGGGCTCTGGTCTTTCACAAAATGTCGCCAGAGCCCCCCGCAGCACCGGAGACAGCCCTACAGCACAGGAGCCCCCTGCAGACCCCTCATCCCAGCCTGCAGCAAAGGAGCCCCCTGCAGACCCCTCATCCCAGGCTGCAGCACAGGAGCCCCCCTGCAGCACAGGAGCCCCCTGCAGACCCCCTCATCCCAGCCTGCAGCAATGCTCCACTCCTGCCTCCGGCAACGAGCCTGGGACCCTGATCCACCACAACCACAACCCCTGGTAAGTAATAAGACGCATGGATTATAAGACGCCCCACCAATTTATTAAAAAATATTTTTTTCCTATTTTTCTCCTCAAAATTTGGGGTGCGTCTTATAATCCGGAGCGTCTTACAAAGCGAAAAATACGGTATTTGTTTTCACTATTATGACAAATGATGTGGCTTTTTAAAACACTGAACCATCGTTCTTTGGCTAATTCATTAATTACAAAAATTAGTCTCTAACAAAGTTTAAATCTACCTGTCAATGGTAGCTAGTACTCCACTGTAACTTCATACCAACCCTATTTACCTTAAAATGTCTAATAGGTAAATATAGGAAGCACAAATAATTAGATATCATAAAATGTACTTTATTAAACACAATTAAAAACTAAGAAAAGGTGCAAAAGGACAAACAAAGAGGGATTTTAGTCCTAAATGTGCAACAAAGATATATAATAGCAGTTATAAAGCTGAAATCACTTCTACTCCAACTCAATTTGCTGAAAAATATCCAAATAGCAATGGAATTTGCATTGATATTAAAGGAGTTAGTAGCCCAGGAGTTTTAGATCAGATGATCAGCCAAGAATATGGAAAGCTGAAAGGGAGTATCCATGTCAGATTATTAATTACCTAAATTATTCAAATACCCTCCAAAAAATCTTATCAAATTAGCCATAACTCAGTGACTATCAAGAGTCATATGGTAAGGATGCAGAATAAAAGGCTGCAATTGAATCAAAAGTATGTTTTTACCTTTCCTGGCAGTACTGCTTGGTCACACACTGGAATCCCTCTGCCCCGACGTGCGTTTCACTTTGCTTCTTCGCGTGTCAGGACAGGGGGTATCCGGGCTTAAATATCCCCAATAGCCAATCAGAAAGGAAATGGGGAGGAGAATAGGGTGTGTCATAGATCACTCTGATGCCAGTGCCCGCATACCTACTTCTTCATATAACAAAATGATCGGGTGGAAGAGTGGATTGCATGTGAGGGAAAACATGCACTCCCGTCACAGAAAATAGCGCTTATCCAAAAACACTATACCTATACTATAGAAGAATTCGGTCATGTCAACAGTAGAAACGGCGCATGCGCTTGCTCTCCTGCTATATTAACTATTTCAATGAATTGAAAAGTAACTTCCCATTTATATTTGATAATAATGTTCCTCATTGTTATATGTGAACATTTGAATATGCTAAAGTGACTCGGTGATTGTGAGTAAATCCATCAAAACAATTATGAATAAATATTAATTAAAATATTAGCTATGAAAATTCTATATTAATATAATAAATATATATATAAAAAATTTTATGTGCTTAAATATCTATAAATCTTAATATCTTATTCATAAACAATCATACGTGATACAAATGTACAATATTAAAGTGACACCGTGCATGTAAATAAATCACTAGAAATTAGAGTGAAGTGCTGCTGCATCAACAACATAAAAAAACTGTTACTTTTACAACTAAGGTGAGAGTTTAGTTTCTGTCATTGTCCTTTATATTAATAGTCCATAAAAATCGTTCCAGAAATTCTCCAAAGGACCTTAAACAACCTCCAATAGTAGGCGGATAGTCAAAACCGAGACCTCTAACATCCTGGATCTAATGCCTCACAACATTAATCCCTATTCTCCAGGACAATTAACTAAAATCAACACATAAAGAATAAAAGAATTAACATACCAATAAATACACAAAACATGAACACTATGTTACAATATAAAACCCTGTCTTATACGTCATTTAAAGGGACACTGTCACCTGAATTTGGAGGGAACAATCTTCAGCCATGGAGGCGGGGTTTGGGGTTTTTTGATTCACCCTTTCCTTACCCGCTGGCTGCAATATTGGACTGAAGTTCATTCTCTGTCCTCCATAGTACACACCTGCGCAAGGCAATCTTGCCTTGTGCAGGCATGTACTACAGAGGACAGAGAATGAACTTCAATCCAATATTGCAGCCAGCATGCAGCCAGCGGGTAAGGAAAGGGTGAATCAAAAACCCCCAAACCCTGCCTCCATGGCTGAAGATTGTTCCCTCCAAATTCAGGTGTCAGTGTCCCTTTAAGTCCTAAGAAAAGCATTGTCATCAATTCTATCAATGAGGAAATCCTAATTAATTACAAAAATGCACCAAAGTTGAAACTTTCATTCAGACCCTCTGGGGTAAAGTTCCCAATCTATAGATCCACTAGCATTCTTTTCGTGCAAGTTTTTTACCCGAGATCCCCACCTCTGAAGTCCATAGAAATGAGGTCAATACTAGGGATCGGACAAATTAAAAAAAACGCCGACTTTCGGCAAAGTCGGGTTTCATGAAACCCGACCCGATCCTAGTGTGGGATCGGCCATGAGGTCGGTGATCTTCGCGCCAAAGTCGCGTTTCCTATGACGCGTTTAGCGCCATTTTTCAGCCAATGAAGGAGGATGCAGAGTGTGGGCAGCGTGATGACACAGGTCTCGGTCCCCACCATCTTAGAGAAGGGCATGACAGTGATTGGCTTGCTTTCTGCGGCGTCACAGGGGCTATAAAGGGGCGTGCACGCCGACCGCTATCTTACTTCTGCCGATCGTAGCATAGGGAGAGGTTGCTGCAGCTTCATCAGAAGAAGGGATATAGTTAGGGAGGGAAGATTAAGCCCCGAAACTGCTTGTGCTGTAGCGATTTCCACTGTCCAACACCACCATTTGTTTGCAGGGACAGTGGAGATTATATTTTTGTGCATCAGCTCTGTAGCTTATTAGGCTGCCTTATAAGGCTCCCTGATAGCTGCATTGCTGTTTGCACGCTGCTGTGCAAACCAACTGCTTTTTTAAAAGCAAAAATCCAGTTGCTCCTTTCTGCACAGTTATCTTGTTTACTTGTCCAAACCTTTGTGTGCAGCAGTCCTTTTTATTGCTGCTATACTTTTCCTGAGATCATTGTAGGGAGATTGAAATTGTACTACAGCCCTTGTATTTTTTATATATCTTCCAGCCACTTTCTGCCACTTACATTGTGTTGTTTTACGCACTGGGCCTGAGTTTTGGTTCAGTATTGAGTATTTAGTCAGTCAGCAATAGTGCAAGTTCCACCACTTAAAAAGATGAGAGGCATCTGTAATTTACATCATAGGTAGACCTCAACTATGGGAGACAAACTGAGAAAAAAAAATCCAGAAAATCACATTTTCTGTTTTTTTAACATTTTATTTGCATATTATGGTGGAAAATAAGTATTTGGTCAGAAACAAAATTTCATCTCAATACTTTGTAATATATCCTTTGTTGGCAATGACAGAGGTCAAACGTTTTCTGTAAGTCTTCACAAGGTTGCCACACACTGTTGTTGGTATGTTGGCCCATTCCTCCATGCAGATCTCCTCTAGAGCAGTGATGTTTTTGGCTTTTCGCTTGGCAACACGGACTTTCAACTCCCTCCAAAGGTTTTCTATAGGGTTGAGATCTGGAGACTGGCTAGGCCACTCCAGGACCTTGAAATGCTTCTTACGAAGCCACTCCTTCGTTGCCCTGGCGGTGTGCTTTGGATCATTGTCATGTTGAAAGACCCAGCCACGTTTCATCTTCAATGCCCTTGCTGACGGAAGGAGGTTTGCACTCAAAATCTCACGATACATGGCCCCATTCATTCTTTCATGTACCCGGATCAGTCGTCCTGGCCCCTTTGCAGAGAAACAGCCCCAAAGCATGATGCTTCCACCACCATGCTTTACAGTAGGTATGGTGTTTGATGGATGCAACTCAGTATTCTTTTTTCTCCAAACACGACAAGTTGTATTTCTACCAAACAGTTCCAGTTTGGTTTCATCAGACCATAGGACATTCTCCCAAAACTCCTCTGGATCATCCAAATGCTCTCTAGCAAACTTCAGACGGGCCCGGACATGTACTGGCTTAAGCAGTGGGACACGTCTGGCACTGCAGGATCTGAGTCCATGGTGGCGTAGTGTGTTACTTATGGTAGGCCTTGTTACATTGGTCCCAGCTCTCTGCAGTTCATTCACTAGGTCCCCCCGCGTGGTTCTGGGATTTTTGCTCACCGTTCTTGTGATCATTCTGACCCCACGGGGTGGGATTTTGCGTGGAGCCCCAGATCGAGGGAGATTATCAGTGGTCTTGTATGTCTTCCATTTTCTAATTATTGCTCCCACTGTTGATTTCTTCACTCCAAGCTGGTTGGCTATTGCAGATTCAGTCTTCCCAGCCTGGTGCAGGGCTACAATTTTGTTTCTGGTGTCCTTTGACAGCTCTTTGGTCTTCACTATAGTGGAGTTTGGAGTCAGACTGTTTGAGGGTGTGCACAGGTGTCTTTTTATACTGATAACAAGTTTAAACAGGTGCCATTACTACAGGTAATGAGTGGAGGAAAGAGGAGACTCTTAAAGAAGAAGTTACAGGTCTGTGAGAGCCAGAAATCTTGATTGTTTGTTTCTGACCAAATACTTATTTTCCACCATAAAATGCAAAAAAAATGATTAAAAAACAGACAATGTGATTTTCTGGATTTTTTTTCTCAGTTTGTCTCCCATAGTTGAGGTCTACCTATGATGTAAATTACAGACGCCTCTCATCTTTTTAAGTGGTGGAACTTGCACTATTGCTGACTGACTAAATACTTTTTTGCCCCACTGTATCTTCCAGCCACTTTCTGCCACTTACATTGTGTTGCTTAATACACTGGGCCTGAGTTTTGGTTGTCTCCCCCCAAAAAAGTGAGATTCAAATTCTCACAAAGTGGATATACTTCTGTCCTGTTAGTTTGTCGTATATCAGCCAGCCACTTTCAGCCACTTACATTGTGTTGTTTTTTGCACAGGGCCTGATTTTTTGTTCAGTCTCCCCCCAAAAAAGTGAGATTTAAATTATCACAAAGTCGATATACTTCTGTCCTGTTAGTTTGTCGTATATCAGCCAGCCACTTTCTGCCACTTAGATAGCGTTGCTATATACACTGGGCCTAAGTAGTGGTTCAGTCTCCCAAAAAAAGGGAGATTCAAATTCTCACAAGTGGATATACTTCTGTCCTGTTAGTTTGTAGTATATCAGCTAGCCACTTTCAGCCACTTACATTGTGTTGTTTTTTGCACAGGGCCTGATTTTTTGTTCAGTCTCCCCCCAAAAAAGTGAGATTTAAATTATCACAAAGTCGATATACTTCTGTCCTGTTAGTTTGTCGTATATCAGCCAGCCTCTTTCTGCCACTTAGATAGCGTTGTTATGTACACTGGGCCTAAGTTGTGGTTCAGTCTCCCAAAAAAGGGGAGATTCAAATTCTCAAAAAGTGGATCTATTTCTGTCCTGTTAGTTTGTCGTATATCAGCCAGCCACTTTCAGCCACTTACATTGTGTTGTTTTTTTGCACAGGGCCTGATTTTTTGTTCAGTCTCCCCAAAAAAAGGAAGATTTAAAGTCTCAACACGTTTATATACACCTTCTACTTTGTTTTACAGTACCTTATAACGGTTGTTATTTTGGTTAGATTTTCCAAAGAATGAGGAAGTTATGTGGAAGAGGCCGTGGGCGGTGGGTGCGAGCTGGTACTGATGGTGGTGGTGGTGCATCTGATGGTAGTGGCAAATGCACAATAGCACCTAAGGCTGGAGGTGTTGAGCCAGCGTCATCGTCTGGGTACACAAGGCCTCAAAGGCTCCCTTATCTGGGAGTAAGAAAACGGCTTTTAACCCCTTTACCCCCAAGCGTGGTTTGCACGTTATGGAACGGGCCAATTTTTACAATTCTGACCACTGTACCTTTATGAGGTTATAACTCTGGAACTCTTCAACGGATCCCGGTGATTCTGACATTGTTTTCTCGAGACATATTGTACTTCATGATAGTGGTAAAATTTATTTGATATTAACTGCGTTTATTTGTGAAAAAAATGGAAATTTGGCGAAAATTTTGAAAATTTCGCAATTTTCCAAATTTGAATTTTTATGCAATTAAATCACAGAGATATGTCACACAAAATACTTAATAAGTAACATTTCCCACATGTCTACTTTACATCAGCACAATTTTGGAACCAAAATTTTTTTTTGTTAGGGAGTTATAAGGGTTAAAATTTGACCAGCAATTTCTCATTTTTACAACACCATTTTTTTTTAGGGACCACATCTCATTTGAAGTCATTTTGAGGGGTCTATATGATAGAAAATACCCAAGTGTGACACCATTCTAAAAACTGCACCCCTCAAGGTGCTCAAAACCACATTCAAGAAGTTTATTAACCCTTCAGGTGTTTCACAGGAATTTTTGGAATGTTTAAATAAAAATGAACATTTAACTTTTTTTCACAAAAAATTTACTTCAGCTCCAATTTGTTTTATTTTACCAAGGGTAACAGGAGAAAATGGACCCCAAACATTGTTGTACAATTTGTCCTGAGTACGCCGATACCTGACATGTGGGGGTAAACCACTGTTTGGGCGCATGACAGAGCTCGGAAGCGAAGGAGCGCCATTTGACTTTTCAATGCAAAATTGACTGGAATTGAGATGGGACGCCATGTTGCGTTTGGAGAGCCACTGATGTGCTTAAACATTGAAACCCCCCACAAGTGACACCATTTTGGAAAGTAGACCCCCTAAGGAACTTATCTAGAGGTTTGGTGAGCACTTTGACCCACCAAGTGCTTCACAGAATTTTATAATGCAGAACCGTAAAAATAAAAAAAAGGTTTTTTTTCACAAAAATTATCTTTTTGCCCCCAATTTTTTATTTTCCCAAGAATAAGAGAAGAAATTGGACCCCAAAAGTTGTTGTACAATTTGTCCTGAGTACGCTGATACCCCATATGTTGGAGTAAACCACTGTTTGGGCGCATGAAAGAGCTCAGAAGGAAAGGAGCACCGTTTGACTTTTCAATGCAAAATTGACAGGAATTGAGATGGGACACCATGTTGCGTTTGGAGAGCCACTGATGTGCCTAAACATTGAAACCCCCCACAAGTGACAGCATTTTGGAAAGTAGACCCACTAAGGAACTTATCTAGATGTGTGGTGAGCACTTTGACCCACCAAGGGCTTCACAGAAGTTTATAATGCAGAGCCGTAAAAATAAAACAAAAATTTTTTCCCACAAAAATTATTTTTTAAACCCCCAGTTTTGTATTTTCCCGAGGGTAACAGGAGAAATTGGACCCCAAAATTTGTTGCCCAATTTGTCCAGAGTGCGCTGATACCCCATATGTGGGGGGAACCACCATTTGGGCACATGGGAGGGCTCGGAAGGGAAGGAGCGCCATTTGGAATGCAGACTTAGATGGAATGGTCTCCAGGCGTCACATTGCGTTTGCAGAGCCCCTAATGTACCTAAACAGTAGAAACCCCCCACAAGTGACACCATTTTGGAAAGTAGACCCCCTATGGAACTCATCTAGATATTATGTGAGAGCTTTGAATCCCCAAGTGTTTCACTACAGTTTATAACGCAGAGCCGCGCAAATAAAAAATATTTTTTTTCCACAAAAATTATTTTTAGCCCCCAGTTTTGTATTTTTCCAAGGGTAACAGGAGAAATTGGACCCTAAATATTGTTGTCCAATTTGTCCTGAGTACGCTGATACCCGATATGTGGGGGGGAACCACCGTTTGAGCGCATGGCAGAGCTCGGAAGGGAAGGAGTGCCATTTGGAATGCAGACTTAGATGGATTGGTCTGCAGGCGTCACATTGCGTTTGCACAGCCCCATATGTACCTAAACAGTAGAAACCACCCACAAGTAACCCCATATTGGAAACTAGACCCCCCAAAGAAACTTATCTAGATGTGTTGTGATAACTTTGAACCCCCAAGTGTTTAACTAGAGTTTATATCGCAGAGCCGTGAAAAAAAAAAATCCTTTTCTTTCCCACAAAAATTATTTTTTAGCCCCCAGTTTTGTAATTTTCCAAGGGTATCAGGAGAAATTGGACCCTAAATATTGTTGTCCAATTTGTCCTGAGTACGCTGATACCCCATATGTTGGGGTTAACCCCTGTTTGGGCACACGGGAGAGCTTGGAAGGGAAGGAGCACTGTTTCACTTTTTCAACGGAGAATTGGCTGGAATTGAGATCGGACGCCATGTCGCGTTTGGAGAGCCCCTGATGTGCCTAAACAGTGAAAACTCACCAATTATAACTGAAACCCTAATCCAAACACACCCCTAACCCTAATCCCAACAGTAACCCTAACCACACCTCTAACCCTGACACACCCCTAACCCTAATCCCAACCCTATTCCCAACCGTAAATGTAATCCAAACCCTAACCCTAACTTTAGCCCCAACCCTAACTGTAGCCTTAACCCTAACCCTAACCCTAAACCTAGCCCCAAACCTAACCCTAGCCCTAACCCTAGCCCTAACCCTAACCCTAACCCTAGCCCTAACCCTAGCCCCAACCCTAGCCCTAACCCTAACCCTAGCCCTAACCCTAGTCCTGACCCTAACCCTAGCCCTAACCCTAACCCTAGCCCTAACCCTAACCCTAACCCTAGCCCTAACCCTAGCCCTAACCCTAACCCTAGTCCTAACCCTAGCCCTAACCCTAATGGGAGAATGGAAATTAATTTTTCCCTAACTAAGGGGGTGATGAAGGGAGGTTTGATTTACTTTTATAGCATTTTTTTTAGCGGATTTTTATGATTGGCAGCCGTCACACACTAAAAGACGCTTTTTATTGCAAAAAATATTTTTTGCGTTACCACATTTTGAGAGCTATAATTTTTCCATATTTTGGTCCACAGAGTCATGTGAGGTCTTGTTTTTTTGTGGGACGAGTTGACGTTTTTATTGGTAACATTTTCGGGCACATGACATTTTTTGATCGCTTTTTATTCCGATTTTTGTGAGGCAGAATGACCAAAAACCAGCTATTCATGAATTTCTTTTGGGGGAGGCGTTTATACCGTTCCGCGTTTGGTAAAATGGATAAAGAAGTTTTATTCTTCGGGTCAGTACAATTACAGCGATACCTCAGTTATATCTTTTTTTATGTTTTGGCGCTTTTATACGATGAAAACTATTTTATAGAAAAAATAATTATTTTTGCATCGCTTTATTCTGAGGACTATAACTTTTTTATTTTTTTGCTGATGATGCTGTATGGTGGCTCGTTTTTTGCAAGACAAGATGACGCTTTCAGCGGTACCATGGTTATTTATATCCTTTTTTTTATCGCGTGTTATTCCACTTTTTGTTTGGCGGTATGATAATAAAGCGTTGTTTTTTGCCTCGTTTTTTTTTTATCTTACGGTGTTTACTGAAGGGGTTAACTAGTGATATAGTTTTATAGGTGGGGTCATTACGGACGCGGCAATACTAAATATGTGTACTTTTATTGTTTTTTTTTTTATTATTTAGATAAAGAAATTAATTTATGGGAATATTTTTTTTTTTCATTATTTAGGAATCTTTTTTTTATATTTTTTTTACTTTGTCCCGGGGGGGACATCACAGATCGATGATCTGACAGTTTGCACAGCACTCTGTCTGATCACCGATCTGACTTGCAGCACTGCAGGCTTCACAGTGCCTGCTCTGAGCAGGCTCTGTTAAGCCACCTCCCTCCCTGCAGGACCCGGATGCCGTGGCCATCTTGGATCTGGGTCTGGAGCAGGGAGGGAGGTAGGCAGACCCTTGCAGCAACGCGATCACATCGCGTTGCTGCGGGGGGCTCAGGGAAGCCCGCAGGGAGCCCCCTCCCTGCGCGATGCTTCCCTGCACCGCCGGCACATCGCGATCATGTTTGATCGCGGTGTGCCGGGGGTTAATGTGCCGGGGGCAGTCCGTGACCGCTCTTAGCACATAGTGCCGGATGTCAGCTGCGATAGGCACCTGACACCACGTGAGCGCTGCCGATCGCGCTGGACGTACTATTCCATCCTTGGGAAGTAAGGCCCACCCCACATGGATGGAATAGTACGTCCATTGGCAGAAAGGGGTTAAAGCAGGAGCAGCAGGAAAAAGTTTTGGCTTTCCTTGCTGACTCAGCCTCTAGCTCTTTCGCCTCTTCTTCAGAAAGTTCCAAATATAAAAGTAGCGAGTCGTCAGTGGATGCTCCCAGTCAGGAACAAGACGTTTCCTTGTGTCCTTCACCCAAACCAAAAATGAAGGATGCGTCAGGCGACACTACAGGTTACTCCATGGAGCTCTTTACACACACCGTGCATGGGTTAGAAAGGGAAATTGTTAACTGCCCATTACAAGATGAATCGGACATAGAGTGCACTGATGCACAGCCACAGCTAGATTATGATGCTGTTCCATTGACTCGGATCACTACATTGCCCTCGCAGTGTACTGAGCCAGAATCTGACCCTGATGGGACTATGGTGCCCAGTCCCGAACGCAATAGCACCTCACATGGTGACACAGAGGAAGGTGCACGTGACATTGAAGAGGATGTGATAGATGACCCGGTTGTTGACCCAGATTGGCAGCCATTGGGGGAAGAGGGTGCCGCTGCCAGTAGCTCTGAAGTGGAGGAGGATGATCTGCAGCAGCCATCTACATCGCAACAGCTGTCATCTGGCAGGCCCGTATCAGGCCAAAAACGTTTGTCAAAAACAAAAACAGTTTTAGGACAGCGTAGCTATCCGATGAAAGTAGCACAGCGTGCAATGCCTGAAAAGGTATTCCATAGTAGGATGAGTGCAGTGTGGGAATTTTTTAACCAAGATCCGAATGATCAGTCAAAAGTTATCTGTAAATGTACCTTCACACTGAGCAACTTTACAACAAGAACGACAACGATCCGTGACGTTACAGCGTCCTGGATAGCGATCTCGTTGTGTTTGAGACGCAGCAGCGATCTGGATCCCGCTGTGACATCGCTGGTCATAGCTGAAAGTCCAGAACTTTATTTG